>NW_027142419.1:2867097-3231464 GCF_026170545.1 Melanerpes formicivorus | reverse complement strand
GGAGGATCATCCAGCTCTGGGCTGGGATTCTTGGACTCTCTCTTGCACTGTGTCCACAATTCCACTTTCCAGTCCCAGGCCTGACTCCTAACAGCCTGCTGGGACCCCAGATCTGCTGTGCTGTGTGGGCATGGCTGGGAGCATGCTGGGGAAGGGTGCAGGGCAGGGTCCAGGACAGGGTCCAGGACAGGGTCAGGATAGGGTCAAGGACAGGGTCAGGACAGGGTGAAGGACAGGGTCAGGACAGGGTGCAGGGTAGGGTCCAGGACAGGGTCAGGATAGGGTCAGGACAGGGTGCAGAGTAGGGCTGCAGGGCTGGCTGCAGGGCTGGCTGCAGGGCTGGCTGCAGAGCTGGCTGCAGAGCTCGCTGCAGGGCTGGCTGCAGAGATGGCTGCAGAGCTGGCTGCAGGGCTGGCTGCAGGGCTGGCTGCAGAGCTCGCTGCAGGGCTGGCTGCAGAGATGGCTGCAGGGCTGGCTGCAGGGCTGGCTGCAGAGATGGCTGCAGAGCTGGCTGCAGAGCTGGCTGCAGAGCTGGCTGCAGGGCTGGCTGCAGAGCTCGCTGCAGGGCTGGCTGCAGAGCTGGCTGCAGGGCTGGCTGCAGGGCTGGCTGCAGAGCTGGCTGCAGAGCTGGCTGCAGGGCTGGCTGCAGAGCTGGCTGCAGAGCTGGCTGCAGGGCTGGCTGCAGAGCTGGCTGCAGGGCTGGCTGCAGAGCTGGCTGCAGAGCTGGCTGCAGGGCTGGCTGCAGAGATGGCTGCAGAGCTGGCTGCAGAGCTGGCTGCAGGGCTGGCTGCAGAGATGGCTGCAGAGATGGCTGCAGAGCTGGCTGCAGGGCTGGCTGCAGAGCTGGCTGTAGGGCTGGCTGCAGAGATGGCTGCAGAGCTGGCTGCAGAGATGGCTGCAGGGCTGGCTGCAGGGCTGGCTGCAGAGATGGCTGCAGAGCTGGCTGCAGGGCTGGCTGCAGAGATGGCTGCAGGGCTGGCTGCAGAGATGGCTGCAGGGCTGGCTGCAGGACTGGCTGCAGAGCTGGCTGCAGGGCTGGCTGCAGGGCTGGCTGCAGAGATGGCTGCAGAGCTGGCTGCAGAGATGGCTGCAGGGCTGGCTGCAGGGCTGGCTGCAGAGATGGCTGCAGAGCTGGCTGCAGGGCTGGCTGCAGAGCCCCTTCACCTCCAGCCCCACGTGGGGACTGCCCCTGGCTGAATCTTTTGCAGCTTGCCACTCTCGCTCTGAGCTGGCTGCGTTTGGCAGCTGACAGAGATGAAGGCTGAGGATGATGCTAGGCTGGGCTTCAGGGGATTGATGAAAGACATTTCAGCAGTGCTTGGTAGGTCTCTGTAGTGCCTGTAAGAAGTTCTGGAGCAGCTGGGCTGTGATGGATGGAGCTGGCAGCACATCCCAGGTGTGTGTGTGTGTTGTGTGAACTCTTCCTCTCCGCAGCGTTTGGCCAGGTGCAGCTCATGCTCACAGGTTGTTGCTCTGCTTCCCCAGTGTGCTGCCCCTGGGCAGCCCTTGCTGGGGGGGTTAGAAGCAGGCAGGCTGCAGGAATGAGAATCACAGAACAGAATCACAGGTTGCATCAGGTGGGAAGGGCCTCTCTCAGTCAGGGCATCTTGTCCAGCCCCCTGCAGGCAGCAGGGACACCTCCAGCTAGATCAGGCTGCCCAGGGCCACATCCAGTCTGGTCCTGAAATGTCTCCAGGGATGGGACCACAACCACCTCCCTGGGCAGCCTGTTCCAGTATTTCACCACCCTCATGCTGCAGAACTTCCTCCTGATGTCCAACCTAACTCTGCCCTGCTCCAGTTTCAAACCATTGCTCTCATCCTATCCCCACAGCCCCTTCTGAACAGTCATAGCATCATAGAATCAGTCAGGGTGGGAAGGGACCACAAGGCTCAGCCAGTTCCAACCCCCCTGCCATGGGCAGGGACACCCCACACTAGATCAGCCTGGCCAGAGCCTCAGCCAGCCTGGCTGCAAACACCTCCAGGGCTGGGGCCTCAACCACCTCCCTGCACAACCCAGTCCAGGGCTTCACCACTCTCATGGGGAAGAACTTCCTCCTCCCCTCCAGCCTCAATCTCCCCACCTCCAGCTTCATTCCATTCCCCCTAGTCCTAGCACTGCCTGAGATCCTGAGCAGTCCCTCCCCAGCCTTCCTGCAGCCTCCTTCAGATCCTGGAAGGCCACAATGAGGTCACCTGGGAGCCTTCTCTTCTGCAGACTGAACATCCCCAACTCCTTCAGTCTGTGCTCACAGCAGAGCAGCTCCAGCCCTCTGCTCCTCCTCCTGGCCCTGCTCTGGACACCTTCCAGCACCTCCACATCCCTCCTGCCATAGGGGCTCCAGAACTGGAGGCAGGACTCCAGGTGGGGTCTCCCCAGAGCTGAGCAGAGGGGGAGAATCACCTCCCTTGCCCTGCTGGCCACACTTCTCCTGCTGCAGCCCAGGCTCTGCTTGGCTTTCTGGGCTGCAAGTGCACACTGAGAGCTCCTGCTGAGCTTCTCCTCCCCCAGCACCCCCAAGGCTCTCTCCTCAGGGCTGCTTTCCAGCCAGTCCTGCCCAGCCTGCATTTGTGCCTGGGGTTGCCTCCAGCCAGCTGCAGGACCCTGCCCTTGGTCTTGTTGAACCTCCTGAGGTTGGCTTGTGCCCAGCTCTGCAGCCTGCCCAGCTCCCTCTGGATGGATCCCTTCCCTCCAGCTGTCTGCTGCACCACACAGCTTGGTGTCAGCAGCAACCCTGCTGAGGCTGCACTCAGTGCCACTGTCCATGGCACCCACAGGGATGTTGAACAAGCCTGGGCCCAGGACTGATCCCTGAGGGACTCTGCTTGTCCCTGGCCTCCCCTGGGCCATGGAGCCATGGACAGCCACTCTCTGGGTGCAGCCATCAAGCCAGTTCCTTATCCATCCAGTGGTCACCCATCACACCCATGTGTCACCAGCCTGGAGCCCAGGCTGTGGTGTGGGACAGTGTGGAAGGCTTTGCTCAGATCCAGGTAAATGACAGCAGTTGCTCTCCCCTCATCTAGTCCCTCCCCAGCCTTCCTGTAGGTCCCCTTCAGACACTGAAATGCAGCTCTGAGGTCTTTCTGGAGCCTTCTCTTCTGCAGGCTGAGCAGCCCCAACTCTCCCAGCCTGTCTTTGTAGGAGCAAACTGGCTGAGGGTCTCTCAGTCCTACTGTGTAGCACTGAAGCTATCCAACAGCACTGCTCCCAGTATGGACCCCTGAGGGACACCACTCCTCACCTGGCTCCAGCTGCTCACTGAGCCACTGACCACTGCCCTCTGGATGTGAGCCTCCAGCCAACCCTCACACCAAACAGCCACCCCTCAAATCCATGTCTCTCCAGCTTCGAGAGAAGGATGCTGTGGGGACTGTGCCAAAGGCTTGGCAGAAGCCCAGAGAGGACCTCCCTTGGGCTTGCCCTGTGCAGTCACTGTGCTGCAGAGAGCCACTGGGCTGGGCAGGCAGGACCTGCCCTTGGCAGAGCCACGCTGGCTGCCTCCAGTCCCCTCCTCACCATTTCACACCAGTACCAACCCTGGGGGTGCTGCAGTGCAGAGGGAGGCAGTGCAGGGGGAGGCAGTGCAGAGGGAGGCAGTGCAGGGTGCAGGGTGCAGGGAGCAGGGTGCAGGGTGCAGGGAGCAGGGAGCAGGGAGCAGGGTGCAGGGAGCAGGGAGCAGGGAGCAGGGTGCAGGGAGCAGGGAGCAGGGTGCAGGGTGCAGGGTGCAGGGAGCAGGGTGCAGGGTGCAGGGTGCAGGGAGCAGGGTGCAGGGAGCAGGGTGCAGGGAGCAGGGAGCAAGGAGCAGGGTGCAGGGAGCAGGGTGCAGGGTGCAGGGAGCAGGGTGCAGGGAGCAGGGAGCAAGGAGCAGGGTGCAGGGAGCAGGGTGCAGGGAGCAGGGTGCAGGGTGCAGGGTGCAGGGAGCAGGGTGCAGGGTGCAGGGAGCAGGGAGCAGGGTGCAGGGTGCAGGGTGCAGGGAGCAGGGTGCAGGGTGCAGGGTGCAGGGTGCAGGTGCCCTCTGCTGCAGGTGCCCTCTGCTGCAGGTTCCCTCTGCTGCAGGTGCTCTCTGCTGCAGGTGCCCTCTGCTGCAGGTGCTCTCTGCTGCAGGTTCCCTCTGCTGCAGGTGCCCTCTGCTGCAGGTGCTCTCTGCTGCAGGTTCCCTCTGCTGCAGGTGCCCTCTGCTGCAGGTTCCCTCTGCTGCAGGTGCTCTCTGCTGCAGGTGCTCTCTGCTGCAGGTTCCCTCTGCTGCAGGTTCCCTCTGCTGCAGGTGCTCTCTGCTGCAGGTGCTCTCTGCTGCAGGTTCCCTCTGCTGCAGGTGCTCTCTGCTGCAGGTTCCCTCTGCTGCAGGTGCCCTCTGCTGCAGGTGCCCTCTGCTGCAGGTGCTCTCTGCTGCAGGTGCCCTCTGCTGCAGGTTCCCTCTGCTGCAGGTGCTCTCTGCTGCAGGTGCTCTCTGCTGCAGGTTCCCTCTGCTGCAGGTGCTCTCTGCTGCAGGTTCCCTCTGCTGCAGGTTCCCTCTGCTGCAGGTGCTCTCTGCTGCAGGTTCCCTCTGCTGCAGGTGCTCTCTGCTGCAGGTGCTCTCTGCTGCAGGTGCCCTCTGCTGCAGGTGCCCTCTGCTGCAGGTGCCCTCTGCTGCAGGTTCCCTCTGCTGCAGGTGCTCTCTGCTGCAGGTGCCCTCTGCTGCAGGTGCTCTCTGCTGCAGGTTCCCTCTGCTGCAGGTGCCCTCTGCTGCAGGTGCTCTCTGCTGCAGGTGCCCTCTGCTGCAGGTTCCCTCTGCTGCAGGTGCTCTCTGCTGCAGGTTCCCTCTGCTGCAGGTGCTCTCTGCTGCAGGTGCTCTCTGCTGCAGGTTCCCTCTGCTGCAGGTTCCCTCTGCTGCAGGTGCTCTCTGCTGCAGGTGCTCTCTGCTGCAGGTTCCCTCTGCTGCAGGTGCTCTCTGCTGCAGGTTCCCTCTGCTGCAGGTTCCCTCTGCTGCAGGTGCCCTCTGCTGCAGGTGCTCTCTGCTGCAGGTGCTCGCTGCTGCAGGTGCCCTCTGCTGCAGGTGCCCTCTGCTGCAGGTGCTCTCTGCTGCAGGTTCCCTCTGCTGCAGGTGCTCTCTGCTGCAGGTTCCCTCTGCTGCAGGTGCCCTCTGCTGCAGGTGCCCTCTGCTGCAGGTGCTCTCTGCTGCAGGTGCCCTCTGCTGCAGGTTCCCTCTGCTGCAGGTTCCCTCTGCTGCAGGTGCTCTCTGCTGCAGGTTCCCTCTGCTGCAGGTTCCCTCTGCTGCAGGTGCCCTCTGCTGCAGGTGCCCCCTGCTGCAGGTTCCCTCTGCTGCAGGTGCTCTCTGCTGCAGGTTCCCTCTGCTGCAGGTTCCCTCTGCTGCAGGTGCTCTCTGCTGCAGGTGCTCTCTGCTGCAGGTTCCCTCTGCTGCAGGTGCTCTCTGCTGCAGGTGCCCTCTGCTCTCAGCCTGAAGCACAGAGCTTTGGCAGCTTTGCAAAACCTTCATGGGTGAGACCTCCTCCTGCTCCTCCCCTCAGGACCTGGGGAGTGTGAGCTGAGCTGAGCTGAGCTGGGGGCAGAGGGACCAAGCAGCAGGGAGGGGATGTGAGGTGGGGTCCGGGGTGAGCCAAATTCCTCCGTGCAGGGCAGGGTGAGAGGCTGCAGGGGAGTGCTGGGGGTGGGAGGGGGTGAGAGCTGTGCAAGGGGGCTGCAGGGTGGGGAGTGGACTCTAGGGGTGGTGGTGCTCAGGAGTGAGAGGTGAGGCAGTGACCACGGGGTGTGAGTCAGTGCCGGGGCACACAGCACACCGAGGGTGAGACACGACCTGGGAGCCGAGAGCCAGCCCAGCCCAAACCCCCTGGGGAGCACTGAGCAGCCTGGGGCCAGCGCCTGGGCTGAGCTGGGGCTGCAGGGGAAGGGCAGCCCAGCCTGGCAGGAACAGAAGGTTCAGGGCAGAGTGTTGGATGTCTCTTTTTAGGAGCTGACTGTGAGTGACACACTTCTGTTCCGCTGCTGTCGTGTGGGAGCTGGGGCCAGATTGAAAGGAGGTGTGATTCTCCATGCTAGCTTCTCTCGCAGCCTGGGGGGCTCTGGGACTGGTGTCTGTCTCTGGCTGTCACAGTGGCTGTGACACTCTTATTTCCAGCTCTTATCTCTTCCCAGCACCACCACCGACTCAGCTCTCCTGGTGCTTGCTGATGCCCAGCTTCGTTGCAGGGGCAGAGAAGGGAGCGGCTGATGGCACCGGCACTGCAGAGCTGCCCCGTGGCATGCTCTTGGCTATGCCCTCACCTGCCCCAGCACCCTGGGCTGAGGATGGAGCTGAGAGGGAGTGCCAGAGGGTCAAGGCTTGCAAGTGCAGCCCCACAGGACCGTGGTGGTCCCGGCAGGGCCACCTGCAGAGCGCTGGTCCCAGAGGGAGCCTTCAAAGCGAGCAGAGCAGCTCAGTCCCGGCTCGCCTGTCCCCGGCAGCTTCATCTATCATCTCCCAGGCTCTGCCAGCTTATTAGCAGATGTTGTCCTGTCCCCAGGGGACAGAGAGGGAGGGAAACAAATGGACCAAAGTACAGATGGCTGGCAGAGCCCTCCCCACGCTGCTGCTTCTGAGACAAACCTGCTGCTGCAGGGCCCCTTGGCCAGGCGACGGATGGGGCTGGTGGGCTGGGATGTCAGGGAGGGGGGGAGCAGTGGCAGCCCTGTGCTATTGACCCCAGCAACTGGGGCACAGCTGTGTGCCAGAGGGCTGGAGATGTGCTCTGCCAAGCACAGTTTAGTGTCGTGTCTTGGAGGCTGTGCTTGTGACACTGGGAGCTGCCGGGAGCCTGGGCTGCAAGTGTGCAAGGCTTGAGCTGGGCTGCAGCTGCAGCTCTGCTGCTGCCCTGTGTGCACTCTGAAACCCCCCTGTGAGCTCTGACTGCAGGCACAGGTAGCCTTGGCTGGGGTTTGGAGGGGGGGAGGAACTGGGTTCAGGGGGAGGACACCAGCAGCAGGACTTGTGGTGGTGCACCAAGGAGCAAGATGTGAGAGCCTCAGACACAGAGGGAGGACGAAGGAGAAGTGAATCCCCGTGTTCCACAGGGCTCCTGGGAGGGCATCTCTGGCAGGTGGCAGGAGCTGGCTGCAGGGTAGGCAGCAGGACACTTCTGCACTCCTCTGGTGGGTGGCTTCAGACTGCAGTGGCTTCAGTGTGTGGAGCCCTGCAGCAGTTTTCAGTCCAGCTCTGCCCCTCTCTGCTCTCAGCCCTGCTGGGTGTGACTGACATTTGCCCTCAGGCCACTCCTCTGCTCCTTTGCTCTTACCAGAGCTTCCCCAGCAGGCCCTGGTCTGCCTCTTGTGACTGGCCTGGTAGGAAAGAGCCCAGAGCAGGACATGCTCTGTCATCCTGTGCTCTATCCTGTGCAGGCTCCAGGCTGATGCCCTGTGCCCTGCACCTGCAAAAGGCCCTGCAGCTGTGTCCTGCTCCCTTCTGGAGCAGGCACTGAAGTGCCTGACCCCATCCACAGCACTGCCTGCCCCAGCTCCAGCTGCTCTCCAGGCCCCTTCACATGCTCCTGATGGCCAGGTGCTGGGAGGTGGCTCTCAAGGGCTCTGCCCTGGTGCTCTGTGATTTGTCATTTAGGATAATTTTCCCCCTGAGTGCATCTAAAATAATTTGGAATCACTGCTACAGGTAATTAACTTCTTTTTTACAGCATTAAGTGCTAAGTGATTACAGTTGCTTGATGCAGATCTACTCTGCTCCATCCTTCCTGGGGGCCTTCAGTAAAGCTGGGGAGGGGCTTCTGACAAGGGCTGGGAGTGCCAGGATGAGGAACAATGGCTTTGAGCTGGGAGAGGGGAGACTGAGACTGGAGATGAGGAAGAAATTGCTGAGAGTGAGGCTGGGGAGACTCTGGCACAGGCTGCCCAGGGAGGCTGTGGCTGTCCCCTGCCTGGAGGTGTCCAAGGCCAGGCTGGATGAGGCCCTGAGCAGCCTGGGCTGGGGGAGGTGTCCATGCCCATGGCAGGGCCTTGGAGCTGGGTGATCTCTAAGGTTTGTATTTTTCCCACCTGGCTCAGATTTGTCCCTAGCTGAGCTCCAAAACAAGGGCTGCAGACTGGAGGGTGCTGCAGTGGCAGGCTGAGGACATCTGGTAAAGCCAGAGAGTCCCTGGCCCCCTTGGTGTGAGGCACAGCAAGCACCAGGCAGCACCAAAGCTTGGCACACGTCCCAGGATGGCCTTGGTGTGGCTGGCTGGGGACAGCAAACCTCTCAGGGAGGTGAAAGGTGTCAGGAGAGCAATTTCCTCCTGAGGCAGTCTGCCTTGCCTTGCACCCTCAGGTCTGGGCATTTCTGCTCCTTGTTCTGATGCTGTTTGGGGTCTGGAGGAGCAGGGATCTGGGGACAAGCTGGAGACCTTCTGCCCTTTGCTTTTTCCAGCCTGTGAGGCCAGCACCTCTGGCATGTGCAGCACAGGTACCTCCTGCCGGGGGTCTTTCAAGCAGCATTCAGTGCAAAACTGCCACAGCAGCTGGGGACAGGGTCTGAGAAGGCAGCAGCAAGCCCCAGGGCTGTGTGTGGCTGAAGCATTGCCTTCAGCTGCCATCACCGGCGGCAGCTCAGGTATAAAGAGGCCGTTGGATTGCTGTGCAGGGTGTGAGCTGCTGGCAGCAATCAGTCCAGCGAGATCCGTGGCAAGGAAATGAGTGTCATTAAAAGGAAAACAAATCAGCACCTAGAGGCAGAACAAACAGCCAGCACGGAGGGATCCTGCCCGCTGGGGCTGCTGGAAGCAAACACAAACCCTTCTGCATGCTTGGAAGCAGCCAATTGAGGCGGTAGGCAGGGTGGCCACCGAGGGTAAAGACAGGAAAATGAAGGTATTGCTGCCTCAGCAGGGAAAAGCAGAAATGAGTCCAAGCCAGGATTAGTGCCGGAATCACTGGGGCTGCTCCTAGGAGGGCTTGAAGAAGACAGGGGCCGGGGCAGCGCCTGGTTTGCCTTACTTGGAATGGAAATCTGCAGGAGAGGAGAGATCCTTCCGCCCCCAGACGGATACCTGACGTGCCGCATGTCGCTCCCCGGCTAATCGATTTCCCTCACGACAGACAAGTTGTTTGTTTCTGTGACAAATGGTTCCCCCGGGGGCTGCCGGCGGAGGTGGGGGCAGGGCAGAGCCGAGCGGTGCCAGCCGGGCGGTGCCAGCCGGGCGGGGGTGAGCTGCGCTCCGCTGCAGAGCTCCCGGCGCCCCGAGCAGGCAGGGCAGGGGAAGCAGAAGCTGCCCCGGGGTGGCTCTGGCCTCGCCGCCCCACACAGAGAGCAGGCAGCCCGCAGGCACTGCAGGGGCTGTTTGCCCTGGGTTTGTGCAGGGAAGCTCTCTGCTGTGGGGGGCAGAGCTTTTAGTCCTTGGCACCAGCCACACGGATGCTGTGGGCACCTGGGCACACCCTGCACGAGTGGAGGGGCAGCCACTGCGAAGTGAGACTGTGCAGCACATTTGTCCCATGAGTGGTGGCTCCTAGAAGGGTGACCAAGGTGATCTCCAGTGCTGCTTTTTGCAGTGCTCCCTGCCCTGAGGCCAGGCAGGGGTCCAGGGGCTGCAGTGAGGACAGCTCCAGGCAGCCCCAGGGGTGCAAAGAAGAGAACCACAGAGCTGCTGCGGCTGGGAGAGGCCTTGGAGCTCCTCAAGTCCAACTGCTCACCCACAGCTCACAACCACTGCTGCTGAGCCACTGCCACTGCACCACAGCCCTCAGCACCACAGCCCTCAGCACCACAGCCAGGAGGCTCTGAAACACCTCCAGGGCTGGGGACTGCACCACCTCCCTGGGCAGCCTGGCACAGTGCCTGGGAGCCCTTGCTGGGAAGAAATTGTTCCTAAAATCCGACCTGAACCTCCTCTGGCACAACTTGAGGCCTTAAGAGCACCTTGAGCTTTACACAGACAGCCACAGCAGCCAAGTGTGCTTGTGAAAGAGCGGGCAGTGGGCACCGGGATGGCAGCAGATACAGCCTGGAGGGGAGGCAAAGGCAGTTTTCACCTGGCTCTCTTGCCTGTGGGCAGCTGCAGGGACACCTCCCCAGGAGCCGGGGCGAGGGGATGGTTCCCCAGGCACTGGGGTGGGGGTGAGAGCAGCTTCCTGCTGGTGGGATCTGCTGCGTCGGGGGCCGCTCCTCACCCCGGCGCAGCCCTCTGAGCTCTGTGCCTTGCCTCCTCCGCAGCCTGCCAGCTGGGCTTCTACAAGTCAGCCCCCGGGGACCAGCTGTGTGCCAAGTGCCCCCTGCACAGCCACTCGGAGGGCCGCGCCGCCCGCGTCTGCCGCTGCGACAGCAGCTTCTACCGGGCGCTGCAGGACCCGCCCTCGGCCGCCTGCACCCGTGAGTACCGGGCTGCTCCCTGCCGCTGCCGGTGCCCCCGCCGGGCCCTGCCTGCACCCCTGCGCGGAGCATGCTGCCCACAGCCCTGCTGCAGCCTTTCCACCCCGCAGCTCCCTGCCCCCCCTCCCCCGCCTGCACTCCCTCCCTGTCCTCTGTCTCATCCTCATCCGGCTGCTCACAGCATCCCCTGGCTGGCAAAGCTCTTCAGATCCTCGAGTCCAGGAGGTCCCCGTGCACAGCTGCCAGGCCATGGCCCCCAGCTCCTTATCCAGATGTCTTTCAAACACCTCCCTGGGCAGCCTGTGCCAGTGCCCCATGACCCTTCCAAGGGAATACATTTTCCCTGATGTCCAACCTGAACCTCCCCTGGCGCAGCTTGAGGCTCTCTCCTCTCATCACTTGGTACCTGGGGGGAGAGGCTGCCCCCACCTCATTCCAACCTCCTCTGAGGAAGTTATGAGGTCTCTCCTCAGCTGCTCCTCCCCAGTCCTGTTCTCCAGACCCTTCCCCAGCTTTGCTGCCCTTCTCTGGACCTGCTCCAACCCCTCGATGTCCTTCTTGGAGTGAGGGCCCAAAACTGAACCCACAATTTGAGGTATGGCCTCACCAGGGGCACAGAGGGAGAAGATCCCTCCCCAGGCCCTGCTGGCCACACTGTTCCCAACACAAGCCAGGATGCTCTTGGGGAGCTCTCCTGCCCACACCCCAGCTGGCTGCTTTCCTTTGCAGACATGCCCAGGGTGGTCAGACCCCTGGGAGGCCATGGGGCACCATCAGTGTTGCTGTGCTCTCCTTTGCTGTGGGTGGATGGTGGCACCCTGGGCCCAGGGGTATTGAAATGGCACAAGAACGTCCCAGGAGGAGTTCTCCTCTCTGTAGCTGGTCCAGAAGGGCACAAAGCTATTAGTCTGATAGCTGAGGGTAGGGCAAAATACAGGTCAGCAACAGCTGAATTGTGTTAACCCCCCCAGGAATGTGATTTACCCTCCCCCATGTGAGCAGGTCCTGTTCTCTACTCTCCAGCCACCAGCCACCTTGGCTCTTCCCCTAGAAGCTCCATGCCACCCTCCTCTTCCCCCCAGAGCAAACATCATCTTTTGCCTGCCTGGCTTGGGCACCCTGCTCCAGAGCATCTTCCCTCCATGGCTTGGCACCCTGAGACCTGGCTGTGGCTTTGCTGTCCTCTCTTTGAGCCACGTCCCCCTGGGCAGCAACCTATTCCCTGTAGCACTGCTTGGAAGTGCAGGTGCATGGTGCCCAGAGGCAGCTTCCTGATGATCTCAGACTCTGCTGGTGCCATACTCTGCCCATCCCCTGGTCCCATCCTGTGCCAGTCCCAGACTCTGCTGGTCCCATACTCTGCCCATCCCCTGGTCCCATCCTGTGCCAGTCCCAGACTCTGCTGGTCCCATACTCTGCCCATCCCCTGGTCCCATCCTGTGCCAGTCCCAGACTCTGCTGGTCCCATACTCTGCCCATCCCCTGGTCCCATCCTGTGCCAGTCCCAGACTCTGCTGGTCCCATACTCTGCTCATTTCCTGGTCCCATCCTGTGCCAGTCCCGTCCTGTGCTGGTCTCAGACTCTGCTGGTCCCATCCTGTGCCAGTCCCAGACTCTGCTGGTTCCATCCTGTGCCAGTCCCATACTCTGCTGATCCCATCCTGTGCCGGTCCCATCCTGTTCCAGTCCCATCCTATGCCAGTCCCAGACTCTGCTGATCCCATCCTGTGCCAGTCCCATCCTGTGCCAGTCCCAGACTCTGCTGGTCCCATCCTGTGCCAGTCCCATCCTCTGCCAGTCCCGTACCCTGCCAGCCGCCCGCCGTGCCAGCCCCGGGCGCCGCAGCAGCCCCTGGCCTGCCTGAGGCAGTGTTTGTCCCGCAGGCCCCCCCTCGGCTCCGGTGAACCTGATCTCCAGCGTGAACGGCACCTCGGTGACGCTGGAGTGGGGCCCCCCGCTGGACAAGGGCGGCCGCGCGGACGTGGTGTACAACGTGGTGTGCCGGCGCTGCGCGGGCACCGCGGGGCACTGCGAGGCCTGCGGCAGCGGCATCCGCTTCGTGCCGCAGCAGATGAGCCTGGTGCGGGGCGCCCTGACCGTCACCAACCTCCTGGCACACACCAACTACTCCTTCTGGGTGGAGGCCGTCAACGGCGTCTCCGACCTCAGCCTGGAGGCCAGGAGGGCTGCGGTGGCCAACATCACCACAAACCAGGCAGGTAGGAGGAGCAGACTCCCCCCCAGGCTTCGCTGTGTGGGTGGCGCTGATGTTGCTCCCGCGGCGCTCGGGTCAGTAGCTGCGGGAGCCGGAACCTGCCCCAGCGGCCGGGGGCTGGGCTGGTGATGGATGTGGAACCCCCGGGAGCTGTGACTCCTGTGCTCTGCTGCGGGCTGAGGAAGCCAGGGTGAGCCGGAGGCAAGCTGCTGCTCTCGCCCTGCTGTGGCTCATGGCATCCTTTGTCACCTTCCCTTCCCTGCGCTTCAGCCTGCAGCTGCTGGCGGAGGCTCCTTGCCTGCAGGAGGCAGGGGGCACGCAGAACACTTGTCTGTTGACAGCAACACTAAGTGGAGCATGAATCTTTCAGGCTGTTCCTCCAGCCTGCTGTCCCCTCCCCAAGGGCCAAGCAGCAGTTCATGCTCTGCTCTTAGCTCACACCAGCGCCAGGCCCTGGCAGGTGACAGCAACACTTCTGGGAAGTCTCTCCCCTGCATGTCTCATCTCTGCTGTGAGAGCTCTTTGGACAGCAGTGCTCTAGCCCACGGGGGCCAGGACCGTGCCCTGGGGTCACCTGGGCATCTGCCCAGAGGAGAGAGCCCAGCCAAGCCCCTGTGCATGGAGCTGGCTGCAGGCAGGAAGGACAGGGCAGGGATTGACCCTTCTTGTCAACCCTGCCTGTTGGAAATGAGCCTGCAGGAACTTCCTGTGGTGCTGAGCCCCTTCTGCTCTCATGGCAGTGGTGCCAGCAGGAGAAAGCTGGGGAGCCTCTCTGGGTTAGCTCATGGCTGGCAGGAGAACAAGGACCTTTTGTTGCTTATCCCTGCCTGCAGCCCTCCAGCTCTCTGTTGAGCCCATGTGGAAATCCCAGAGTGGTAGAATGGCTTCAGCTGGAAGGGACCTTCAGGATCATCCAGTTCCAAGCCCCTGCCGTGGGATACCTCCCACTGGACCGGGTTGCTCAAGGCCTCATCCAGTCTGGTCCTAAACCCTTTCCAGGGATGTGGCATCCACAGCTTCTCTGGGCAACCTGTTCCAGGGTCTCACCACCCTCACTCTAAAGAGCTTCCTCCCAATTTCCAGTCTAAACCTCCCCTGCCCGAGTTCCAAACCATTGCCCCTTGTCCCCTTGACCCCACAGGTCCTTCTCACAAGTCCGCCTCTGGAATGCTCACTCCTGCATGATCCCTCCCAGTGCTGAGGAGCAGCAGCAGCCCAGTGCCCCGGGGGGAATGTCCTTGGGAAGTGCTGAACATTCCCAGTTCAGCCTCTCTGCTGGGGGGGTTGATGCAGGGGGTTGAGCAGGTGCTGTGACACCAGCAGGGATTTGGTAGCCGTGAAGTTTTGCTGCTGTGCCTGTGTGGTGCTCCAGCTGCTGCACACCACAGAGCAGCCCAGCCCTCCAGAGGGGCTGAGGGACCCCTGCCATGCTGCTCAGGGTGGCTTTGCCCATGCTGGGTGCTGGTCATTTGTGTCCCCCCAGCCCTGGGTGGTTGAGCAGAGCAGGACTGGGAGCAGCAGAGATGCCCTGGGGCTGTTTGTTGCATGTGTCCAGGGGGTCTAGCTGATTCCCACCCTGTCCTAGTTCTGGGGGGTCCTGCATCCCAGCAGTGATTTGTGCCTCCTGGAGGAGCCAGCTCAAAGATGAGATGAGCTGTATCTGCTGCCTTTCAGTCCCTGGGTGCCTCACTGTTGGCTTCGCTGGCTGTGGCAGCTCCAGTTTGGACACAGCAGGCACAAGGACCAGTTCACAGGCTCCTAACCCAGGCCCAGGCTGGGTATCTCCTGGCAAGGCACCCCGTGGGCACCTTCAGGCTGATGCTCAGTCCCTGGTCACCACTCTGGGCATTTACCTCTTTCCCTCTTCCCCTGCCCCTCTCTCCAGGCCTCAGATGGGGCAGAAGGGGTCAGGCTCCTGCTGGAGCTCTCCATGACCTCCAGCCCCTTCTCCTTTCTGGCTCCAGCTGACAGCACAGCACCAGTATCCCCTCCTGCCTGTGCTGGGAAATTGCCCTCCCTTTTCATCTCCTCAGAGCCTGCTCACGCCATGGGAAAGAGCTTGAGGCCACTGGAGCGAGGCAGAGGCTGCTCGCAGGGCCCTGCCCAGCACTCATCCCCACATGGCTTTGATTGAAACTGAGGCTTGCTTCAGCCCAGGGCTGCAGTTCCACCCTGCCCCGCTGCCGAGTCCTGCTGCCCCCTCCCCACGCGGGACCCCCACCGGCAGGCGCCTGACCTGCTGCCATCTGTGTCCCCAGCCCCGTCCCAGGTGGTGGTGCTGCGCCAGGAGAGCACAGGCCAGAACAGCGTCACCCTGCTGTGGCAGGAGCCCGAGCAGCCCAACGGCATCATCCTGGAGTACGAGATCAAGTACTACGAGAAGGTAGGGCTGAGCCTGCCCCGGCCTGGCTTCCACCACAGAGCCACACAGAAGCACTGAGGCTGGAAAAGACCTCTGAGGTCATCAGGAGGGTTGGGCAACCTTCTAGCTGGCACTGCCACACTCACCAAGCCACCCAAAGAGTGGCTGTCCATGGCTCCATGTCCCAGTGGAGGCCAGGGACAAGCGGAGTCCCTCAGGGATCAGTCCTGGGACCTGTCTTGTTCAACATCTTTGTCAGTGACATGGACAGTGGCATTGAGTGCACCCTCAGCAAGTTTGCTGATGACACCAAGCTGTGTGGTGCAGCAGACAGCTGGAGGGAAGGGATCCATCCAGAGGGAGCTGGACAGGCTGGAGAGGTGGGCACAAGCCAACCTCATGAGGTTCAACAAGAGCAAGGGCAGGGTCCTGCAGCTGGGTCGAGGCAATCCCAGGCACAAATGCAGGCTGGGCAGGGACTGGCTGGAAAGTAGCCCTGAGGAGAGAGACTTGGGGGTGCTGGTGGACAAAAAGCTCACCAGGAGCTCTCAGTGTGCACTTGCAGCCCAGAAAGCCAACCAGAGCCTGGGCTGCAGCAGGAGAAGTGTGGCCAGCAGGTCGAGGGAGGTGATCCTCTCCCTCTGCTCAGCCCTGGTGAGACCCCACCTGGAGTCCTGCCTCCAGTTCTGGAGCCCCTATTACAAGAGGGATGTGGAGGTGCTGGAAGGTGTCCAGAGAAGGGCCAAGAGGATGAGCAGAGGGCTGGAGCTGCTCTGCTGTGAGCACAGACTGAAGGAGTTGGGGCTGTTCAGTCTGGAGAAGAGAAGGCTCTGAGGTGACCTCATTGTGGCCTTCCAGGATCTGAAGGGGGCTACAGGAAGGCTGGGGAAGGACTTCTCAGGATCTCAGGTAGTGATAGGACTAGGGGGAATGGAATGAAGCTGGAGGTGGGGAGATTCAGGCTAGATGTGAGGAGGAAGTTCTTCCCCATGAGAGTGGTGAAACCCTGGAATGGGTTGTCCAGGGAGGTGGTTGGGGCCCCAGCCCTGGGGGTGTTTAAGAGCAGGCTGGCTGAGGCTCTGTCCAGCCTGATCTAGTGTGGGGTGTCCCTGCCCGTGGCAGGAGGGTTGGAACTGGCTGATCCTTGTGGTCCCTTCCAACCCTGAATGAAACTATGAAACTATAAACTATGAAACTATCTGCACTTGGGCTTTAGCATCTGCCAGGGGTGGTGACTCCAGCGCTCCCCTGGGCAGTGGCTGCTGTCAGCCAGCCTGGCTGTTTTGGAAGGCTTCATGACTGCTGTGCTGGTGTAGTGAGGGGGGGGTTGGGTGGTATTTTTCCCCCAGGACAAGGAAATGCAGAGCTACTCGACCCTGAAATCCAAGGGCACCACTGCCACCATCTCGGGGCTGAAGCCTGCCACCCGCTACGTGTTCCAGGTGCGGGCTCGCACCTCCGCCGGCTGCGGCAGGTTCAGCCAGACCGTGGAGGTGGAGACAGGGAAGCCAGGTGAGCCCCTGCGGCTGGGGGTGTGGGCACTGGGGGGCAGGGGGCTGGGGGGGTGCTGATCCCCTTCCCCATGGTCATCGTTCCTCTGCCACACAGGGAGGAGGTGCAGCTCCTGGGGTCCAGCCTGCAGGGCTTGCTTGGTGCTGCCCTCCCGAGATGTGCCTGCACAGGAGAAAGGGGAGGGAGGGAGGACCTGGCAGTTAGCACCTGGTGGGGTTCTGAGGCCCCAGAGCCCTCTCTGCACTGGCTGGCAATGCCAGCATGGCTTCCCCAGATCTGTGCTGGCTTTCCCCATGTGGAAATGGAATCTGTGACTAGGAGAGCCCCAGAGCTG
Organism: Melanerpes formicivorus; assembly: GCF_026170545.1. Classification (NCBI taxonomy): domain Eukaryota; kingdom Metazoa; phylum Chordata; class Aves; order Piciformes; family Picidae; genus Melanerpes; species Melanerpes formicivorus. Next base: position 3,214,710 of record NW_027142419.1, on the reverse strand, counting down.
GGGCTCGGTGGGGGATGGTGCTTGATCTCTGCAGGCCATGACTCTGTTGGGGTAGGTGAGTTCCTGAGCTCAGCTCAGCACTTCCCACTCCAGCTCCCCTCCTTCCCACCCTGGTTCTTGCAGCCTCTCTCCGCTATGACACGATGACAATCGTCTGGATCTGCCTGACCCTCATCACTGGCCTGGTGGCGTTGCTGGTGGTCCTCATCTGCAAGAAGAGGTAAAGTGTGCCCTGGAGGTCATCCTGGCTGGGCACCCAGCAGGTCAGGAGGGATGGGAGAGCTCAGACACAGCTTTTCTCCTCTCAATGTGCCTGGAGCATCCATAGGCTCATAACCAGCCAAGAGGCTCTGTTTGGAGGTCTCCACCGCCCCTGAGGCAGATGCAGACTCCAGACCTTTCCCTCCTGCCAGCAGGAGCAGTAACAATCCCAGTTCCAGCACCACCTCCAGTATGAGGGTGACTAGGTGGGCTGGGTGGTAGGCCAGGAGTGGAGAGAGCTCTTCTCCATCAGGAAGGTCCAAAGAGGACTGAGTTTGCTACCCCTCAGTGTGCCTGAGCCAGGCATGGAGCAGCCCAGGGGAGACACAGGGGATGCAGCTTTGAGCACAGCCAAGCCTTGGAGAGCACCTGGAAAAAAGCCCTGCTCCAGGCCACAGTGTCAGAGCAGCATGGAGGCAGCTGCTGGAGGGCCAAGTGTCAGCTCCAGCTCCTCCTGGGCTGCCTGCAGAGCTGCCTTCCACCCTGCTGCTTGTGGGGGTGAGGGACAGGAGCAACTCTTCTGACCCGTGTGTCCCTGTGGCAGGCACTGTGGCTACAGCAAGGCCTTCCAGGACTCTGATGAGGAGAAGATGCATTATCAGAACGGGCAAGGTAGGAGCCTCCTCCTGCTGCTGGCCCTGGGGTGGGCAGGACCTCAGCCCCGTGGGTGGGCAGGCCCTCAGCCCCGTGGGTGGGCAGGACCACAGCCCCATGGGTGGGTAGGACCTCAGCCCCGTGGGTGGGCAGGACCACAGCCCCATGGGTGGGTAGGACCTCAGCCCCGTGGGTGGGCAGGACCTCAGCCCCGTGGGTGGGCAGGACCTCAGCCCCATGGGTGGGCAGGACCTCAGCCCCGTGGGTGGGCAGGACCTCAGCCCCATGGGTGGGCAGGACCTCAGCCCCACGGATGGGCAGGACCACAGCCCCGTGGGTGGGCAGGCCCTCAGCCCCACGGATGGGCAGGACCACAGCCCCATAGGTGGGCAGGACCACAGCCCCGTGGGTGGGCAGGACCTCAGCCCCAGGGGTGGGCAGGACCACAGCCCCGTGGGTGGGCAGGACCTCAGCCCCACGGATGGGCAGGACCACAGCCCCACGGATGGGCAGGACCTCAGCCCCGTGGGTGGGCAGGACCACAGCCCCATAGGTGGGCAGGACCTCAGCCCCGTGGGTGGGCAGGACCACAGCCCCATGGGTGGGTAGGACCTCAGCCCCGTGGGTGGGCAGGACCTCAGCCCCGTGGGTGGGCAGGACCTCAGCCCCATGGGTGGGCAGGACCTCAGCCCCGTGGGTGGGCAGGACCACAGCCCCACGGATGGGCAGGACCACAGCCCCGTGGGTGGGCAGGCCCTCAGCCCCATGGGTGGGCAGGCCCTCAGCCCCGTGGATGGGCAGGACCTCAGCCCCGTGGGTGGGCAGGACCTCAGCCCCGTGGGTGGGCAGGACCTCAGCCCCACGAGTGGGCAGGACCTCAGCCCCACGGATGGGCAGGACCACAGCCCCATGGATGGGCAGGACCACAGCCCCGTGGGTGGGCAGGACCTCAGCCCCGTGGGTGGGCAGGACCTCAGCCCCACGGATGGGCAGGACCTCAGCCCCGTGGGTGGGCAGGACCTCAGCCCCACGGGTGGGCAGGACCACAGCCCCACGGGTGGGCAGGACCTCAGCCCCGTGGGTGGGCAGGACCACAGCCCCATGGGTGGGCAGGCCCTCAGCCCCGTGGGAGGGCAAGGCCCCCAGGGTGAAGGGGTTTGACCACTGCCTGCATCTGGGAATGTGTGTAGCAGAGCTGATCCCAGGGGCACCCTGGTAATGGGGTTAAAGGGTTGCACAGCATGAGGTGAGTCTGTGACAGCCTCATCCTAGACAGCAGCAGGTCAGAAGAGTGGAAGATTCATCGCAGGTGAGAGGTGGGGGTGGAGGGGTGATGATCACATGTTGAAGCCCTGAGCAGCCAGGCCCTGGGCTGCTCTGAGCACCCAGCTGTGCCAGAGCATGCCTTAGACTTCCTTGGGCTGCAGCCTCTGTGGCTCCTCAGCAGGAGAGCCCAGAGAGCCCTGCCCCTGCCCGGCCCCTGCCCGGCCCCTGCCCGGCCCCTGCCCTGCCCCTGCCCGGCCCCTGCCCGGCCCCTGCCGGCTGTGCCCAGGGCTCAGCAGGGCTGCCTGCAGCTCATCTCCTCTCTGCCCTTTGAAACCCGGCAGTGAAGTTCCCCGAGTCCAAGGTCTATGTGGACCCCCACACCTACGAGGACCCCTGCCAGGCTGTGCTGGAGTTCACCCGGGAGATCGAGGCCTCCCGCATCAAGATCGAGAAGGTCATCGGCTCCGGTGAGTGCCAGGGCCAGGCTGCCTCCCGTGCCAGCCCTGCCCAGAGCCCCCAGGGCTGGGCTCCTGCTGTCCCCCGGGCCCCCAGCAGGCTGTGCAGCACCGGGGCAGTGCTCAGCCAGGGCTTCCTCTGCTCCTCACCCTTCTGAGACCAAGCTCCTGGGGTTCTCTGCCGCCTGAGAAACGCTTTGGAGGCAGCCTGGTTGCTGTTCAGCTGGCGAGGATGGCTCAGGCTGCCAGGGCAGATGGCTCAGCCTGTCCTGCGTGGGTGCTCCAACGCTGCCACCCTGCCTCCAGCCCAGGAGCGAGCGTCTGGGGTGACAAAATGCAAATGAAGCTGCAAGCAGAACGGAGAGCTTGCAGAACAAAGGGAACTTTGCACAGGAGCAGGGCTACAGGGAAGCACAGGGCAAGGACAGAGCTGGAGCTTCACCAGCAGCACCCCAAGGGCTCACTCCAGAGCAGCATCCAGGAGCCTGGCTGGGATCCATCCCTGCTGCTCTAGGAGACTCCCAGACTGGTTCATTGAAAGCTACAGGGCAAGGCCCACAGTAATCACTGCCCAGCAAAAGGCATCGGCGGGAGGTGGCTGCTGCCCAGATCCCAGGGGTGGCACTGGAAGCTGGGTGATGATGGACAAAGAGCCCAGCAGCCCCGAGGGGCTGGAGCAGGCTGGGTGACCCCTGGGGCTGGTGGGGCAGTGCAGGAAGCTGAGGGGGTCCCCACGGCCTCCCCTTGCCTTGCAGGGGAGTCTGGAGAGGTCTGCTACGGCCGCCTGAAGCTGCCAGGGAAGAGGGAGCTGCCCGTGGCCATCAAGGCTCTGAAGTCAGGCTACACTGAGAAGCAGAGGAGAGACTTCCTGAGTGAGGCCAGCATCATGGCACAGTTTGACCACCCCAACGTCATCCACCTGGAGGGGGTGGTGACCAGGAGTACGTGGCCGGTGGGGATGGGACCCTGTGGTGGGGCAGAGCTGGGAGGGGTCTCCCTCTGGGTGCCCTGGGAGGTAGGGGTCAGGGATTGTTCTGGGTGCACTCCACCCTTCAGCTGCCCCAGCTGCTTCCTTGCCAGCTGCTCAGCTCCCCAGGGCCCCTCAAGGGCCCCCCTTTGCCTTTCCTGCCGTTGCATGTGGCAGTTGCCGTGCTGCAGGTGGGGCTTGCTGGCTTAGGAGATGTGCTGCCCATTAGAGTTGATTTCGAGGCTGCCTGTGTGGAATCCTAATCTGGAGTCTCCCTTCCAAGAGGCACTTTCTGATGCAAAGTGTTATGCTAATGAATGCAAATTTCCCCGGGCCAAGGAGCTGACCCAGTCACATCCACAGCCCCTGGAGGGGGGCTCAGCCTGGGGGCTACTGCCACATCCCCACCCTCATGTCCTGCACAGCTCAGGGCTGCAGCTGCTCTGTGGGGCTGCTCCCCACCTCCCCCAGTAAAAGCCTGGCACTGGGCTTCCAGAGGAAGGTGACTTCCCTGCTAACCTGACCTCCCTTGTCTTCTGCAGGCAAATTGGTGATGATTGTTACTGAGTACATGGAGAATGGCTCCCTGGACACCTTCCTCAGGGTGAGCAGCTCCTCTGTGTTCTTATTCCCTGCACATTGCCCTGGGCTGAGGGACTGCAGGGCAGGCAGGTTCCTGCTCCTCAGCCTCACAGCCACTGTGAGCCCTGTGCCAAAGCTCCCTGCTCTGGGCACTCCCCTCTCCAGCAGGCCTGGGCTCCAGGGCATCGCTGCTGCATCCCCACAGCAGCACTGCCAGGGCAGACAGCAGCCTGGGCAGTGTGTCAGAGGCCCTGGGGGCACAGGGGCTGAGCTGCAGGGACAAGAGAGGGGCACTGGGGTTAGAGCAGATACTAAGCTTTAGGTGAGAAGTACCAAGGGGGTAGTTTGATGAGAGCATCCCAAAGCAAGAGAGACAGGGATCTGCTGGAGAGAGTCCAACAGATGCTGCAAGGAGAATGAAGGGACTTTAACATCTCTGGATGAAGGGGTAGAGTCAGTCATCAGCAAGTTTGCAGATGACACAAAGTTGGGGGCAGATGTTAGTCAGTGAGAGGGCAGAAAGGCTCTGCAGAGGGACCTCAACCGACTGGACAGATGGGCAGAGGCCAACAGGATGGCATTCAACAAGTCCAAGTGCCAGGGGCTGCACTTTGGCTACGGCAATCCCATGCAGAGCTACAGGCTGGGGTCAGAGTGGCTGAGAGCTCCCAAACGGAGAGGGACCTGGGGGTGCTGATCGACAGCCACCTGAATATGAGCCAGCAGTGTGCCCAGGTGGCCAGGAGGGCCAATAGCATCCTGGCCTGCATTAGGAGTAGTGTGGCCAGCAGGAGCAGGGAGGTCATAGTGCCCCTGTACTCTGCTTTGGTTAGGCCACACCTTGAGTCCTGTGTCCAGTTCTGGGCTCCTCAGTTTAAGAAGGACATCGAAACACTTGAGCATGTCCAGAGAAGGGCAACAAGGCTGGGGAGAGGCCTTGAACACAGCCCTGTGAGGAGAGGCTGAGGGAGCTGGGGTTGTTTAGCCTGGAGAAGAGGAGGCTCAGGGGAGACCTCATTGCCCTCTACAACTACCTGAAGGGTGGTTGTAGCCAGGAAGGGGTTGGCCTCTTCTCCCAGGCAACCAGCACCAGAACAAGGGGACACAGTCTCAAGCTGTGCCAGGGGAGGTTTAGACTCGAGGTGAGGAGGAAGTTCTTCACCGAGCGAGTCGTTCGTCATTGGGATGTGCTGCCCAGGGAGGTGGTGGAGTCATCGACCCTGGAGGCGTTCAAGAGGAGTCTGGACATGGCACCTGGTGCCATGGTCTAGGCATGGGGTCTGTGTTGATAGGTTGGACTCGATGATCCTCGAGGTCCTTTCCAACCTAAGCGATACTGTGAGACTGTGATACTGTGACATGAGAAAGGCTGAGAGCCCTGGGGCTGTTCAGTCTGGAGAGAAGGCTGAGAGGGATCTGATCAATGTCTATCAATAGCTGAGGGGTGGGTGTCAGGAGGAAGGGACCAGGCTCTGTTTGGTGGTGCCCTGTGATAGGACAAGGAACAGCAGGTACAAGCTGGAACCCAGGAGGTTCCACCTCAACAGGAGGAGAATGGTGTGAGGGTGGCAGAGCCTGGAGCAGGCTGCCCAGGGGGGTTGTGGAGTCTCCTTCTCTAGAGGCTTTCCAAACCCCACCTGGATGTGTTCTGGGTGCTCTGCTCTGGCAGGGGGCTGGGCTGGATGATCTGTGGCCGCTCTGTGGTGTGTGAGCTGGGCTGTGGGTGCTTCCCCTGCAGCGGCACGACGGGCAGTTCACGGTGATCCAGCTGGTGGGCATGCTGCGGGGCATCGGCGCCGGCATGCGCTACCTCTCGGACCTGGGCTACGTGCACCGGGACCTGGCCGCCAGGAACATCCTGGTGAACAGCAACCTGGTCTGCAAGGTCTCCGACTTCGGCCTCTCTCGCATCCTGGAGGACGACCCCGACGCCGCCTACACCACCACGGTGCGTGGGGCCAGCAGGGCAGCCCGGCAGCTCCGTGCTGCAGGCACAGGGGAGGGTTAGGCGCTGCCCAGGGCAGGGTAGGCAGGGCAGGGCAGGAGAGAGTCAGCTCACCGCTGGTGTTGGTACCAAAAGCCTGAGCCCAGGATGCTCCTGAAGCTCAGGGCAGTGTCCTCCATGTAGGTACCCCCCAGAGGTGTGCAGTGAGCAAAGGGAAGTTGTGTGGGAGAGCAGGGAGCTGATCAAACCTCCCCAGCCAGTCAGCACAGGGCGTTGCCATGCCCCTGTTGAGTCCTTCTCTGGACTCTGTAGCTCCATGAGACCAAGAGCAGCCCTGCAGAGAAGGACTTGGGGGTGCTGGGGGGGGAAAAGCTGGGCAGGAGCAGGCAGGGTGAGATGCAGCACAGAAGGCCAAGGGCAGCCTGGGCTGCATCCAGAGCAGTGTGGCCAGAGCTGGAGAGAGAGGATCCTGCCCCTCTGCTCTGCTCTCTCAGACCTCACCTGCAGGCCTGGGGCCAGCTCTGGGGCAGGGGAGCTTTGGGTTGGACATCAGGAGGAAGTTCTTCACAACGAGGGTGGCAAAACAATGGAGCAGGTTACCCAGAGAGGTGGTGGAGGCCACATCCCTGGAGACATTCAATGTCAAACCTGACATGGCCCTGGGCAGCCTGCTCTAGCTGGAGGTGTCCCTGCTGACTGCAGGAGCTTGGACAAGATGACCTTTGAGGGTCCCTTCCCCTCTGTGAGTCTGTGATTCACTCCTTCAGCTGCCCCAGAGCCACAGGTCAGGGGTGGGGGTTGATAACCTCTTCTGCCCTGTGGCCACACAGCAGATTTTCCTCCTGGCCCTGCCTCCTCCAGGGCTGTGGACAGGGTGGGAATTGGCACTGCAGCTGAGGTGATTCTGTTCCCACCTGGGGCACTTTGATCTGGGAAGACATTTAAAGGTTTTTCTCTCCAACCTGGGAGCTCTGAAGCTTGAGTGGCTCCTCCAGTGTGGGTCACAGAGGCAAAATGAACTCCACTGAGGGAGTGTGTGGTCCAGAGAGAAAGTGGTGTGCTCTGCAGGCACCCCTCTGACTAGGACACTGGGGTGGGTGGACAGTTCCTGATGGAGGCCACTCTGGAGCTGCAGCTAAGGAATCTGAGCATCATTTTCAGAAGGACCAAGGCTAGCCAAGCAGGAAGGAGCTTCAGGTTAGCTGGGGGTAGCTGAGAGCAATGCAGAGCATGGCTCAAAGCAGTTGCAGCTCTGAGGGGTGAGTGCACAGCAGCCCAGCCTAGAGCCCTTCATGCTTGGTTTCAGCCAAGTGAAGAAGTGAAGTGAGCCCTGGGTGATTTTCTGTTCAGCTGCTCCTGCTGGCATCTCAAGACATAACCTGGCATCCCAGGTCCTTTGGTTCTGGAGAAGGTTCCTGCTGCTCGGTTCAAGCACAGCATCCTCTGTGCCCTGGGGACTCAGAAGAAGGGTAAGAAGGGGCCCAAGGTCAGCTGGTGCAGTGCATCTTGCTGCCACAGCAGCCTTCTGCTTGGCCATGGCCTGCAGGCAGACACTCAGCCTGGCTTCCTCCCACCCTGCCGGCTCAGAGCTTCCCCCCAGTGCTTGTGAACAAGGTCCCAAGGACCACACTGTGCAGGGACCACAGGAAGCTGACCTGAGTGCCCTGAGAGCCCAGAGCTCTTGTGTTGACCTACCTGCTGACCCTTTCCAACCCTGCCCACTTGCTAGGGACATTGTCTCATGTCCCTGGTGTGGATGCAAGCAGAGAGGTCACTAGAGGAAGGAGCAGCCACTGAGAATGTCACCAGCAGGGGCTCAGAGGCATCCTGGCACAGTGGAAACCACCAGAGGTGGTTGCTCTGGGGGAAGTCTGGTCTGGAGAGAGCTGAACTACAGGGATGCAGTGAGAGGAGCAGGAGCAGGAGCTCCCTGGCCAGGGTGCAGAGTATGCTGAGGGTGAGGATGCTTTCTTGTTCAGAAGCTTGTGGTTGGATGGAATCCTGTGCTGCTTCTCTGTGGTCCTTCACCTGCTCAGGAGATTAGCTTCCCAAAGGGCCTCTCCTGTGGGACACATCATTCCTCCTCAGTCCCCTGAGCTTGCAGGCTTGGGTGAAGGTAAATCACCCCAGACAAGGACACCTGAAGGGTGTTCCCAGGCACACCACAGCCCAGCTGCTCTTGGGAAGGCCACATGAGGTTCCCTGCACCACAGCTTTGCTCTCCAGGCATCTGGCAATCACATTTCCAGCTGTGCTCAGCTGGTTTTTCATTCAGCAAGTCCTCATCAGTGCTTGCCTGCCAAGCAGTGAGGGACAGGGAGCACATCACCAGCCCCCTGTCAGCTCCTGGCACCCAGGGTCAGCTCCATGCCTCTCTGCTCTGGTAGCCCTCAGCTCCACTTCACCTCTTTGATTCCTCTCTCGTGAGCAGTGAGGGCCAGAGGCACGTGTGGAGACCTTGTAGAGCAGCAAAGCTTTCTCCTTGCTCTGCTGGAAATGCCTTGAGGTCACCTTTTGGGCACCTCTCTGGGTTTATCTGGTGCAGATTGCTTCCTCAGCCCTTCCCAGCAGATGCCATCCCGAGGCACCTCTCCCCTGAGCCGCTGCCCTGGCTGCGGGGCGGGGAGGTGCCTGAGCCCCGCAGGACCCTGAGCCCCGCAGGCCCCTGAGCCCCGCAGGCCCTGAGCCTCGGCTGCTGCTCTCTGTTTCAGGGGGGGAAGATCCCCATCCGCTGGACAGCTCCGGAGGCCATCGCGTACCGCAAGTTCTCCTCGGCCAGCGACGTCTGGAGCTACGGCATCGTCATGTGGGAGGTGCTGGCGTACGGCGAGCGCCCGTACTGGAACATGACCAACCGCGACGTGAGTGGGCACGGGCGGCGTGCCCGGGCCTGCCCCTGCCCTCACCCGAGCCAGCCGGGCGGGGGAAAGGGACCCAAAGCGCAGCCCTTGCCTCCCCTCACGTCCCCGCAGGGCCCTGCTCAGGGTGCTTGTCCCCTCCGTGGGGTCAGGAGGCTGTCACCCACCGCCGCAGGGAGCAGCTTTCCCTTTGCAGCCCCCAGGCTGCCGGCGGTGCCAGGCTCTGCTCTGATGCTGCTCTCTGCCCTCCTGCTGCCCGGAGAGCCTCGGCAGGTCTTGTGCCACCTTTCCCACTGCCTGGAAGGGGCTGGGGCTTCCCTAGCATCACTGCAGCCCCACTGCATTAGTCTGTGAGTCCGTCCCGCAGCCGATGCCGCGGGTCCATCCCTTCCTCTGCCCGTGTGAGGCTGCCGAGAGCCCCAGGCTTGCACCACCCAGCAGAGGGCTTTGGGTTGGCAGAGTTAGGTGGAGCTACCCTGACCTCAGTTTGCAGGAGGCAATAAAAGGAGTGTTGTGGCTCTGCAGAACTGCAGGACTCCTTTCTTTCCCTCGTGGGGACCTCCTCCCTGCTCTGGGAGCCCTGACAGTCCCCCCCTCCCCTGCTTTTAGGCAGTGGCTTTGGTGACAGCAGGGCAAGGGCAGTGGCTTACACTGCCTCCTGCTCGCAGCCCCTTTGAGCAGGGTCTCCTCCAGCCTTGCTGAGTGGTGCAAGTCCTGCTTGTGGCACACCTGACCATGAGAGCAGCTCTCCTGGTTTGTGCTGAGGAAGGCTTTGATGTTCCAGACCTGCTGGACTGCTCAAATCCCCTGTCCCTGACCCCCCACCCCGTGGTGCCCATCCTGCTCCAGCCCCCTGCAGGCCCTGCACACAGCAGCAGTCATGAGCCTGCTGCCCACCCCCTGCGTCCCACCTGCTGGCCCCAGCAGCTCAGTGCCCCGGGCTGGGGTGCTGGGTGGGGGTGCAGGGCACGAGGGGTGGGTGCTGAGTGTGAGGGGTGGGTGCAGGGCGCGGGGGGTGGGTGCAGGGCACGGGGGTGGGTGCAGGGCGCGGGGGGTGGGTGCAGGGCACGGGGGTGGGTGCAGGGCGCGGGGTGTGGGTGCAGGGCATGAGGGGTGGGTGCAGGGCACGGGGGTGGGTGCAGGGCGCGGGGGGTGGGTGCAGGGCATGAGGGGTGGGTGCAGGGCACGGGGGTGGGTGCAGGGCACGGGGGGTGGGTGCAGGACATGAGGGGTGGGTGCAGGGCACGGGGGTGGGTGCAGGGCACGGGGGGTGGGTGCAGGGCATGAGGGGTGGGTGCAGGGCACGGGGGTGGGTGCAGGGCGCGGGGGGTGGGTGCTGAGTGAGGGGTGGGTGCAGGGCACGGGGGTGGGTGCTGAACGCAGGGTGTGGGTGCAGGGCACGGGGGGTGGGTGCTGAACGCAGGGGGTGGGTGCAGGGCGCGGGGGGTGGGTGCTGAGTGAGGGGTGGGTGCAGGGCACAGGGTGTGGGTGCAGGGCACGGGGGGTGGGTGCAGGGCGCGGGGGATGGGTGCAGGGCACAGGGGGTGGGTGCAGGGCATGGGGGCGGTGCAGGGCGCGGGGGGGTGGGTGCTGGGTGTGAGGGGTGGGTGCAGGGCATGGGGGGTGGGTGCAGGGCGCGGGGGATGGGTGCAGGGCGCGGGGGGTGGGTGCTGAACGCAGGGTGTGGGTGCAGGGCGCGGGGGGTGGGTGCAGGGCATGGGGGTGGGTGCAGGGCACGGGGGGTGGGTGCTGAGTGTGAGGGGTGGGTGCAGGGCACGGGGGGTGGGTGCAGGGCACAGGGGGTGGGTGCAGGGCGCGGGGGGTGGGTGCAGGGCACGGGGGGTGGGTGCAGCTCCACCTGGGCGTGTGGCTTCCTCGCAGGTCATCACCTCGGTGGAGGAAGGCTACCGCCTGCCGGCGCCCATGGGCTGCCCCGCGGCGCTGCACCAGCTGATGCTGGACTGCTGGCAGAAGGAGCGCAGCGAGCGGCCGCGCTTCGCACAGATCGTTGGCATCCTGGACAAGCTGATCCGCAGCCCAGACAGCCTCAAGGGCACCGGCACCGTCACCCGGTGAGGCCCGCAGGGCTGGCGGCTGCTGCCGGGCACAGCCAACCAGGGGCATCGCTGCCCGGCTGCTCCCCCGGGACAGGGACCTGCCAGAGTCCAGGGGAGGCCACAAGGATGCTGAAGGGACTGGAGCCTGTGTGAGGAGGAGAGGCTGAGAGCCCTGGGGCTGCTTGGGCTGCTGGGGAGCAGCCTGAGAGGAGATCTGAGCAGTGGTTACAAATAGCTGAGGGGTGGGGGGCAAGAGGGGGCCAGGCTGGGCCAGGCTCTGCTCAGTGCTGCCCTGAGACAGGACAGAGGGCAAGGAGCACAGACTGGAACCCAGCAGGTTCCACCTCAGCATGAGGAGAAAGTTCTTTGGTGTGAGGCTGCTGGAGCCTGGAGCAGGCTGCCCAGGGAGGTTGTGGAGTCTGCTCTGGAGACTTTCCAGAGTCTCCTGGATGAGTTCCTGGGTGCCCTGCCCTGGGTGCCCTGCCCTGGCAGGGGCTTGGACTGGATGATTACAAGAGGGATGTGGAGGTGCTGGAACGTGTCCAGAGAAGGGCCACAAGGATGAGCAGAGGGCTGGAGCACCTCTCCTATGAGGACAGACTGAAGGAGTTGGGGCTGTACAGTCTGCAGAAGAGAAGGCTCCCAGGTGACCTCATTGTGGCCTTCCAGGATCTGAAGGGGGCTACAGGAAGGCTGGGGAGGGACTGCTCAGGATCTCAGGTAGTGATAGGACTAGGGGGAATGGAATGAAGCTGGAGGTGGGGAGATTCAGGCTGGAAGGGAGGAGGAAGTTCTTCACCATGAGAGTGGTGAGACCCTGGAATGGGTTGTGCAGGGAGGTGGTCGAGGCCCTGTCCCTGGGGGTGTTTAAGTGCAGGCTGGATGAGGCTCTGGCCAGGCTGATCTAGTGTGGGGTGTCCCTGCCCATGGCAGGGGGGTTGGAACTAGATGATCCTTGTGGTCCCTTCCAACCCTGAATGAAACTATGAAACTATGAAACTATGATCCTCAGGTCCCTTCCACCCCCTCCCATTCTGTGATTCATTCTCTGATTCTGTGACACAAACATGCAAAGGGCAATGGGCAGAGGTGGTGCTGAGCAGTGGGAACCATCCTGCACCTCACTGCCTTGCTCCCACCCTGGCATCCCGTGCCAGGGGCTGCAGCAGTGCCAGTGCAGTGAGGTGCCTGCCTTTACCAGCCTGTCCTGCCCTTACCTGCAGGGTCACAGCCTCCTCGAGGTGGATCTTACAGCCTGGCTACCTGGGACCAAGTGTTCTAACCCCTTCTGTCCTCCCCCAGGTTCACCCAAACCCCCTTTGACAGGAGCCTGCTTGACCTGGCCAGCTGCCTGAGCGTGGAGGACTGGCTGGACTCCATCCGGCTGGGGCACTACCGAGACAACTTTGCCACGGCAGGGTACTCCTCCCTGGGCATGGTGATGCACATGAACATTGAGTGAGTACCAGGCACAACCAGCTCCACCCCATCAGCCCCAGCAGTGACCACCCTGCCTTGGCTCAGCCTAGCTGGCTCCTGGTATCAGGGATGCTGATGACACCAACTGGGGGCAGTGGCTGACACCCCTCAGGCTGTGCTGCCAGCCAGGCTTAGACTGAGAGCTGGGCAGGGACAACCTCAATGACATCCAACAAGGGCAAAGGGAGAGTCTTGCACCTGGGAAAGAGCAACCACACAGATCAGGATGGTTTGGGGACTGAGCTGTGGGAGAGCAGTGAAGGGAAAAGGGACCTGGGGGTCCTGGTGGGTGGGAGGTTGACCATGAGCCAGCAATGAGCTCTGGTGGCCAAGAAGGCCAAGGGCAGCCTGGGCTGGATCAGAAGGGCTGTGCTGAGTAGGTCAGAGAGGTTCTCCTCCCCCTCTGCTCTGCCCTGCTGAGGCCACAGCTGGAATCTTGTGTCCAGGTCTGGGCCCTCAGCTCAAGAAGGACCTCAGGGAACTGCTGGAGAGAGTCCAGCACAGAGCCTCAGAGCTGCTGCAGGCTGTGGAAGATCTTCCTCATGAGGAGAGCCTGAGGGAGCTGAGGGCTCTGGAGCTTGCAGAGGAGGAGCCTGAGGGTGAGCTCCTTGCTGGGGATGAAGCTGTGCAGGGGCAGTGCCCAGAGGCTGGAGCCAGGCTCTGCTGGGGGCTGCCCAATGCCAGCCAAGGGGCAGTGGTGGAAGCTGAGGCAGAGGAAGTGCCATGGACACAGGAGGGAGAATTTATTGCCTGGGAGGGTGACAGAGCCTGGAGCAGGCTGCCCAGGGGGGCTGTGGAGTCTCCTCTGGAGATATTCAAACCCTCCTGGCTGAGTTCCTGTGTGAGCTGCTCTGAGTGACCCTGCTCTGGGTGACCCTGCTCTGGGTGACCCTGCTCTGGGTGACCCTGCTCTGGCAGGGCTTGGACTGGATGAGCTTCCAGCCCCTGGCATTCTGTGACTCTGTGATGTCCAAGGCTGTGCTGACTGTTGGGGGAAGGTGTGGAAGTTGTGTGGAGAGGGTGTGAGCACCAAGCCACCTCTGCTGCTCTGTGGTGGCTCCCCATTGCCATCACAGGTTCACAAGGAATTGGGGCTGTGAGGTGCTTCAGGAGGTCATGGCAGCAAACTGCCTGCTCAAAGCAGGGTCAGAGCTGAGGTTGCTGACTCCTTGCACCTTTGTTTCCCCTGCAGAAGGCATGGCAGTCTGGACCAGGGGGTGGCTGTGCCATGCTGTGCAGCTTCTCTGGTGTCAGTGGGAAGCAGAGCTGGAGTCACCTCAGAGCTCCTCCAGCCCCAGAGCACTGCAGTGGCTCCCTGCTCACTGTAGCCAGGCAGGGCAAGGTCAGAGCCAAGTGACCCAGTCTGGGTTAAGTGAGGAGAGCTGGGGAATGTGTCCCATCCCCTCCCCACCTCCTGCTGTAGGGAGCTTGCTCTGCCACCTGTCCAGGGGTGTCCAAGCTGGCTGATGCTCCATGTGGTACCAGAACAGCCAGCACAGCTCTGCCTGCCCCTGCCCCTGCCCAGCTCTGCATTGCCCAGCCCTTGCTCTTAGCACCAGTCAGGGCTGGCAGGAAGCTCTGCTGCCTCTGAGGGGGTTTGCTCCCTGTCAGAAGGCTTGGAGCTGCCAGGCAGTGGCTGCTGTGGGTGGGAAGGATGTGACAGGGAGCAAGGACGTGACAGGAGCGGCTCGGCCGGGGCGCAGCAAGCGGGGAGGGAGCCGGGGGAGGGAAGCTGCAGAGACGCAGACAGGAGCCTGTCAAGTGCATTGATCAGGGGCTGCTGGTGGGGTCTTTGCTGGGGGCCTGAGCTGATCCTGAGCCTTGATTCTCATGCACATCAGGGCAGTGTTTGAGTGGGGAAGGCTCCTCATCCATCCTCCCCTCTGACTGGGTTATCCGAGGGCATTGGCTGAAACCGAATCCAATCTCAGAGCATCGATCTTGTCACCTCCTGCCTGTCAGCAGTGATCCCCCTCCTGCTCCTGCTCCCCCCAGGGCTGTCACAGCAGCCATGACAGCAAGATGTGCCCAAGGCAATGGCAGCCTCTCTGCCCTTGGAAGTTTTTAAGGCCAGGCTGGATGTGCCTCAGGGCAGCCTGCTGTGGTGTGAGGTGTCCCTGCCCGTGGCAGGGGCTTGGAACTGGATGAGCCTTGAGCTCCCTTCCACCCCTGACAGCTCTGTGATGCCCACAGACAGCAGCCTTGTGCTGATGGGCAAGCAAGAGGAGCCAAGCACAGTCCTGGGCCAGTCCATGGAGTGTGCCCAGGGGGAAGAGAAGGCTCTGCCTGGGGCCAGACCCAGCCCAGGGGGTGCTGACAGAGCCTTTGCCCTCCAGGGACGTTCGGAGCCTGGGCATCACCATGATGGGCCACCAGAAGAAGATCCTGAGCAGCATCCAGGCAATGAGATCCCAGCTGCTGAGCACAAACGGCCCCAGGAGGCATCTCTGATCACCAGCACTGCAGACCCACTCTGGGCCTTCCTTGACACTTACCCTGGCAAAGGGGCAGCAGGGTGGTGAGCAGGAAAAGCAGCACCAGGCCAGGACCTGGAGCCCTGGCAGCTTCTCTTTGGTTTCAGCCTCAGTGGAAACATCTTTCCAGATGCCTTGATGGTCCTGCTGCCTCCTTCCCCCATCTGAAGGGGGGGAGCAGCCTTCCAAGGGGGCTAGGGGCTTGTCATGCCTCTCTCCAGCCCCTCCTGTGTCCCTGTGGGACTGGGGGTCACCACTCAGCTATGCAGGACAGGTGGTAACCCCCACACAGCAGGCTGCCCCAGCTGCAGGTGCAGGTGCAGGGCTGTCAGGCACAACAGCAATAGCAGGAGCAGTGGCACTGGGCTTGCCAGGGCACACAGCTCCTTTGGGGGGCACAGCTGGGGACTTTGGGGCATCTCTGAACTGAGGAGGGCTCCACAGGCTGCCACACAGCAGAGACCCAGGGGAGCCTGGCCCAGGGGAACCTCCCAGTCCCACTGCACTCCAGCCTGCACCTCCTGAGCTGCCCCAGCCTGCAGGGGACCTCATGATGCAACTCGAGAAGGCCAGGAGGGCAGAGGGCAGAGCGCAAGGTGGCAGTGCCAGGCTCTGTGTGCACTGAGGAGAGCTGGCCAGGGTCTGCTGTCTGGAGCCTCAAGGACCCCAGGGCTCTGCAGGAGGCTCTCCACTTTCTGAACCCACCAGCACTGCTCCTCTGCAGATCCAGCACAGGCAGCCCAGGGCAGTCCAGGCACATCTTCTGGAGCCTCAAACTCAGGTTTCTCCCTCAGCAGCACAACCACCATGTCCCTCCTGCCCCTCCTGGCCTCCCCCAAAGCTGGACCAGCACAGAGTGCAGTGGAGGGCTCTGCTCCCAGCTCCCAGGCTGGAGGGGCAGCCAGGCTGCTGCCAGCTCTCCTTTGCTCTTGTATTGCCCTGGGGACACCCAGAAGCTGCCCCATTGGCACACCTCCTGCCTGTGCCCAGGGCTGCCATGGCATCTGCAGAGGAGGGGTCCTGAGCAATGGCTGCAGCCACACACTCCTGCAGCTGGCCACAGAGGATGCTCAGCTCCCCCCAGCTGGTGAGCCTGGGGACTGGCAGGCTGGGGGCCTGTGCCCCACAGCTCTCCTCTCCTCCACAGCTTCCTCAGACCTGTGGAGCTGGTCTGAGAGGCTGAGCTGTCTGCAGGGGTGCAGATGGGGGGTGGGGGGGAGGCTGGGGGGGAGGCTGGGGGGCTGGGAAGGTCTCTCCTGGATGTAAATAGGATTTTCTGTGGGTGTGGGAAGTGTTTGAGTGAAATCCAGTGTTGAGCACAGCAATGGTGGCAAAGCACAGAGGCCTCGCTCCTGGGGCTGAACTCACTGCAAAAAAAAAACCCCAACCAACCTGCTGGGAGCGTGGCTGGGGCTGGGCTGGGGGGAGCTGGAGAAGGGGTGGGGGGAGCCACGCTGCTGGCAGGGCCCACAGCACCCTGCCTGAGCACTGGCACAAATCCAGCACCACTGCACAGGGCCTGGTGGGGGCTGGCCTGGGGGCTGCTCCTGCCAGTGCTGGTTGGGCACTGGGGGGGGGGGGGGAGGGGAGGGGAAGGAGGGGAGGGGAAGGGGGGGGGAGGGGGTTTCTCAGCTGCAATAATGCCAGCTCAGCCTCCCTGGGGCACCTCTGTGCTGCTGGGCTCTCTGGCTGTGGTGGGCACTTCCTGCTTCCCATGGAAGCTCTGTGTGACAGGGGACAGATGCAATGTGTTGCTTCATTGTACTGCACCCTGTGCCCTGCACCCCCTGCAGCCAGCAGCACTGCAGAGCCCTGCCCAGGCCCTGCAGCACAGGCTGCTGCTGCTGTCCACCTCCTCCCTTCCCGACCTTTGGGGCTCTCCAGAGGCTGAGTCCATCCTGCACCAGCTGGGGAGGGCAGAGGCCACTACCACAGAGCTGTGTCCCTGGGGCGTCAGGGCAGCCCTGGCTGCAGGACCTGAGGTTGGGAGCTGCCAGAGAGCCTCTTTCCAGGTGGTTCATGGGTCAGATCCTGCAGCATGGAGTGGCTGGGCTGCTCCTGGCTGCTCCTGGCTGCTCCTGGCTGCAGGGAGGCTGGGGCAGGGTTTTCCTTTTCGGTTCAAGGTGTGCACCTCTTCCTGGGCAATAAAACTTCTTCCTCCCACGGACTGCCTGGCTCCTTGCCTCCTGTGGCCACTGTGCTGCACAGAGCTGCTTTGGGGGAGCACTGGGGGCCTCCACAGCTGCTTCAGAGGCACACTGGGGACAGCTCTGGCATGCTCAGCTGGCCACCACCTTGCCTTGCTCCAGAAAGCCTCTCAGGTGTGAAGGAAGCTTCCCTGGCGAGCAGGAGGGGCTGTGGGGTGGGGGCCCCCAGGGCAGGGAAGGGGCTGAGCACTTGCAGGCTCCCTGGGGGGGTTGCTGTGCTGGGGATGGGGAGAAGCCTCATGGAGAAACATCTCATGCAGGAGACCAGGCAAGCACAGGAGATGTGCAGAGGCTCCTCTGAGCCTCAGGGATCCCTTGCAGGCTTTCCCAGCCCCAGGCTCACCTCCAAATTCAGTAAAACCTCATCCCCTGAAGTCTGAGCTGAAGAAACCTCACCAGGGGGGTTGCAAAACTCTCCTTGCAGGCCTTTGGCTGCCCTCCAGGGAAGGGTTTAGCAGCAGGTGAGCTACAGGGCTGGGGGACCCCAGGAAAGCAGCAGAGAGAGAAGCCAAAGGGAAGGGCAGCACAGCACAGGGTGGCACTGGCTCTCTCCATGGCACTGCTCCCTTGCCCCCAGCTCTCACAGCCCTCCAGGGATGCAGGGGTCTGTCCCCAGCCTTGCTTGGTGTGGCAAAGGTCAGCCTGCCCCCCCCTACCAGTGCTGTGCCCCCCTGTCCCTCCAGGTACCCCAGAGCCCTCAGTCACAGAGCTGTCCTGGCTGGAGAAGGCCTCTGAGACCACCCAGTCCAGCCAGCAGCCAGCACCACCACAGGCACCACAGCCTGGCCCCAGCTCCAGTGGGTACAGAACTGGCTTGAGGGTGGCTGCCAATGCTCCATGGCCAAGGGGAGGCCAGGGACAAGTGGAGTCCCTCAGGGAAAAGGGCTGGGACCAGGCTTGGTTAACATCTTTGTTGGTGCCCTGGACAGAGGCATTGCTGACACCAAGCTGTGTGCTGCTGACACAGGGAGGGATCCATCCAGAGAGACCTGGGCAGGCTGCAGAGCTGGGCCCAGGACAGCCTCAGGAGGTCCAACAAGACCAAGGGCAAGGTCCTGCAGCTGGCCTGGGGCAATCCCAGGCATGGCTCTAGGCTGGGCAGGGACTGGCTGGAGAGCAGCCCTGGAAAAAAGGCCTTGGGGGTGCTGGGGGAGGAGAAGCTCAGCAGGAGCCAGCAGGGAGCACTTGCAGCCCAGAGAGCCAAGCAGAGCCTGGGCTGCAGCAAGAGAAGTGTGGCCAGCAGGGCCAGGGAGGGGATTCTGCCCCTCTGCTCCACTCTGCTGAGACCTCCCCTGCAGCTCTGGGGCCAGCTCTGGAGCCTCTGTGCCAGGAAGGATCTGGAGGTGCTGGAAGGTGTCCAGAGCAGGGCCAGGAGGAGGAGCAGAGGGCTGGAGCTGCTCTGCTGTGAGCACAGCCTGAGAGAGTTGGGGCTGTGCAGGCTGTAGAGGAGAAGGCTCCCAGGAGACCTCATTGTGGCCTCCCAGGATCTGCAGGGGGCTGCAGGAAAGCTGGGGAGGGACTTTTGAGGGTGTCAGGGAGGGATAGGACTGGGGGGGATGGAGCAGAACTAGAAGTGGGGAGATTGAGATTGGCTGTGAGGAAGAAGTTGTTCCCCATGGGGGTGGTGAGAGCCTGGCCCAGGCTGCCCAGGGAGGTGGTGGAAGCCTCCTGCCTGGAGGTGTTTGCAGCCAGGCTGGAGGTGGCTGTGAGCAACCTGCTGTGGTGTGAGGTGTCCCTGCCCATGGCAGGGGGCTGGAGCTTCATGATCTCTAAGGTCTCTTCCAACCCAAACCATTCCATGAAAGCCCTTCAGGCACCCAAAGAGCCCTCAGGCTTTTCACACCTTCTCAAATGCCCCTCAGGAGAGTTCTGTTCCAGCTGGCAGTGCCAGGAGCTGCCCTTTCCCTGGCCGCACAGCTCCCCCTTGCTAGTCCCAGCCGGTACCACCCCAAGCTGCCAAGAAGTCGTCTCTGAAGCACTTCATTCACAGCTGCCCAGGCCAGGCCTGGCCGTGGCAGCAGCAGGCAAGGCTCAGCGAGCTGTGTGTGCCTGGAGGTGGCAGTCTGGCCTTGCAGAGCACCTGCAGAGCCCTGCCCGCAGCCCAGGCTCAGCGCCGTGCCCAGGCTCAGCGGCTGCCAGCGCCCCGCGGGTTTGCAGGGGTCAGCGGTGCCCTGGCTGCTGCTGGCAGATGGTGAACTCTGCTTCCCATTTACTGAGCTGACTCCTGGCTGAGCACACAGCAGCTCAGCCTGCCAAGGAAGCCTGCACTCCCCAGCCACCTCCTCGCTGCTTTCAGCACAGCCGTTCAGCATCCAGGCCGAGCAAACGGCTCAGGCTGAGCCGATGGCAGGGACAACTATCACAGTCCCACAGTATCACCAAGGCTGGCAGAGACCTCGAGGATCATCCAGTCCAACCTCTCACCACAGACCTCATGACTAGACCATGGCACCAAGTGCCACATCCAATCCCCTCCTGAACACCTCCAGGGATGGGGACTCCACCACCTCCCTGGGCAGCACATCCCAATGGCGAACGACTCGCTCGGTGAAGAACTTCCTCCTCACCTCCAGCCTAAACCTCCCCTGGCACAGCTTGAGACTGTGTCCTCTTGTTCTGCTGCTGGGTGCCTGCCTAGGAGAAGAGACCAACCCCCACCTGGCTCCAACCTCCCTGCAGGGAGTTGGAGAGAGCAAGAAGGTCTCCCCTGAGCCTCCTCTTCTCCAGGCTAAGCAACCCCAGCTCCCTCAGCCTCTCCTCACAGGGCTGTGCCCCAGACCCCTCCCCAGCCTTGTTGCCCTTCTCTGGACACCTTCAAGTCTCTCAATGTCCTTCCTAAACTGAGGAGCCCAGAACTGGACACAGGACTCAAGGTGTGGCCTAACCAATGCAGAGTCCAGGGGCACAAGGACTTCCCTGCTCCTGCTGGCCACACTCTTCCTGATGCAGGCCAGGATGCCCTTGGCCTTCTTGGCCACCTGGGCACACTGCTGGCTCATGTTCAGACAGCTGTCAATCAGCACCCCCAGGTCCCTCTCTGTTTGGCAGCTCTCAGCCACTCTGCCCCCAGCCTGTAGCTCTGCCTGGGGTTGCTGTGGCCAAAGTGCAGCCCCTGGCACTTGCACTTGTTGAATGCCATCCTGTTGGCCTCTGCCCATCTGTCCAGCCTGGCCAGGTCCCTCTGCAGAGCCCTTCTGCCCTCTCACTGACCAACATCTGCTCCCAGCTTGGTGTCAGCTGCACATTTGCTGATGACTGACTCCATCCCCTCCTCCAGATCATCAATGAAGATGTTAAAGAGCACAGGGCCCAGCACTGCTCCCTGGGGCACACCACTGGTGCCTGGCTGCCAGCTGGCTGTGGCACCATTCCCCACCACTCTCTGGGCTCAGCCTCCAGCCAGTTCCTAACCCAGCTCAGAGAGCTGCTGTCCCAGCCAGGGGCTGAGAGCTTGGCCAGGAGTTTGCTGTGGGGGATGGTGGCAAAGGCCTTGCTGCAGTCCAGGCAGACCACATCCACAGCCTGCCCCACAGCCACCAGGCAGTCCCCTGGGCATGGAAGGAGATCAGGTTGGAGAGGCAGGACCTGCCCCTCCTAAATCCATGCTGGCTGGGCCTGAGCCCTTGGCCATCCTTCAGGTGCAGTTATTGCCCCCAGGATAATCTGCTCCATCACTTTCCCTGGCACTGAGGTCAGGCTGCCAGGCCTGGAGCTTCCAGGTTCCTCCATCTGAGCCTTCTTGTGGATGGGGACCACCTTGGCCAGTTTCAGTCCTCTGGGACCTCTCCAGTGAGCCAGGAGTGGAGGAAAATGATGGAGAGCAGCTTGGCTATCACCCAGGGCTGCTGCCTTAACCCTGCCACGGGCCAGGGGCTGACTTTTGAAGCATCCATAGGTCACCTCTTGGACACCAGCATCAGGGAGTGTGATGGCAGCAGAGTTCATCCCTTGGGAATGCCAGGGCACAGCTGCTGCAGCTCCTGCTTCTGCTGGGTCCGTCTGGAGCGGAGCTGCAGACCCTCTGCACGCGGCAGGGAGATGTCTGGGTGCAAAGCTGGCAACACTCCCCCTGCACAGCCAGCTGCTCAGCCTTGGGAGGGGAAAACCTAGAGCCAGAAGGGTTCCTTCTGAGTTAGACCAGGCTTGCAGAGCACCCAGGAGAGCTGTGCAGAGGGAAGGGCAGAGGCTTTGGCACCTGTTGCTCTGGACTCACCCCTGGCACATGAGAGGTTTCCATTCTGCTGATGCTGGAAGGAGCTGAAGCTGTTCCTAGGCATTCACTGATGGCTGATGTTTGATGCCTGATGCCTTCCTGACCCCAGAGCCTTTCACTCACAGATTCCTTATCACTCACCCTGTGCTTCCTTTCCTCCCTGCCTTCCCACCTGCCCCTCACAAAGCTCTCCTGAGAAGTGGCCTCTGTAGGGAGCAGGCAGTGGGGCAGTGCTGGGTGGCACTCAGCAGGCAGCAGCAGTGGAGGTGTCCCTCCCAAACACACAGAAGGCTGCACAGGACCCAGGTGGTTCACAGGGAGGGATGAGAAGCAGGCAATGGTGAGAGGTGGTTGTCGTGCTTGGATGAGCATGGGGCTGACAGAGGCACTCTGGGTGGATGTGATTTGGTGCCCTGATGGCACACCAGCTTGGGACACCTGTGTGCTGTGCCAGGGCCAGGGGTGCTCAGGGGTGATGGAGAGGCAGGAGGTGATGGGGAGGCAGGAGGTGATGGAGGGACAAGAGGTGATGGGGAGGCAGGAGGTGATGGAGAGGCAGGAGGTGATGGAGGCAGGAGGTGATGGAGGGGCAGGAGGTGATGGAGGCAGGAGGTGATGGAGGGGCAGGAGGTGATGGAGGCAGGAGGTGATGGAGGGACAGGAGATAATGGAGGCAGGAGGTGATGGGGAGGCAGGAGGTGATGGAGAGACAGGAGGTGATGGAGGCAGGAGGTGATGGAGGGACAGGAGGTAATGGAGGCAGGAGGTGATGGAGAGGCAGGAGGTGATGGAGGGACAGGAGGTGATGGAGGGACAGGAGGTAATGGAGGCAGGAAGTGATGGAGAGGCAGGAGGTGATGGAGGGAAAGGAGGTGATGGAGGCAGGAGGTGATGGAGGGACAGGAGCTGATGGAGGGACAGGAGGTGATGGATGCAGGAGGTGATGGAGAGCCAGGAGGCAATGGAGGCAGGAGGTGGTGGAGAGGCAGGAGGTGATGGAGGCAGGAGGTGATGGAGGGGCAGGAGGTGATGGAGGGACAGGAGGTGATGGATGCAGGATGTGATGGAGGGGCAGGAGGTGATGGAGGCAGGAGGTGGTGGAGGGACAGGAGGTGATGGAGGCAGGAGGTGATGGAGGCAGGAGATGGTGGAGAGGCAGGAGGTGATGGAGAGACAGGAGGTGATGGAGGCAGGAGGTGATGGGGAGGCAGGAGGTGATGGAGGGACAGGAGGTGATGGAGGGACAGGAGGTAATGGAGGCAGGAAGTGATGGAGAGGCAGGAGGTGATGGAGGGAAAGGAGGTGATGGAGGCAGGAGGTGATGGAGGGAAAGGAGGTGATGGAGGCAGGAGGTGATGGAGAGGCAGGAGGTGATGGAGGGAAAGGAGGTGATGGAGGCAGGAGGTGATGGAGAGGCAGGAGGTGATGAAGGCAGGAGGTGATGGAGGGGCAGGAGGTGATGGAGGCAGGAGGTGATGGATGCAGGAGGTGATGGAGAGGCAGGAGGTGATGGAGGCAGGAAGTGATGGAGGCAGGAGGTGATGGAGAGCCAGGAGGCAATGGAGGCAGGAGGTGGTGGAGAGGCAGGAGGTGATGGAGGCAGGAGGTGATGGAGGGGCAGGAGCTGATGGAGGGACAGGAGGTGATGGAGGGACAGGAGCTGATGGAGGCAGGAGGTGATGGAGGGGCAGGAGGTGATGGAGGCAGGAGGTGATGGAGGGGCAGGAGGTGATGGAGGGGCAGGAGGTGATGGAGGGACAGGAGGTGATGGAGGCAGGAGGGAGCTGCAGGCCCACAGCTCCCTGCCCAGTGGGACTGACCCCCTCCACATGGAGCCCCAGCAGGGAGGGCTGCAGCCCTTTTGCTCTGGGCTCCCCCAGAGCTGCTGTGAAGGGCTGAGGCTCCTCATTAGGATTCCTTCATCTCCCTCCTCTGGAGCTGCCAGCGGAGGTCAGCAGCGCTGATGAGATTCTCAGCTCTCCCAGGTTTTGCATTTCCATCTGTGGAGCTTTTTCTGTGCCTGAGCTGGGAGAAGATTATGAATAAAAGATTAAAATCAGAGGTCTCCAATCGTTTAGGAGCACAGCAGTTGCAGTTATTCTGGGAGCAGGCAGAGCCCAGCACCGCTGCTGCATACCAACAATTAGCAACCAGCTTCAAAGGGCCCCGGACAAAAGGCTGTGCCCCCTGGGGAGGCTCTGCTGCGGGGCAGGCAGCAGCTGACCCAGGGAGCTGAGAATCACAGAGCCACAGAGCTGGCAGGGCTGGAAGGGAGCTCAAGGCTCAGCCAGCTCCAACCCCCTGCCATGGGCAGGGACACCTCACACTACAGCAGGTTGCTCACAGCCACCTCCAGCCTGGCTGCAAACACCTCCAGGCAGGAGGCTTCCACCACCTCCCTGGGCAGCCTGGGCCAGGCTCTCACCTCCTTCATGGGGAACAACTTCTTCCTCACAGCCAATCTCAATCTCCCCACTTCTAGTTCTGCTCCATCCCCCCCAGTCCTATCCCTCCCTCACACCCTCCAAAGTCCCTCCCCAGCTTTCCTGCAGCCCCCTGCAGATCCTGGAAGGCCACAATGAGGTCTCCTGGCAGCCTTCTCCTCTCCAGCCTGCACAACCCCAACTCTCTCAGGCTGTGCTCACAGCAGAGCAGCTCCAGCCCTCTGCTCCTCCTCCTGGCCCTGCTCTGGACACCTTCCAGCCCCTCCAGAGCCTTCCTGACACAGAGGCTCCAGAGCTGGCCCCAGAGCTGCAGGGGAGGTCTCAGCAGAGTGGAGCAGAGGGGCAGAATCCCCTCCCTGGCCCTGCTGGCCACACTTCTCTTGCTGCAGCCCAGGCTCTGCTTGGCTCTCTGGGCTGCAGGAGCTCCCTGCTGGCTCCTGCTGAGCTTCTCCTCCCCCAGCACCCCCAAGGCCTTTTCTCCAGGGCTGCTCTCCAGCCAGTCCCTGCCCAGCCTGGAGCCATGCCTGGGATTGCCCCAGGCCAGCTGCAGGACCTTGCCCTTGGTCTTGTTGAACCATGAGAACCTCCTGGGGTTGTCATGAGGTCGACCTCTGGGCTCTGCAGGGCCTTGGGAACAGAGCAAAAGCCTCCTTGAGCCCAGGTGCTCCAGAGGAGGCAGGAGTCCCAGCAGCTCCACTGCTCAGAGGTGTTCATGGCACAGAGGGGCAGTGTCCCAGCAATGGGGATGCTCAAGAGAGAATGGAGGAGTGGATGGTGGGGAAAGGAAGGTGAAGAGGACAGATTTGGGCGAGCCAGGATGTGACTGGGAAGAGCTGAGGCAGGAGGAGGAGCTGGGATGACATGAGGAGCACAGAGGAGTCAAGGCAGGACTGGGTGGGAGCTGGAATGAGAATGCAGAGCAAGCCATGGCTGGTGTGGCAAAGGGCTGCTCACAGCCAGGGGCAGTGGCTGTTGAGTGCTGGCTTAGTGCTGGGAAGAAGAAAGACCCCAGGAAAATCCTTGGCTCCTCTGCTCAGGGAGGTGAGAACAGGATGGGAGTGGCTGGGGCTTGGCTCCTCCTCTGCCAGGGGCACATTCCTGTCCCTGCCCTCACCATGCTGCATCCCCTGCTCCTGTCTGCACTGCTGCATCCTGCCCTTCCCAGGCACTTTGTTTAGCAACACCTTCTACCCAAGGGGACAGGCACAGGCAGGGCTTGTGGTCCCAGCAGGGCCTCTCTCAGGCTCTGCTGGGTAAGAGACACCCAGCCTGAAACAGAAGTGGCAGTGCCTCAGTGCTGTTTCCTCTGTCCTGCTCCCTCTCCTGAGCCAGCAGCTCAAATCTCACCCCTGCAGCCCCCTCACAGCTCCTCTGCCCACAGCATGCCTGTGCAGGTGCCACCAGACACCCATGCCTGGAGGGGCCTGGGATTGCCTGCCCAGAGAGCCCAAGTGGTGCTGGTGGGGGAGGAGGCAGCCTGAGCTCAGGAGAGGCTGGGGGGACCCCAGCCAGGACACAGCACAGCCCCGCAGGAGCCTGAGGGGAGTGTGGTGCCGTGGGACAAGCTGAGCTGTGACAGGTGCCAAGCCAGGGGCATGCTGCACAGGGCAAGCTGCAGCTGCCCTTCACCACCCTGCTGTGAGGCTTCCAGGCAGCCTGCAAGCAGCAGATCTCCTCAGGAGGTGCTGGGCACAAAGCACTCCGATGCAGAACCCTTCCAGGCCTTTCACACTTTCCATGAGCCAGGGCTTGGCAAGGAGGTTGCAGGGAGGACCTCCCCCAGCTTGTGCCTGTCCCGCAGCCTCTCCCCATCCTGGAGCCCTGGTGGGCTGAAGCCAGACGCGGCGGAGGACAGCAGGCACGGAGCGGCTGCTGCTCCTGCAGGCTCGATGGAAACAGACGGCAGCGGAGGAGGCTGCGCCGCGGCAGTGCCCCCGCAGGCAAGAGGGTGGCAGCCTCGGCTCGTGTCTCCATCTGCCCAGGGGAAGGCAGGGAACAGGGACCTGGGACAGCTCGCAGGGAGCCTTGAGACGCTGCCCTACGGAACCAGCTCCCAAGCTCCCCGGCAGCGCAGGCGCTCTGCTTGTCCATCCTCAGCCTCGCCCCTGCCCTCCTGACGCTGTGCCTTCAGCTGCTCCCTGCAAGTCTCCTTCGCCATCCTCCTGGCCCCGTCTGGGCTGGCCCTGCAGGCCGCTGGGGGCAGTGGGCAGGGTGTGAGAGGTCGGTGGAGGGGAGGGGGTGTGGAGGTGCTCACAGCTGCCAGCCGAGTGGGGTTTAACCTGCCTGTGTCCTTTGAACAAGGAGGACGACTGCGATGGGGGCGATGTCTGCGAGGGGCTGGCAGCACAGAAGCTCCTTCTGGAGGGGAGCAGAGTCGGAGCCTCGTTGAAATTCCCTGCACACGGCTCCGGGCAGCCGGGAGGGGGGCACCGAGCCGGGGGGGGCTGGGCTGTTGTTTGCTCTCTGCAGAGTGCCTGTCAGAAATGCCCACCTCCGGGAGGAAGGGATGGACAGATGGACGTGGCTGGGCTGAGCAATGCCGGCGGTGGGCTGCTGGGAGCTCCCTGCGCTTCCTAAGCCCTCCGGCATCGGTGCTGACAGCTGCGGCCGCCGGCCCTGCCCTCGCCGAGCGGCTCCGGCAGCCTGAGCCTCCCCCGGGGCCGCTCCCGCCGCTGACGAAGTCCCTTCCGAGGCTTTTGGACATCCTCATCTCAGCGGCCGAGCTCCCGGCGCTGCTCCCTCTGCACAGGGACCCGCGGGGCACAGCCCTCCTTGCCTGCCCTGCTCTGGGGGAGCATCCCCGGGCTGCTGGTCCTGCCGGTGCAGCCTGGCACAAACGCTGTCCTCTCACCCTGCCGCTGTGGGAGGAGCGCTGGGGGTGACCGGCAAGCTCCTGGTGTTGATGTGAAGTGGCTCGAGGATGAGTTGTGCCAGCTCCCCCAGCAGCTCTCCAGAGCCTGGTGAAACACCCCCGGGAAGATGAGCAGGTCTGTGCCTGCTGCATCCCTCCTGTGTCCTGCAGCCTCTCGTTCTCGTTGGGTTTCCCCAGCCTGCTGCCATCCCTGCATTCACATTTGCTTTTCAAGCCTCTCTGAAATCCCAGTGCACTGCAAGGTGGGGAATGTAAGAGCAGGTGATGAAAGGGACTCACAGCACACACTGCTTGAAGCTCAGAGAGCTGGCACCTGGGACTGGCTTTCAAGGGCCAGCATTAGAGCTGGAGTGAGAGTCCTCAGAGCTTTAAAGCTGTTTGGGCATCCATGGGAAGCATTTGTGATGGCTGCCTGCAGCTCCTGCTTCTGCCAAGTGCTGCCTCTTGCTGAGCCTGGCTTTGTGTGGGTGCTGGGAGGCAGAGCACAGACCAAGGGAGCAGATCCAGGCAGCCAGGCTGTGAGTTCAGAGCCTTGCTGGCAAGGGGAGGCAGGCAAGGCCCCATCTGGAGATGCTGTGCAGGAAATTAATGGCATTTGGATTTGTTTTCCCCAAACCTTCCTTCCCCTGGTGTGGTTTCAGGATCTTTTGTTGTGGGTGGAGGAAAGGATGCAAATCTGTGACCTCTGTGGGCCAAGACAGGCAGATCCTGCCCTGGGTCACCTGCAGGAGGCTTGAGTTTGCCCTCAAGTGAGCCTCCTGCTGCTGCAGGCTATGTGAGGTCCCTGGGTCCAGGCCCCTGACTGCCCACAGGTCCCACCACAGGACCTGTGCCTGCACACCACTGCACAGGCTGAGGGTGCAGGATGCCACCTTAGGGGACACCCAGGTTCAGTCAGTGACTCACCCTCTCCATCATTGGCTTCCTCTGGGAGGAGGATGAGAGGTGCCACAGCCTCATGTCCATCCATCCCTGAGCAGCCCCAACCTCAGTGACTGCAGTTGTTGGCCCCCTCCACTCTCCCCCTCTGTGCCCACAAGGCTCCACCAGCCCAGAGCCTGCACTGGCCACCCCCCTGCCTCCACATCTTCCTGGGGTGGGGTGAGTCTGCTCTGGGGAGGAGTTGTCTCCCCTGAGAGTGACCCTCCTGACACCTCAGAGCTGGGGGAGCTGCCTGGGACCAGACCTCTCTATTTGCTGCTGAAGTTTTAGCTGGAAGGTTGGGGGAGTGCAGGGGATGCTTTCTGACTGACAGCAGGGTGCAGTGCCCACAGCCCCTGGGGAGCCAGCAGTGTCTGCTGCCTGCAGCAGGGTGCAGAGACCCCTGGATTTTTCACTGGCATCTGCCTGCACTCTGCTCCTGGAGCCTGCAGCAGCAGTCTGGACACAGCAGGCAGCCCCTGCCCACCAGGTCAGGACATCTGGCTCACAACCAAACCATGCTTCATGGAGGGCAGGACCCACCAGCTGCCACTGAACTGCCTGAGAATCTCTGAGCTGCTGCAGGTTTTTGTGCACTGACAAAGTGGAAGGGCTCAGAGGAGGAGCATGAGGCAGGCAGGGCAGGCAGGCACCCATCAGTTGTTTGGTGGAGATGCCACTGGAGCTGGCTCAGAACAAGTCACTTCTCCATGCTGGATCCCTGTGAGAGGCCAAAGCAGAGAGTGGGAGATGGAAATCCAACACAGGGAAGGGAAAGGCAGCAGCCTCCCCCCAGTGCCAGGTTCACAGCTGCTGTGCTGCTCTGGGCATGCTAGGGATAGGCACCAGTCCAGAGCCAAGACTCTGGAGCTAAGCCAGGAGTCTCCTGTCTTGGTTCTCTGTCCCTCAGAGCTCCAGAAGCAGTGGAGATGGCTGCACACCCATCCCTCTCATTCCTTTAGTCCTGTTTTTATCTCTTCCTGTTTATCAGCCTTGATCTTGGGCTCCATCAGCCTTCCCTTCCCTGCACATCTCCCTCCACCATCCCTGCTGGGAGCTTTGCAGCAAACTACCCCCAGAGCTGCTCAGCTCCCCTCGCTCTGGCAGCAGGGACTCCAGCCCAGCTCCTGCTGCAGGCTGAGGACACTGTCTGCCTTCTGCCTCTGCTGCACCAGCTCCATGCAGCCTGTGGATGGGATCTGGGCCTCACAACTCCATCCCACAGCAGCAGGGTCTCTGGAGCCTTGCAGACAAGGGGAAAGCCCCTAAGGAGCAGTTTGGTGGGGAGCAGCCACTGCCTGCCATGGGTGCTGGCTTCTCATCTTGCCAGCTGTGATCATCTTGGGCGTCCCTGGGCTCCCACCCAACATTAGCAGGGCTGAGGAGCAACTGCCCAACAGCCAGGGGCCAAGAAAAGTCTCCAGCAGGTGGAGGAGAGCCCCATGCAACCTTCTTGCTTTGCTACCTTCAGAGGCCACAACCTGAAAGCTGGAGCACACCTGGGACACCACTGACCTGCTGGCAAGCCTCAGTCATCCTCCAGCCCCTGGCCCCAGCCCTTGTGCTGCTCAGCCCTTGGTTCCCTTCTCCTCATGGTCCTGGGCTCCCACCCACGCCGGGCAGGGCTCCTCCACCTTCAGCAGGGGCCTTCCTCCGGCTGAAGTGGGGCAAGGCATGAAACATGGATGAGGGCGGGGGGCTGCGGCGTGCTGCTGGGCCGGCCCTGATTCGATTAGCGCTGATGTTTCTTTCATGAGCCAGCGGCTTGCTCCCCGCACAGCCCTCTGCTGCAGACCTCGGGCTCAGTCACGGAAGCAGACGGCTGATTAACCACCCGCTGCCTGCCCCCCGCTCCCTCCCTCCTGTCCCCGTCCCCGCCTCTGCCTGCCGCTGTCCCCTGCCACCTCCCACCGCTCCGGACCGAGCCCCGCTGCCCACAGCCTGCTCTGCCTGCTGCTGCCGGCCCGGGGCTGGCATTGGCCTCGGGTCCCTCCCCGTGCCCAGCACAGGTTGGGCTGGGCATAGCTGGACACGGAGCAGCACTGCCAAGCCAAGAGGTGGTCAGACCCTGCCTGCTGTGGAGGTGTTCAACCAGGTACCTCCTGCACCAAGGGGACAGCTTCTGCTTCTGCTGTGGAGGCGCAGGGCCAGCTCCTGAGCAGGCTGATAGACTCTCTGTCTTCAGCAAGAGCTTGATGAGTTTCCTAATGAGCAGGCCTGCAAGAGCAGCCTGGCTCCTGAGAATCAGCTGGGCTATTTCAGGCAGCTAATTGTACCGAGCAAGGACGTTCCTGCTGTTCGAGTGTTTCACTTATCTGGGACACTGTGAGTGCTGAAGGGCTTCCCCAGAGCTGCTCTGCAGGGCAGGGAGAAGTGGGCTCAGCAAAGATCCTGCTGCAGCTGTCGCTCTCTCTGTCCCTGTGCTTCTGCCAGGTGACCTTGAAGCTGCTATCAGCAGCTTGGAAGCAGCCTGCAGCCCGCCCTGCCTCGGCTCGCTTGGTACAGCTGCTCCTCCCCGGCCCCAGCCACACACAGGAGCCTGAGGCTCCTGCTCAGCAGGATCTTGGTAGTCTCCTTCCTGCACAACCAGCTGCAGGAGGCCTCCAAGGCCCCAGAACTTTGCAGGAAATGGAATGCAGGAGTGCCTGGAAAGGGCTGGGGAATGCTGTGGCTGAAATCGTTCCCTCTGCCTTTCCCATCCCATCTCTGCTGTTCATCATGTGCATGAGGAACACTTCCCAGGCACTTCTAGTGGGGGCCAGAAATTCTCCATCTGTGAAGACTTTCAGCTCTCAGTTGGCCAAGGGCAACCTGCTCTGGCCCTGAGGTCAGTTGTGCTTGGAGCTGGGGGCTGGACTGAGGCCTTTCAACCTAAATCCTTGGCTGAGCCTCATCTCAAGGCAGCTCTGGCACCTTGGGCCCTCTGGGCAGTGTGGTTCTTCTTTTTCCCTGCTGGAATAATCCAGCTCACCCTCTCCAGAGCTGCTTTGCTCTGGGAAGAGCTCTGTCCCTGCTCACAGGAGGACTTCAGCTGCAGCAGTGCACTGCCAGCGCCGCTCCCAGCCCAGGGCTCACCTTCAGCAGGAGCAGCTCAGGAGGTGGTGACATTCACCCCAGAGCTCATGATTCTGGCTGCCCACACGAGGTGGGACTTCTGGGGGGCAGTTTGGACTGGTAGTGACAGGAGTGATGTGGGTGATCACACAGCAGCTCTCTGTGCCTCGCCTGTGCTGTCCCTGAACCAAGGGTGGTGTAAAGGAGCAGGAGCAGCCCCCAACAGACACAGCTGTGAGTCTGAAATGATAGAGAATGGGAGGGGTTGGAAGAGAGCTCTGGAGATCATTGAGTCCAACCCCCCTGCCAGAGCAGGGTCACCCAGGAAAGCATCCAGGTGAGTCTTTAAGGTCTCCAGGGAAGGAGACTCCACAACGTCCCTGGACAGCCTGCTCCAGGCCTCCAGCAGCCTCACACCAAAGAAGTTTCTCTTTATGCTGAGGTGGAACCCCCTGGGTTCCAGTCTGTGTCCATTGCCCCTGATCCTATCACAGGGCACCACTGCAGAGAGCCTGGCCCCTGCTTCTTGCCCCCCACCCTTCAGATACTTGTAAACATTCATAAGATCTCCCCTCAGCCTTCTCCAGCCTCACCAGCCCCAGGGCTCTCAGCCTTTCCTCCTCACAGAGGTTCCAGTCCCTCCAGCATCCTCTCAGCCTGCCCTGGCCCCTCTCGTGTCACTCCCTGTCCCAGGGGAAGCCCCTGCCGCCGGAGCCTTGGCTGCCCAGCGGGCTGGGCCGTGGGTGGGCTCCCGCCAGGACGCCGCTTCCCACGGCGCTGTGCGCTGCTGCCGCTTCGTGCGTGCGGGGGGAGGGCCGGGGGCCGGCGGCAGCGATCCGGCAGCCCCGGGGAGGGCTGACACGCGAGGCTCGGCGCAGGCAGCGCTCTACACGCCACGGCCGGCGCCGCGCAGCGAGGGGCAGCGAGGGGCAGCGCCGCACAGCGAGGGGCAGCGAGGGGCAGCGCCGCACAGCGAGGGGCAGCGAGGGGCAGGGAGGGGCAGCGCCGCACAGCGAGGGGCAGCGAGGGGCAGCGAGGGGCAGAGAGGGGCAGCGAGAGGCAGAGAGGGGCAGCGAGGGGCAGCGCTGCACAGCGAGGGGCAGCGATGGGCAGTGCCGCACAGCGAGGGGCAGCGAGAGGCAGCGAGGGGCAGCGCCGCGTAGCGAGGGGCAGCGAGGGGCAGCGCCGCACAGCGAGGGGCAGCGCCGTACAGCGAGGGGCAGCGCCGCGCAGCGAGGGGCAGCGAGGGGCAGCGCCGCACAGCGAGGGGCAGCGCCGCTCCCACACCCGCTCTGCCCGGCGGCTCCCCGGGCTCGGCCCCCTCCCGGCCCACCCGAGCCCCTCGGTGCTGCCCGGGCGGCAGGAGTGGGCTGTGCCCCTCGGAGCCCGGGGAACACTGGCACAGCAGCCTCGGCTGCATTTCCTGGCCTAAAACAGTGCCAGGGGAGGGCTAGGTTGGAGATGAGGAACAATGTCTTTGCTGTAAGGGTATCAGGGGTTGGCACAGGCTGCCCAGGGAGGTGGTGGAGTCCCCTTGCCCTGGGGTGTTGCAGAAAGCTGTGGCCATGGCACCTGGGGCCATGGCTTGGTGGCCATGGTGGGGTTGGGTTGGTGTTGGGCTGGGTGATCCTCGAGGGCTTTGCCAACCCAAACAATTCTGTGGTTCTATCTCTCTGTTCTGCTCCCTCTACCCCTCCACTGCTCACTGCCTGGCTGCCCCTGGTCATCAGTGCAGCCTTGAAGGGGGTGGGGATGGCTTTGCCCCTACAGGATCCTGGATTGTTTCATTTGGAAAAGACCTCCATGGTCACTGAGTCCAACCACTGACCTTACACCACGAGGGACTGGGCTGAGTCCCTGGTGGGAGGTGACCATCCCAGCCACAGCAGGCACTTGGCCTCCCCACCAGTGTCTTTCAAGTTGGATCTATCATTCCTGGCTCTTGTGGCCAGGCTCTGTGGCCTGTCTCAGACTTCTGGCAGTGTCTTCACCCAGCCCACAGTGATTGTCACTTCCCTGGGCCAAGCTTAGTGGTTCAAATCCAGGTCCTTCCTGTGCTGGTTTCAGTGGTCCTACCTGGGCTTCACTTACCCTGTAACTCCTCCTAGTCCCTCACCCAACCTGCTACACCCATCCTGAGGGGGGACCAAACCCTGTGGTGGTGGTGATGACACCTCCAGCTGCTCCTAAATCCTGGGCCACTTCTCCAGCTCTTCATCTGGGGCCATTTGCATGCAGAGAGGCTTCAGTAAGGTTTCATCTCCCTGCACCTGCCAGTGGTGCAGCTGAGCTGCTGTTGTGCTGGCTGTGCACCACACTCAGCCAGCTCCCCCCAGCAAGCCTAATCTGGGGCTCAAAGCTCCAGATGAGAGGGGTGGGGAGCACTGGGGGCAGAGTGAGTGACTGCCAGTGCACCATCACTGGATGTGCTGGAAGTGAAGGAGAGCAGAGACACTGCTGGGGGAGTTCCATCTGTGGCTACCCAGGCATGGGAGATGCCCCAGGGGCTCCAGTCCAAGTGAGAAGTTCAGGGGGCTTGGAACTGGGAATGCCTTAACCAAAGGCATTTCCTGCTGCTGAGATCTCTGCACCAGAGGGTAAAGAGTTGATGTGTGCAGGAGGATCATGGGGGGCAGGGGGACACATCACAGAACCACAGAACCACAGAGCTGCTGAGGCTGGGAGAGGCCTTGGAGCTCCTCAAGCCCAACTGCTTACCCAGAGCTCACAACCACTGCTGCTGAGCCACTGCCACTGCACCACAGCCCTCAGCACCACAGCCAGGAGGCTCTGGAACACCTCCAGGGCTGGGGACTGCACCACCTCCTGGCACAATGCCTGGCACAGTGCCTGGCAACCCTTGTGGTGAAGAAACTGTTCCTAAAACCCAGAGTGAACTTTCCCTGGCACAGCTTGAGGCTGGTTTCTCATCCCATCCTGCTGTATGTGAGAAGAGCCCAACCCCCACCTGGCCCCAGCCTCCTCTCAGAGAGCTGTAGAGGGTGATGAGGTCTCTCCTCAGCTCCTCTTCTCCAGACTAAACAACTTTAGGTCCTTCAGCTGCTCCTCCCCAGCCCTGTTCTCCAGACCCTTCCCCAGCTCCATAACCCTTCTCTGCTCCAGCCCTCAATGTCCTTTTTGTAGTGAGGGCTCAAAACGGAACCCAGTCCTCAGTGAGTGGCCTTACAGTCTCACAGTATCACCAAGGCTGGAAGAGACCTGAAAGATCATCGAGTCCAAGCTGTCACCACAGACCTCATGACTGAACCATGGCTCCAAGTGTCATGTCCAACCCCCTCTTGAACACCTCCAGGGATGGCAAGCAGAGCGAGATGGTCACATCCCAGCCCTGCTGGCCACACTGTTTCTGATGCAAGCCAGGATGTCACCCTGGCACACCTGGGCACACTCTGGCTCACGTTCAGATGGCCATCAACCAACACTCCCCGGTCCTGAGCAGCTCCCCAGGCTGCAGAGGCCATCAGAGCTGACCCCTGAGGGCACAGAGGGTGTTCCCCCGGCCGGAGGTGTGGCCTGGTGTGGTGGTTGGTGATCTCCAGGCAGATCCGTGCGGGCAGAGGCCGGGGGCTGCTCTCCTCCTCTCCTGGATGCCAAGCGTCGGACTCCATCTGCTGTACCAGCAGCGGAACTTCCCCGGCGAGCGCCGGGGAACCGCCGGCAGCCACCGCGCTGCAGGGGCTCGGCCCTGAGCAGCACGGAACGGGGACAGGCAGCGGCCAGCCCGGCCCTGAGCAGCACGGAACGGGGACAGGCAGCGGCCAGCCCGACCCTGAGCAGCACGGAACGGGGAGAGGCAGCGGCCAGCCCGGCCCTGAGCAGCACGGAACGGGGAGAGGCAGCGGCCAGCCCGGCCCTGAGCAGCACGGAACGGGGAGAGGCAGCGGCCAGCACGACCCTGAGCAGCACGGAACGGGGAGAGGCAGCGGCCAGCCCGGCCCTGAGCAGCACGGAACGGGGACAGGCAGCGGCCAGCCCGGTCCTGAGCAGCACGGAACGGGGAGAGGCAGCGGCCAGCCCGGTCCTGAGCAGCACGGAACGGGGACAGGCAGCGGCCAGCCCGACCCTGAGCAGCACGGAACGGGGACAGGCAGCGGCCAGCCCGGCCCCGAGCAGCACGGAACGGGGAGAGGCAGCGGCCAGCACGACCCTGAGCAGCACGGAACGGGGACAGGCAGCGGCCAGCCCGGTCCTGAGCAGCACGGAACGGGGACAGGCAGCGGCCAGCCTGGCCCTGGGTGCAGCCCTGGGAATCATAGTATCATAGTATCACAGTATCAGTCAGGGTTGGAAGGGACCACAAGGCTCAGCCAGTTCCAACCCCCCTGCCATGGGCAGGGACACCCCACACTAGATCAGCCTGGCCACAGCCTCATCCAGCCTGGGCTTAAACACCTCCAGGGCTGGGGCCCCAACCACCTCCCTGCACAACCCATTCCAGGGCTTCACCACTCTCATGGGGAAGAACTTCCTCCTCCCCTCCAGCCTCAATCTCCCCACCTCCAGCTTCATTCCATTCCCCCTAGTCCTATCACTCCCTGAGATCCTGAGCAGTCCCTCCCCAGCCTTCCTGGAGCCCCCTGCAGATCCTGGAAGGCCACAATGAGGTCACCTGGGAGCCTTCTCTTCTGCAGACTGAACAGCCCCAACTCCTTCAGTCTGTCCTCACAGGAGAGGTGCTCCAGCCCTCTGATCATCCTTGTGGCCCTTCTCTGGACATACTCCAGCACCTCCACATCCCTCTTGTAATAGGGGCTCCAGAACTGGACACAGTACTCCAGGTGGGGTCTCACCAGGGCTGAGTAGAGGGGGAGGATCACCTCCCTCGACCTGCTGGCCACACTTCTCCTGCTGCAGCCCAGGCTCTGGTTGGCTTTGCGGGCTGCAAGTGCAGGAGAATGTCCCAGGAACGCTGGCACCTCCTCAGCCTGGGTGGCAAGAAGGCCAGGAGCTGCCTGGCTCTGTGGGAGGAGGACAGAGACAGCTCCAGCAGGTCCTGCCAGCATCACTCAGGGGAGTCAGGGCTCCGTGCAGCACCCCCGTGGTGTGTGACAGTTCCCCGTGTGGATTCCCAGCACCACGCAGTGGAGGAACTGCTGCCCCGGGGTCCTGGAGTGCAGTCAGAAGAGTGTGGCCAGCAGGTCAAGGGAGGTTCTCCTCCTCCTCTGCTCTGCCCCGGTGAGACCACATCTGGAAAGCTGTGTGCAGCTCTGGGCTGCCCAGCTCAGGAGGGACAGGGATAGAGAGAGTCCAACAGAGGCTGTAGGATGCTGAAGGGAGTGGAACATCTGTGAGGAGGAAAGGCTGAGAGCCCTGGGGCTGCCCTGGGCTGGAGAGAGCCTGAGAGCAGATCTGAGCAAATCCCTGCAGGGTGGGAGGCAAGAAGGGGTCAGGCTCTTGGCAGTGGTGCCCTGTGGCAGGACAAGGGGCAATGGGCACAAGCTGGAACACAGGAAGTTCCACCTCAACATGAGGGCTGGAAGCTGCTGTGGTGCCAGGGGCAGGGCTGGAAGCTGCTCTGGTGCCAGGGGCAGGGCTGGAGGCTGCTGTGGTGCCAGGGGCAGGGCTGGAAGCTGCTCTGGTGCCAGGGGCAGGGATGGAGGCTGCTCTGGTGCCAGAGGCAGGGCTGGAAGCTGCTCTGGTGCCAGGGGCAGGGCTGGAAGCTGCTCTGGTGCCAGGGGCAGGGTTGGAAGCTGCTCTGGTGCCAGGGGCAGGGCTGGAAGCTGCTGTGGTGCCAGGGGCAGGGCTGGAGGCTGCTGTGGTGTCAGGGGCAGGGCTGAAAGCTGCTGTGGTGCCAGGGGCAGGGTTGGAAGCTGCTCTGGTGCCAGGGGCAGGGCTGGAGGCTGCTCTGGTGCCAGGGGCAGGGTTGGAAGCTGCTGTGGTGCCAGGGGCAGGGCTGAAAGCTGCTGTGGTGCCAGGGGCAGGGTTGGAAGCTGCTCTGGTGCCAGGGGCAGGGCTGGATGCTGCTCTGGTGCCAGGGGCAGGGCTGGAAGCTGCTCTGGTGCCAGGGACAGGAGTGCATGGACCTCACTGGCTCTGCCTCCCTTCTCCTGGCTGCCTGCAGCTCTGCTGGCATGTGGGCAGCCCCTGCCCATCTGTGTGTGAGGAGGGAGAGAATAGAGCCTGGTGATTGTCTCTGGGGGGCTGAGCTCAGCTCCATCTCACTCTGTGCTGTGAAGCCTAAAGGACACCTTGAAAACTTCTTTTGTCAGGAAAGAAGCTGAATTCTCTCTCCAGGGTTCCCTGGGGACTTCCCAAAAGATTTCCAGCATCTGAGAGAGCTTCTTCCCTACACCCTCTCCCCCTGGCACCTGCTGGCAGAGCATGCCCGTGGCATGGCCTGGGCAAGGGAGCCCTGGGCTGGAGCTGGGTGCAGGTGGCACCACTGGCCTGGCACAGACTTTTCTTCAGGGTCATTGCAGTCTCTGCTCTCTGTGGCCTCTGTCCAAGAGGCCTCACATGAGCCTCACAATGTGCCCAGAGAGAGCTTCACCCCAGTCCTGCAGGTGCTGGCAGGGGCAGAGCTGGGTCTCTGGTGCTCTCCTTTGGCTGAGCTGCACAGGATCAGGGATGCAGCTGGCTGCAGGCAGTGGGACACCTCTGCAGGGCCAGCTCAGCCCTCACCTGTCCCAAGGGCCAGCCAAGGGACCATCAGGGCAGGTGGCCAGGCCAGGGCATTGGCAGCATCCCAGCAGCTGAAGACAGACCCTGCACAGAGGGTGGATTCAGGAGGTCTCCATGAAGCAGGAGGGTTCCTCTCCTCCCTTCCCATCGTGGCTGCTCCCTCCACCCCTCCTGGCTCACCCAGCTCCCGGGCCTGGCCATGCCTCTGCCTCTTTGTCTGCTACAGCAGAGAGGATGCAAACCCTCCTGGAGAGAGGGGAGCAGAGTTTGGTGGGGAGTGAGGGAAGGCTTCCCCCATCCCCTTGTCCTCCCTGCCAGCAGCCTAGGCCAGGCCCAGGTTCAGGAGGAAAGGTTACCAGGTCAGATGCTCAGGAAGGTGACCAGCAGCACTCTGGCTGTTCCCAGACAACCAGCAGCACCCCTTGCCCCTAACCCTGAGGCAAGCTAAGGTCAGCCCAGCCCTGACCTTGCTGCAGATGGGAGAGCTGAGCACACACATGGGAGGGTGCCTGTGTGCCATGAGCTGTGGGCAGGGCCCCTGGCCTCCACGCTGTGAGTCAGCACCGTGCAGGCAGTGGTGTGCTGGAGCTCAGCAGCCAGGGAGCTCAGCAGCCAGGGAGCTCAGCAGCCAAGAAGCTCAGCAGCCAGGGAGCTCAACAGCCAGGGAGCTCAGCAGCCAAGGAGCTCAGCAGCCAGGGAGCTCAACAGCCAGGGAGCTCAGCAGCCAGGGAGCTCAGCAGCCAAGGAGCTCAGCAGCCAGGGAGCTCAACAGCCAGGGAGCTCAGCAGCCAGGGAGCTCAGCAGCCAGGGAGCTCAGCAGCCAAGGAGCTCAGCAGCCAGGGAGCTCAGCAGCCAGGGAGCTCAGCAGCCAGGGAGCTCAGCAGCCAAGGAGCTCAGCAGCCAAGGAGCTCAGCAGCCAGGGAGCTCAGCAGCCAAGGAGCTCAGCAGCCAGGGAGCTCAGCAGCCAAGGAGCTCAGCAGCCAGGGAGCTCAGCAGCCAGGCAGCTCAGCAGCCAGGGAGCTCAGCAGCCAGGGAGCTCAGCAGCCAGGGAGCTCAACAGCCAGGCAGCTCAGCAGCCAAGGAGCTCAGCAGCCAGGGAGCTCTCCTTAAGATGGGGGAATTATTTCCACATCATTTCAGATTTTCTGCTCTATTAATTTCCCCCTAGTCTGTCATCTTCTTCATTTGGCCAAAGGCTCCCAGGGCTCAGCAGGGGCAGTGCTGGGCAGGGTGCTGAGTCGCTTCCCCTCGGGCCGTGTGCCGGTGCCAGCCTGGGCTCTCGGCAGCCCAGCCAGCTCCTGGCCTGCCAGGCCGCTGCTGCCCCGGGGCAGTGGGTGTTCCTCCAGCTCAGCACCAGCTCTGGTCCTTCAAAAGGGGACCCTGCACTAGGCACAGGGCCAGGAAGCTGCCTTGGTGCCACCAGCTCCAGACACCCCCCAGCAGTGTGCCCCTCTCGGCAGGCTCCATCTCCTCTCCGGGCTGGAGGGGGCTGGGAACCTTTCCATGGGGCTGGGGGCTGCTGCCTCCCCCTCATCCTCTCCTAAAGCTCTCTCTGGTGGCATGGAGGGCTGGTGCTGGCAGGGGGCTGCAGCCTGCAGGTCCTGTTCAGCTGGGCACAGGGCACAGCACCCCAAAAGCAGCAGCCTTAGCCTCTCCCAGCTCAGGTCCCAGCACAGTTCAGCAGCACAGCCCCAGGCTCCAGCCCCTCCTCTGCCTCAGAGCCATCTCAGCATCCCTGCCTGGGAGCATGGCCCTCCAAAACAGGCACCAGCCTGAATCAGTTGCAGCTCTGGCTCTGCACACAAGCTCCAGCCCCTGGGCTCAGCTGCCAGCTCTCCTCTGCTGGTGCCTTGGGGGCTCACCTTGGCCTGGCAGACGCCCCAGGCTGCAGCAGCCCAGGACTCCTCCCTCTCAGGTGGTCCCAGCGCTGTTTGCTCTCTGTGTCTCAGCTTTCAAGAGCTTCTTTGGGGGAAGAGGGAGGTCCCAGCTGCTCTGCAAAGGGCAGCAGAGCTGAGACTCTGGGGGCTGCAAGCTGCCTGGCTGTAGAGCAAGCCAAGGACGGTGCCCCAGGTGTGGCCTCCTGTCGGGATGCAGCCTGCTCCATGCTGCTGGAGCCCCACACCAGACAGGATCTGCTGCAGCAGGGCAGGGGTGCTGCCCTGTGCCACTGCTCTGGGTGTCCCAGGGAGCTCATCAGCTGCCCACCCTGGGGGATGCAGCTGCTGGGCTCTCCCGGGGAGGGCTGAGCACTGAGGCTGTGCTTGTGTGCAGCCAGCCCCCTGCCCACACCCTGCAGGATCCTCCCACAGGGACCCCACACAGCCTGAGGCACTGCCCCTCCCCCCCCACCCCCCCCCCTGCTGATATCTTCATCCTCCTGTCTCCCCTCCAAGCTGCTCCTCCAGGTGATCTCCAGTGGTAACCTCTGCTACTCCACATCTCCTTAGAGCACTGCTGGGCTGGAGAGGCTCCAAAGAAGAGCAACAGAGCTGGGGAAAGGCCTGGAGAAGAGGGCTGGGGGGGAGCAGCTGGGAGGGTTCAGCCTGGAGAGGAGGAGGCTGAGGGAGACCTCACTGCAGCTCCCTGAGAGGAGGCTGGAGCCAGGAGGGGGTTGGGCTCTTCTCACATGCAGCAGGGGACAGGCAGGGCAAGGAGAAATGGCCTCAAATTGCACCAGGGGAGGTTCAGGATGGATTTTAGGAGCAATTTCTTCCCAGCAGGGGTTGCCAGGCACTGTGCCAGGCTGCCCAGGGAGGTGGTGCAGTCCCCAGCCCTGGAGGTGTTTCAGAGCCTCCTGGCTGGGGTGCTGAGGGCTGGGGTGCTGAGGGCTGGGGGTGTGAGCAGTTGGGCTTGAGGAGCTCCAAGGCCTCTCCCAACCTGTCCTTGGTC
This sequence comes from Melanerpes formicivorus, assembly GCF_026170545.1. Lineage (NCBI taxonomy): Eukaryota > Metazoa > Chordata > Aves > Piciformes > Picidae > Melanerpes > Melanerpes formicivorus. The sequence goes on along the minus strand of NW_027142419.1, from coordinate 3,174,530 downwards.
CTGTGGCTGTGCTGTGCCAGCAGCACTGTGCTGCCTGCCCACCAACAGCCAGCAGCTCTGGGTGCTGGCAGAGCACTGTGCTGAGCTGCTCCAGCCCATGCTGGCTGCTGTGGAGAGCACAAAGGAAGGCAACCTGCTGCTGTGCTTGTGGCAGGTGCAGAGGGCTCAGTCCCAGCCCTCCCAGGCTCAGTGAGAGGCTGAACAAGATCCACATCTGGTTTGCTCTCCCCTGCAGTCCCTGCTCTGGTACTGAGCAGGTAACAGCCTGGAGAGCAGTGGGCAGGGGGAGGCCTTTGCCTCTCCCCTGGCTGCCCTCTGAGCTGATGGAGGCCATGCAGGGTGTTCAGCACCCATCCTGCACAGCTGTGTGCAGTGCCTGCCTTCAGCTGCTGCCCTGCAGCTGGCTTCTCCCAAGTGGTGCTCAGAAGACCTCCTGGCAGTGCCCACAGTGCCTGGGCACTCCAAGGGGAGCAGTGAGGCAGAGCCATCCCCATGCTGCTCTCGCCTCTGCCCAAGGCACCCAAGGCCAGAGGGCTGCTCCTGTCACCTGTGCTCAGGCTGGTCCCCCCCAGCACCCAGCACAGCTCCTGCTGCTGGCAGCAGGCATGGCAGGAGCATGCTGCTGCCTGGCACGACGGCTCCCCACTGCCAGGGCATTTTCTGAGAGCCAGGGGGGCAGTGCCCTCTGCTTCTCCACCCCAAACTGGTTGGCTCTGTCAGTGCTGAGGGCTAAGCCTGGAGCTGGTGACAGCCACACAGAGCTGGTGGAGCAGATGGCCTCTGCCATCTCCTGTGCCCCTGTCCAGCAGCAGGCTCCAGGGTCTCAGCTGGGCTGGGAGGCTGGTGGTGCCCCATGCCAGGGGGTGTGAGTCCTACCTGCCAGCTTCCCTCCTGCTGCTGAGGCTGGCTGTCCAGCCCTGTGCCCTCTGTCTCCTTCCTTAGAGATCTCAGAGCTGCTCTCCTTGTGTCTCCTGCCTCTAGTGCTCACCCTCCCTGCTCCTCATGGCTTGTAGTGACCACTGCAGACCTCTGCTTTCAGGGCTGGTTCCTGCTTGGCTGGACAGCTCGAGCTGCTGTCCCTGTGCTGCAGCAGAGCACTGGAAGCAGGATGCTCTCCAGCATCAGGGGCTGGATTAATCCCCCCCCCCCTCCCCAGCCTCCACACATTTACCTCCCCATGGTGGTCCCTCATTAGCATCCCACTGCTGTCCTCCAGCTGCTTTCCCTGTTTACACCATTTCCAAGCCCCTGGTAGGACTTTATGAATCATTTATCTTAAGCAGCAATTATCCTACCCACCAGCTCCTGGTGCTGTGGCCACCAGCTTGCTCTGAACACAGAGAGGCACAAACAGTGCAGAAGATGGAGGAGAGGAGGATTGCTGCAGTGACCTGAGCCCCCCATCCCCTCCCCACTCCCAGAGGCACTTTCAGGGTTGTCTGTGGGGGAAGCCTGAGATTTGGAGGCAGAAGGCAGGAGCAGCCTGGCAGGAACACAGGGCAGCAATGAACCACAGAACAAGAGCTGGGCACACAGTGGCCACCTCCCTGCTCCTCTGCGCAGAGGTGGGACCCCAGAACACCCCAGGTGGAAGGGACCTCTAAAGCTCATCCAGCCCAAGCCCCCTGCAGCCAGCAGGGCCTCCTGCAACTGGAGCAGGCTGCTCAGAGCCCCAGCAAGCCTGCCCTTGAGTGTCTCCAGGGATGGGACCTCCACCACCTATTCCAGTGTTCCACCACCCTCACAGTAAAGAACTTCTGCCTCATGGCCAATCCAAACCTACCCTGCTCCAGTTTCAGACCACTGCCTCTTGTCCTCCACTCCAGCAGTGTTTGCTTCACTACTTGGCTTTTAAGATGCTGCCTCCATTCCAGGGGTCCTACAGGAAAACCAGCCCAGTGAGCACTGCAAAGTGAGCAGCCTGCAGCCAGGGCACATGGCTGGGCACCACGTCCTGCCCTCTGCCCAGGGCCTTCTGCAGGGTGCCCAGGAGGGAGGTCAGTCAGGGAATGCTGCAGAGGAGCAGTGCCAGGCAGCCTCCTCCCACACAGCCCCAGCTGCCTCCTGCAGCAGGAGCTGAGCTGCTGGGCCTTGGCAGGCTGGGAGGCTCCTGCAGCAGCAGCTCAGGAGCAGGACTCACACACCTGGGTGCTGCCTGCAGGGCTGAGGGGCTGGGGAGAGAGCTGCTGCAGCATGGAGCAGGAAGGGGAAAGGGCAAAGTGCCTGCAAGGAGGGCAGAGAACACAGCCCTCAGCATCTGCTCAGTGAGGAGAGCTCCAAAGCTGGAGACAAAGGCAACTGAGTCCCAGCTGTGAGTTTGCACAGCCCCAGCCCCTGCAGCTGACTGCTGCCAGCATCTCCAAGGGTCCCTGGTGAGAGCTGGCACAGCAGCATTGCTCTGCCCTGTCCAGCACCCCCCAAGCATGAGCTGAGTCCTGAGGGGGCACAGGAGGGGCCCAAAGGCTGTCTGGGAGCAGGCAGCAGCCAGAGCCAGGCTGGGTTGTGCTTTGCTGGGACCAGGTGCCAGGGAATGAAGCATCCCTGGAGCTCAGCCTGCTGCTGGCCCTGCTGGGGGGAGCAAGGAGAGCTTCAGTGCACAAAGCCAGGGCAGGGCTGGGCTCAGGCAGGGGGCACAAGCACCTGCAATGTGCAGTGGGGACTGAGGGGCTTCAAGGGTCTCTGCAGTGGGGGTTGGGCTCTTCTGACATGCAGCAGGTGACAGGACAAGAGGGAACAGCCCCGAGTTCCCCAAGGGAGGTTGAGGCTGGCTCTGAGGAAAAACTTCCTCCCAGCAAGGGTTGCCAGGCTCTGTGCCAGGCTGCCCAGGAGGTGCTGCAGTCCCCAGCCCTGGAGGTGCTCAGGAAAGGTGTGGCCATGGCACTTAGAATCACAGAGCCACAGAGCTGGCAGGGCTGGAAGGGAGCTCAAGACTCAGCCAGCTCCAGCCCCCTGCCATGGGCAGGGACACCTCACACCACAGCAGGTTGCTCACAGCCACCTCCAGCCTGGCTGCAAACACCTCCCTGGCCCTGCTGGCCACACTTCTCTTGCTGCAGCCCAGGCTCTGCGGCTCCATCTCACCTTGCAAGGCAGGGCTGGGAGGGCTGAGGCCCCTGGAGGAGGAGGCCGGGCTGCTCGGTGTCAGCTGCGGGTGGAGGAGTGAAGCTCCGCAAGCTGCCCTGTGCCGGCTTCACCCCTTGGGGCGCAGGGAGCTGCGGGGTGCGCGGTGCCGTGCGAGCAGCCCCTGCGTGCGGGCAGGGCGGCCGTGCCCGCTGGCAGCCTGGCACACGGCTCCCGGAGGCTGGCAGCGCCACCCGGGCGAGCCAGCCCCAGCCCCGGCGCCGGCGCTCGCTGGCCTCTGCCTGCACCCCCTCGGGGAGCGGCCCCCGCCCGGCAGGGCCCCGGGGGTGCGGCGTGCAGGGGAAGCTCTTTTAGGCGCTCGCTGGAAGCTGGCGTGTGTGAGGCTGGGGTCACGGCGAGGCCGCTCCCCGGCGCTCCTCCGGCAGCTCTCCCCCCCGGCCGCGCCGAGCTGCCTTCAAACGGATCGAAACCAATCACCTCCGCGCCGCAGACAAAACTTTTCTCCCCCTCGCTCTCCTTTGAAGCCGCTCACAACACCTTGGACTTATCAAGACTAATTTTAGAGGAAAACAGGGCGGGGGGGAAGGGAAATATGCAAAGCGGAGCTGCGGGTCCCCGCAGACCTCCAGCGCTGTCTGAGAGCTCTTCTGAGGAGCGCAGATGCGATGAGGCTTTCCTTATCTGCCAGTCAGCGCTGGAGTAGAGAGCCACGTAACGAGGGACCATTTCCCAGCTGCTGCATACATCTGAAGTTACTTCAGGCAGAATGAGGAATCAGAAGCTACTTCAAAGGCATTTGAGCTCTGTATCTGTGTCAAACCGCAGCTCTAAGCACTCTGTGGTGCCCTCCTATTAAAGATGAACTTTTGTACTCCGTTAGACGTCTCCGCAGCAGCAGCAAACACAAGTTCAGCTGCTTTTCAAGTCCTCCCACCCCCACCCAGCTCCCTCACAAAACAGGAGGCTGTAAGGATATTTGTGAACAAACAGCCCTGTGTTTGCTGCAGAGGTCCTGTGCTGCCTGCCGGCTCGGGAGGGCTCTGCTGGCTGCCTCTGCAGCTCTCCAGCCTTGCCCAGCACCCGGGGGAAATGCCCCTGTGGCACGGAGGGACCAGGCACCTGCTCCCCACAGACACATCCCCAGCATCGTCTGGCCTGAAAGTGTTTGTGCCAAGGGAGAGGCAGCTCTGCCCTGCCAGAGACCTAGGGGGATAGGGGGAGGGGAGGGAGAGGGGGCGAGGAGGAGGGGCACTGGGGAGGAGATGGAGCAAGGCTGAGGGTCAGAGAATCAGAGAACGGTCAGGGTTGGAAGGGACCTCAAGGATCAGCCAGCTCCAACCCCCCTGCCATGGCCAGGGACACCTCACACTAGAGCAGAATGCTCACAGCCACATCCACACATCCCTTCCCATCTCCAACACCACTCATCTCCTCCCATCCCTAACTCCACTCATCCCTCCCCATCTCCAACTCCACTCATCCCTCCCATTCCTAACTCCATTCATCCCTTCCCATCTCCAACTCCACTCATCCCTCCCATCCCTAACTCCACTCATCCCTCCCATCCCTAACTCCATTCATCCCTCCCCATCTCCAACTCCACTCATCCTTCCCATTCCTAACTCCACTCATCCCTCCCCATCTCCAACTCCACACACCCCTTCCCATTCCTAACTCCACTCATCCCTTCCTCTTTCCAACCCCCAGCCCTTCATCATCCCACACCCAGCAGGCCTGCATCCCTCTCCTCTTCCCTGGGCAGCAGCCCTGCCCCAGCCAGTGCCCCTAGAGCTGTTCTGGCTGTGCCATCTCTCTCCCCTCCCCTGTCTCTAGCTTCTCAGCTGCAACCAGAGTGTTCTGCAGTGTTGGGGGTTGGGTGCCAAGCTCAGGCCTGCCCAAGCCCTTCAGCTCATGGCTGCTGCACCAAAGCTTCTCTGTTGTTCTCAAAGCTTTTCTTAATCAACTTCCCTCCCTGGGAGTTGTTTCAGGGTACTGTGAGGGAGCTCCATGGGCTGCAAGGTCCTTTCTGTGTGCTCATTGCTAACTTGGAGCCCACTGTGTCCAGGTTGGGCTGAGTTACTTTGTGGAGGCTGAGAGGGAATCTTATCAATGCTTATCAATAGCTAAAGGCAGGGGGGCAAGAGGATGGGGCCAGGCTCTTCCCAGTGGTGCCCAGGGAGGTAGGCAGGGGGCAGTGGGTACAGACTGGAGCACAGGAGGCTTCATTTCATCATGAGGCCAAACTGCTTTGCTTTGAGGGTGCTGGAGCACTAAACCCAGGCTGCCCACAGGGGCTGTGGACTCTCCTCCTCTGGAGGCTTTCAAGACTCCCCTGGAAGTTTCCTGTGCAACCTGCTGTAGGCAAACCTCTGCTAGCAAGGGGTTGGCCTGGATGATCTCAACAGGGCTCTGGGCAACCTGATCTGGTGGAGGATGTCCCTGCTGACTGCAGAGGGGTTGGACTGGATAGGCTTTGTTGGTCCCTTCCCACCCAGACCCTTCTGTGGTTCTGTGATCTCCAGAGGCCCCTTCCAGCCCTCATGATTTGGCACGGACTCAGGCTGCCCTTTTGTCTCCCAGCCCCTCATCATCCTCACTTGTTTTGCTGCTCTTCCTGGTCACTTCCAGACCTGAGCATCTCAAAGAGCTTTGCCTTGCTGCCTCAGCTTTCACCCAGCTTCGGGGTGGTGCAACCATGCTGTCAAGACTGAGACCCTGGGCTTCTGATGGTGAGCTCCCCCATCATGGCAGCTGAACATCTATGCCTTGCTTTTTTTTCCTCTCCTCTAAGCTGCCTCTGAGCCCACAGGACAGGGCCATGACACCTTGGCATCTCGAGAGGCCTTTGCTGAGGGACCTTAGGCACAGCCCTTCGAGTCACAAGTGCATGAGGCTGACCTTTTGTTCCTTTGCTATATCCTTTTTGGCCTCTTCAAAGATCTCCCCAAGGTCTGAGACTGAGTCCTGAGACCACCACCTCCCCCACCTCCCCCCTTCACAAATCAGAGTTGCAGAATTGCCCAGATGGGAGAAGCCCTTTAAGATCATTGAGTCCAACCTCAGCCTAACACTGCCAAGTCCTTGACTAGACCATGCCCCTCAGCACCACCTCTACACCACTCCTACATCCCCCCAGGGACTCCACCACCACCTCCCAGAGCACTTTCTTACCCTGCAATGCTTGCTAAGGTGTCAGTAAGTCTGCTCCTGGCTGGAGCTTGCCCCAGCTCTTGGTGTGACACCCAGGACCCACTGGCCACAGGGACTTCTGTATGCATTGGTGTCACATCTGTCACTTCCCACACCAACCTGAGCTGACACAAGGGGGTTGCAGCTGACCTGGTTCCTCTGGAAGCCTTTTCTGAGTGCCACCCAGCCTGGCTGTGTGACTCTTCAGGCACTCACTGTGCTCTAACAGCTCTGACTCTCCTCAGGCTTATCCCCTCGTGGAGGGGGAAACATCTCGGTCAGGGATGTGCAAACCCTCCTGCAAAGGTTTCCTTTCAGCTTTCTGTGGAGGTCCTGCTGTCCCCTGTGAGAGATGGCAGCCTCCTGCCCCCTGTGAGAGATGGCAGCCTCCTGTTCCCCTGTGAGAGATGGCAGCCTCCTGCCCCCCTGTGAGAGATGGCAGCCTCCTGCCCCCTGTGAGAGATGGCAGCCTCCTGCCCCCCTGAAGTGTGGGCAGAGTTCTGTTCTTTGTTTTTAAGCCACTTGCTCTTTATAATCTTTATACTGAACCTGGTTCATTATGGTTTGGCATTTGCCAGGGCTGGGCACATCTCACAGACTCACAGAGCAGAGCTGCTTGGAAGAGGCCTCCAGGCTGACCCAGCCCAGCCCTGCACCCAGCACTGCAGGCTCAGCACCAAACCATGGCCCTAAGCCCCAGCCCCACAGCTGCTGGAACCCCCCCAGGGCTGGGCACTGCAGCACTGCCCTGGGCAGACCATTCCAGGGCTGAGATCCCTGCCAGGGCAGAAATCTTTCCTGATTCCAGCCTCAGCCTCCCCTGGGGCAGCTTGCAACCATTGCCTCTGCTCCTGGCCCTTGGCACCAAGGAGCAGAGGCTGCCCCCTCCTCAGCCCAACCTCCCTGCAGGGAGCTGCAGAGAGCAAGGAGCTCTCCCTCAGCCTCCTCTTCTCTCTCTGCCCCCTGCATCTGGGCACTGCCACCTTTAGCCTCCCTGCACACTTGGACCCTGGCAGAGTGTGCAGGCTGGCACAGGGCTCACAGGGCATTTCTGCAGCGGGTGGCAGCGCAGGACCTGCCCAAACTTTGGAACCCCCCTCGGGCTTCAGGCAGAGCACTCTGGAGCTGCCCTCAGGGGTGGTTTATCATCTGGGCAGAGAGCAGAGGCAGTCATGGACTAACAAGCGTGAGCAGGACCCCCGAATGGATTTGCCTCATTTGAGAGGCTTTTCCATTAATTTGTTTCACTCCAGGCAAGTTCTGTGTGCCTCTCAGATCAGGCTTAGTGGGGATCTTAGTCACAAACAATTGCTCTCAAACCTCAGAGATCAAGGGTAGTTGATATCTCTTTTTCCCTCTAATCTAATTTGATTCCCAATAGTCTGTGGCTAATGCAGGCACACAATGCAGCAGGCACAGCCCCGGCGGCGCAGCCGGCGACGGGCGAGGCGCTGCCAAGGTCTTCCTCACGTCATCAGCTCCAGCTCCAGCCCTTGGCAGCAGTGCTGGGAGGGTCTGGGGAGTGGAGGAGCGCGGAGACCTTGGCCTGACGCAGCCAGGGTCGAGGAAGGAGATCACCGTCTTTCAAAGGCGGAAAAGGGATTAGCTGATTGCAGTGACAATGCTGTTAGCACATCGAATCCGCAGCAGCAGCCCGTGACCAGCCTGGCACGCAGCGCTGAGAGCTGCAGAGAGGCACAAAGGAGAGGGGGGTCCCAGGCAGGGAGGAGGAGACAAAGAGGCTTGAGACTAATGCCAGAGCAAAGGGTCAAGGCAGGAGTGAACCTGGTGCCGGAGTCCTCATGCAGCCAGCGTAACAGCATCCCTCAGAGGGGCTGGAAGGGATGGGCCAGCACAGAATCACTGAGCTATCAGGCTTGGAAGGGACCTCAAGGCTCAGCCAGCTCCAACCCCCTGCCATGGGCAGGGACACCTCACACCGCAGCAGGTTGCTCACAGCCACCTCCAGCCTGGCTGCAAACACCTCCAGGCAGGAGGCTTCCACCACCTCCCTGGGCAGCCTGGGCCAGGCTCTCACCACCCTCATGGGCAACAACTTCTTCCAATCTCAATCTCCCCACTTCTAGTTCTGCTCCATCCCCCCCAGTCCTATCCCTCCCTGACACCCTCGAAAGTCCATCCCCAGCCTTCTTGGAGCCCCCTGCAGATCCTGGGAGGCCACAATGAGGTCTCCTGGGAGCCTTCTCCTCTCCAGCCTGCACAACCCCAACTCTCTCAGGCTGTGCTCACAGCAGAGCAGCTCCAGCCCTCTGCTCCTCCTCCTGGCCCTTCTCTGGACACCTTCCAGCACCTCCAGAGCCTTCCTGGCACAGAGGCTCCAGAACTGGCCCCAGAGCTCCAGCTGTAGTCTCAGCAGAGTGGAGCAGAGGGGCAGAATCCCCTCCCTCGAATACCTCTTTGTAAGGTCCTGCTGGCCACCTGCAGGGACACAAATCATTCTTCTCCTCAGTAATTTCTCCCCCCATAACTCAGGCTTTTGGTTCTCTGCCCAGCAGCAGCACTGAAGCAGCAGGAAAACGGACAGGGGAAGAGCAGCCAGGCCTGGCACAGCTGGCACCAGAACTGAGGGCACAAAGGAAGCTCAGAGGCAGAGGTGCTGCTGTTTGCTCTCTCTTCTCTAGAGCTTGTTCACCTTCCCCTGCTCTAGGGTTGTTCAGCTTCCTCTGCTCTAGGGTTGTTACCTTCCCCTGCTCTAGGGTTGTTCACCTTCCCCTGCCCTAGGGTTGTTACCTTCCCCTAGGCTTAGCAGGGCTTTTCCCCAGCGGTGGCTGCTGTCAGTTCTCTTCCTTGATACCTGCTCAGCACTGCACAAGCAGCCCCTCTTTGGCTCAGCATTTCCCAGGCCTTGGGGATGTGCAGTGAATGTGCTTTGGGGGCACTCCTAAGTGATTCCCATGGCTGTGGAGAGCTGGGCTTGGCTCAGCTGGGCTTGGCTCAGCTAGGCTTGGCTCAGCTGGGCCACTCTCACTGACACTGTCCCCCCACAGCAAACTCCTGGCCAAGCTGTCAGCGCCTGGCTTGGACAGCAGCTCTCTGAGCTGGGTTAGGAACTGGCTGGAGGCTGAGCCCAGAGAGTGGTGGGGAATGGTGCCACAGCCAGCTGGCAGCCAGGCACCAGTGCTGTGCCCCAGGGAGCAGTGCTGGGCCCCAGCCTGTTCAATATCTTCACTGATGATCTGGAGGAGGGCATTGAGTCCATCAGTCAGCAGCAAGTTTGCAGCTGACACCAAGCTGGGAGCAGATGTTGGTCAGTTAGAGGACAGAAGGGCTCTGCAGAGGGACCTTGCCAGGCTGGACAGATGGGCAGAGGCCAACAGGATGGCATTCAACAAGTCCAAGTGCCAGGGGCTGCACTTTGGCCACAGCAACCCCAGGCAGAGCTACAGGCTGGGGGCAGAGTGGCTGAGAGCTGCCAGGCAGAGAGGGACCTGGGGGTGCTGATTGACAGCTGCCTGAACAGGAGCCAGCAGTGTGCCCAGGAGGCCAAGAAGGCCAAGGGCATCCTGGCCTGCAGCAGGAAGAGTGTGGCCAGCAGGAGCAGGGAGCTCATCCTGCCCTGTGCTCAGCACTGCTTAGGCCACACCTTGAGTCCTGTGTCCAGTTCTGGGCTCCTCAGTTCAAGAAGGACATTGAGAGACTTGAAGGTGTCCAGAGAAGGGCAAGAAAGCTGGGGAGGGGTCTGGGGCACAGCCCTGTGAGGAGAGGCTGAGGGAGCTGGGGTTGCTTAGCCTGGAGAAGAGGAGGCTCAGGGGAGACCTTCTTGCTCTCTGCAACTCCCTGCAGGGAGGTTGTAGCCAAGTGGGGGTTGGTCTCTTCTCCCAGGCAATCAGCACCAGAACAAGAGGACACAGTCTCAAGCTGTGCCAGGGGAGGTTCAGGCTGGAGGTGAGGAGAAAGTTCTTCACTGAGAGAGTTGTTAGCCATTGGGATGTGCTGCCCAGGGAGGTGGTGGAGTCCCCATCCCTGGAGGTGTTCAGGAGGGGATTGGATGTGGCACTTGGAGCCATGGTTCAGTCATGAGGTCTGTGGTGACAGCTTGGACTTGGTGATCCTCGAGGTCTCTTCCAACCTTAGTGATACTGTGAGACTGTGAGACTCTCCCCTTGCCCCCTGCTCAAGGGGCATTGCTTTCTTTTAGGAGGGTGACTCTGGCTGTAGGAGCCTCAGGGCAAAGGATGACTTTAGAGGCCCTGGATGAAGCAGCCAGGGATCACTAGAGCTGGGCACCAGGAGGGGTCAGGCCACAGCCAGAGATGGTGCAGGGAGGAGCTGCAGGCAGTGTCCTTAGGCATCCAAGATGCTGAATGTGCTTAAGGCCATCAGGGAAGCTTGGCAATGCCAGGGCTTGGCTGGGCACACTGAAACTGCAGCCAGGTTCTGTCTGCATCCCACACCTCCATTAGACACCAAAACAGTACAGGAGAGCAGAAAGAATCACCCTGGTACAGCTGGGGAGGCCTTGCCAAGTGAAAAAGGTCTGGTGAGGGTGACCCAAAGCCCCAGCTCGTCTAAAAGGGTCTGGGAATGGCCTCAGGTTGTGCCCATGGAGACTGCTGGAAGCCAGGGAACTCCCACTCTTTCTCCCTGCCCCTGGAGCTCCTGCAGGTCTGGAGCTGCTGTGCTGGAAGGGACTCCACAGGGCACTGTGGAGCTGATCTAAAGCAGTGCTGTGCCAGCCACATCCTGCAAAGGCCTCTGAGAAGTCTTGAGGGGGTCTGAGGCAGGTCCTTGGCGCAGGGTGGAAGGAGAAGCAGCTGTTGGAATTCAGCACAGCACACCTGAGGCTTCCTCACTGAATGTTCAGTGGAGCAGCACCCACATCCCAGCAAATGACCTGAACACTGCAGAGAGCAGCTCTGCAAGGAGAATGCAGATGGGGTGCCAGGGTGAGGAGCCAGGCATCAGCCCCCTGCAGAGCTTACCTCAACCCCAGGCACTTCAAAGCATGCAGGAAGGTGCTCAGGGGCTGCAAACAGGACAGCAGCCACCAGCACCTGAGGGCAGAAGTGCTGCAGCCCTTGGGGAGTGCATGGCAGCAGGCAGCAGGCAGCAGGCCTGGGCTCTGGGCCATGCAGAGCAACCCTCTGAGTGCCACATGCTGAGGGATGGTGTCCATGGCTTGGCTCTCCTGCAAGGTTCTTGTGTCCACCTCTTCATGGGGAAGGTTTTCTTCTCTCTGAACACCATCACTGGGCTCAGTTCTGCGACCCTCACTCCAAGAAGGGATTTCAGTTGCTGGTGGTGTCCAGAGAAGGGCAACAGAGCTGGGGAAGGGTCTGGAGAAGAGGGCTGGGGAGGAGCAGCTGAGGGAGCTGGGGGTGTTGAGTGTGGAGAAGAGGAGGCTGAGGGAGACCTCATTGCTCTCTGCAGCTCCCTGGGAGGAGGCTGTCATGGAGCTAAAGACTGCTGGAGGCTCTCAGAAGCTGTGTGCAGAGACACTTCCTGACCCTTCCCAGCCTTGTTCACAGCAGAGGCCTTGGCAGGGGAGGTGTCAGCACTGTGACCTTCCAGGTGCTTCCTTCTGGCTGGAGAGGAGAAGGCTCCCAGGAGACCTCATTGTGGCCTCCCAGGATCTGCAGGGGGCTCCAGGAAAGCTGGGGAGGGACTTTGGAGGGTGTCAGGGAGGGATAGGACTGGGGGGGATGGAGCAGAACTAGAAGTGGGGAGATTGAGATTGGCTGTGAGGAAGAAGTTGTTCCCCATGAGGGTGGTGAGAGCCTGGCACAGGTTGCCCAGGGAGGTGGTGGAAGCCTCCTGCCTGGAGGTGTTTGCAGCCAGGCTGGAGGTGGCTGTGAGCAACCTGCTGTGGTGTGAGGTGTCCCTGCCCATGGCAGGGGGTTGGAGCTGGATCCTGGAGGTCCCCTCCAACCCTGCCAGCTCTGTGGTTCTGTGCAGCAGCAGAGCCTGAGGGACAGTCACTACCCTGGCAGCAGTGGTCCATGGTGGAATCTCTCCTGGACCATCCTGGAGAGGTAAACTCCTGGAGGGGCTGCAGTGGCACAGTGAGGGCTGTCCCTTTGCCCTCAGCACTTGGGGGGCACTGCTCAGCCCACTGCAGAATCCCCCCAGGTGCCAGCAGCCCCAGAGGGCAGGAGCTGGGGGGAGCAGCCAGCCTTGCTTGGCTATCAGCAGATGGAGAATGCATGCCACAGAGAGATAATTAATTAATTGTGACTTCCCCAGCCTCCAGACTTTGCTGCCCATTGATCTCAGCTCTATCTGCAGTAATAGAGACAATTAGGAGGGAGCAGGGCAGCAGAAGTTAATTACCAATGGCATGGAGGCTGTCCTGCATTTGGGAAGCTTTCATCACACTGCAGCCCTGCTGCAGGAGCGAGGGCAGGGGGAGTGTGGGCAGGGAGAGTGTGGGCAGGGGGAGTGTGGGCAGGGGGAGTGTGGGCAGGGGCAGTGTGGGAGACTCTGGCACAGGCTGCCCAGGGAGGCTGTGGCTGTCCCCTGCCTGGAGGTGTTCAGGGCCAGGCTGGATGAGGCCTTGAGCAGCCTGGGCTGGGGGGAGGTGTCCCTGCCCATGGCAGGGGGTTGGAGCTGATTGATCTTCAAGGTCTTTCCAACCCAACCCAGAGCCCAGAAGGCTCTGAGGGTGGCTGAGGTGACAGAAGAGCTCTGGCCCTGAGCTGTTTCCAGCAGTGCCAACCCTCTCAGCTGTGCCAGCCCCCTCAGCTGTGCCACTCTCCATGCCTGTCTCCTGCCTGATGGAAGTGCTGCCACCAGCCTGTCCTGCCCCCAAGGGGTGCCCACACAAACCCACAGATTGGTTTGGGTTGGCAAAGCCTTCCAGGATGCCCCAGCCCAGCATCAGCTCAGCCCCACCATGGCCACCAAACCCTGGCCCCAAGTGCCATGGCCACACCTTGCTTGGACACCTCCAGGCATGGGGACTCCACCACCTCCCTGGCAGCCTCTGCCAGTCCCTGCCCACTCTTGCAGCACAGAAATTGTTCCTCACCTCCAACCTAAGCCTCCCCTGGCACACTCCCAGGCCATTTCCTCTCCTTCTATCACCTAGTTCTAGGCAGAAGAGCCCAACCCCCACCTCACTGCAGCCTCCTCTCGGGAGCTGTGGAGGGCACTGAGATCCTTTTCTCCAGACCAAAGAACCTCAGGTCCCTCAGCTCTGTTCTCCAGACCCTCCACACCTTTGTCTCCAGGCCACCTGAGGCAGTGAGTGTGTGAATGAGGCCCTGATGATGCAGGAGTGGTGCTGAGGTTGCTGGTTTGCTCCTTGCCTCTCTTCCCAACCTTCCATGGCTGTGTTTGCTCTGCAGTCCCCCACAGAGCTGGAGCTGGCCAGGAGTTGTCCCCAAGCCCTCACCTGTGTCCCACCAGCAGCGCACTCCAAGGGTCCCTGGAGCTCTGTGGGTCTTGTCCCAGTGCCAGTCAGGTCACTTTGCTGAGGGTCTTAGAATCACAGAATAGAATCAGAGAATCAATAAGGTTGGAAAAGACCTCATAACTCAGCAAGTCCAAGCTGTCACCCAGCACCTCCTGACTGCTAACCCATGGCTCCAAGTGCCACATCCAATCCCCTCCTGAACACCTCCAGGGATGGGGACTCCACCACCTCCCTGGGCAGCACATCCCAAGGGCCAACAACTCTCTCTGTGTAGAAATTTCTCCTCACCTCCAACCTAAACCTCCCCTGGCACAGCTTGAGACTGTGGCCTCTTGTTCTGCTGCTGCTTGCCTGGGAGAAGAGCCCAACCCCCACCTGGCTCCAACCTCTCTTCAGGGAGTTGGAGAGAGCAAGAAGGTCTCCCCTGAGCCTCCTCTTCTGCAGGCTAAGCAACCCCAGCTCCCTCAGCCTCTCCTCACAGGGCTGTGCTCCAGACCCCTCCCCAGCTTTCTTGCCCTTCTCTGGACACCTTCCAGCAGCTCAACCTCTTTCCTAACCTGAGGAGCCCAGAACTGGACACAGGACTCAAGGTGTGGCCTGAGCAGTGCTGAGCCCAGGGCAGGATGAGCTCCCTGCTCCTGCTGGCCACACTGTTCCTGATGCAGGCCAGGATGCCCTTGGCCTTCTTGGCCCCCTGGGCACACTTCTCCAGCTGAGGTCTGAAAGCCTCAGGGGAGAGCTGCCACAAGCTCCCTGAGCTCCTGCCCTGGGGCTGCACCACCCTCTGGGGGAGATTTCATTGGTGGTGCAGTGGCAGTGGCTCAGCAGCAGTGGTGGCACTGTGAGCTCTGGGGTGGCCTTGGTGAGCTCTGGGATGGCCTTGGTGAGCTCTGGGATGGCCTTGGTGAGCTCAGAGGTCTCTGCCAGCCTCACCACTTCTGTGCTTCTCTCAGTTCCTGTCCCACCCAGCTGGCTGCTGTTGTGCTGGCCTCCTGCTCTTGCACCCCACACCTCTGGCTCTGCCTCCTCCTTGCACACCTCTGCTCCAGGCACTGGCAGATGCAGTCAGCTGTCACCACCTCTGATCTGGAGGCTGAACAGGTTCAGTTCCTTTGGTCTCTTTCTCCATGCCTTGTGTTCGGCTCCTGACCATCTTGGCTGCCTGCACCTCCCATGCAGTGGGGTGGCCAGAGCTGGGCACAGGAGTGGCACCTGGAGTGCTGAGCAGGGGGAGCATGCCATGCTGGGCATGCCTTTCCCAGTGCAGCCTTCCTCACCCAAGGGTGCCCTGCCAGCTCCCTCTGACCCACCCTGACCCACACAGCCTGGGCCCTCTGTGTGTCGCCAGGGAACTTCCTCTGGTGCTTTATGTGTTGGTTGGTTGCTCTCACCCCAGGGCAGCCCTGGCTGCTGACCTCTCTTTGTGCTGACCAATGCCTCCTGATCTGCATTTCTTGCAGGCAGTTGCCCTGCTCTGAAGCATCCTGTCAGAAGCTGTTGGGCACAGTGTCACCCACTGCCCCTGGGGGTCACAGCTTTAGGCCTCATGGTCCCATCCCTAATGTGAGCTGACACTGCCCTGGGCTGGGCACTGGCTGAGGGTGAGAGCAGTGCTGTCAGAAACTGAGCAGCTGAGAGCTTGGGCAGGGCTTGTATAGCATCCAGGGCTCAGATCCCTGGGATGGGACAGGAGGAGGTGGCCTCGGGTTGCCCTGGGGTCGGGTATCAGAAGGGTTCTGCACCACTGGCACAGGCTGCCCAGGGAGGTGGCTGAGTCCCCATCCCTGGAGGTGTTCCAAAGAGGCAGAGATGTGGTGCTGAGAATAGAATAGAATAGAATAGAATAGAATAGAATAGAATAGAATAGAATAGAATAGAACAGAATAGACCAGGTTGGAAGAGACCTTCAAGATCATCACATCCAACCTATCACCCAACACCACCTAATCAACTAACTCATGCAACCAAGCAGCCTGTCAAGTCTCCTCCTGAACACCTCCAGTGATGGCAAGTGAGGGCCCTGGTTTAGCCCCAGACTTGGAGCTGGAGAATGTTTGAGTGGATGAGCTAACTGAAGTGATTCTGTGCTCCTCAAGTGCTCCTCCAATGCTCCTGTGCTGGCACAGCAGTCAGTCATGCTTCAGGACTGGAGGGGTTGCTGGAGCCCCCAGCCCTGCTGGGGAGCTGATGTGCAGGAAGAGAGGGCAGGAGATACCTTCTCAAGGTGAAAGAGCTGCTCCTGCTTGCGTGCAGCTGGAGGCCTAGCAGCTCGGCCCCCATTGGCCCTGCACTGGGACCCCCAGGGGAAGCAAACCTGAGAAACACAAAGAAAACGACCCCCAGAGAGGTGCTGAAGGCACCTGCTGGTGGAGCTCTTCCCCAGCTGTGGTGATGCTGCAATGCAGCCTGCAGCAAAGCCAGCACAGCTCTGGGGGCAGGCTGGAGGCAGGGCAGAGGGCAAGCCCTGAGCTCCCTGCTGAGCTGTGCCAGGCTGTGCACCACATCACTGCCCCCCCAGCTCCACTCCCTGGGGGGGGGCTGGTCCTGTGCCCCAGGAGGGCACAGCCTGGGTGCCATGCCCCTCACTGCCTGGCCTGCTGCAGTGGCAAACACTTGTGCCAGAGACTCTCAGTGCATCCCTAGGCTGCAGCCCCCTCGATCCCAAAGGTCTGTGGAGCTGCTCAGTGACTCAGTGATGTGTTCCACAGCTCAGCACTGGGGCTGAGGGCTCTGCTGGAACAGCCCTGGAAGGGCTCCTGGCCAAGGTGTGGTTCTTCCTCCTGGGTCCTTGATCTGTTCCCCACCTGGCACTGTCCCTGTGCTCCTCTGGGCTCTTGGAGGTCTGCCTGGGATGGGCTGAGAGCTCTCCTGAGGGCAGCCTGGGAGCAGCCCCAGGGTGTTGCCTGGGCTCCCTCTCCTGCCACTGGCTCTGTGTGCTCCTTGCTGGGTGTGCAGAGGAGCTTCTGTCACACACACAGCCCCAGCTTAGCCTGCCCAGCGTGGCAGAGGCAACAGCTTGGGCAGAGCCCTTCCAGCACACAGAGTGTGCTGCAGGCAGGGTGCAGGGGCAGGCTGCATGCAGGGTGCAGGGCCAGGGTGCATGCAGGGTGCAGGGCCAGGGTGCAGGCAGGGTGCAGGGCCAGGGTGCATGCAGGGTGCAGGGCCAGGGTGCAGGCAGGGTGCAGGGCCAGGGTGCAGGTGCAGGGTGCAGGGCCAGGGTGCAGGCAGGGTGCAGGTCCACGCTGCAGGCAGGGTGCAGGGCCAGGGTGCAGGCAGGGTGCAGGTCCAGGGTGCAGGGCCAGGGTGCAGGCAGGGTGCAGGGCCAGGGTGCAAGGCCAGGGTGCAGGTCCAGGCTGCAGGCAGGCTGCAGGCAGGGTGCAGGTGCAGGGTGCAGGCAGGCTGCAGGCAGGGTGCAGGGCCAGGCTGCAGGCAGGGTGCAGGGCCAGGGTGCAAGGCCAGGGTGCAGGTCCAGGCTGCAGGCAGGGTGCAGACAGGGTGCAGGTGCAGGGTGCAGGCAGGGGTGCAGGGCCAGGGTGCAGGCAGAGTGCTGGTGCAGGGTGCAGGGCCAGGGTGCAGGCAGGGTGCAGGTGCAGGGTGCAGGGCCAGGGTGCAGGCAGGGTGCAGGTGCAGGGTGCAGGTGCAGGGTGCAGGCAGGGTGCAGGCAGGGTGCAGGGCCAGGGTGCAGGCAGGCTGCAGGTGCAGGGTGCAGGCAGGGTGCAGGCAGGGTGCAGGCAGGGTGCAGGGCCAGGGTGCATGCAGGGTTCAGGTCCAGGTTGCAGGCAGGCTGCAGGGCCAGGGTGCAGGCAGGGCCAGGGTTTAGGCAGGGTTTAGGCAGGGTGCAGGGCCAAGGTGCAGCAGAGTGCAGGTGCAGGGTGCAGGCAGGGTGCAGGTGCAGGGTGCAGGCAGGGTGCAGGTGCAGGGTGCAGGCAGGGTGCAGGTGGTGCCTGGGGCAGCAGCTCAGCCGCTGTGTCCCCCCTGGCCCAGCAGGAGCTGCAGCATCTCTGCTTACAGGTCGCTTGGCACATCCTCCTGCTGCCTCCTGGGCCCTGCCTTTGGTCTGATTCCACTCTGATTGCTTTCCACTCCACTTGAGGGAATTAATTACTCTCCAGCTCTGCTCTGGGCTTTTCCCCCAGTCGATAAGAGGAGGAAGGAGAGGGTGGTGGACCTGTCATTAATCATCAGCAAATGAGTGGCTCTGGGATTAGCTCACCATGAAAGGCAGCACTGCTGCAGCAGCAGAGCTCCACCACAGCACCATGCAGCAGCCCCTGCACCTCTGCAGAGCTCCACCACAGCACCATGCAGCAGCCCCTGCACCTCTGCAGAGCTCCTGCAGTGAGGAACTGAGGTCTGAGTGACCCCCACGTGGGTGTTGCACAGGGGCAGGGCTGCAGCACCTCCGTGGGGCCAGGGGAAGGACCCTGCACAGGTTGGGGCTTGCAGCTCCAGGTACCTCAAGCCAAGCCAAGCTTCATGGTCACTGATCAGCATCACCCACAGCCCCCTGGGGAGGCCATCCTGAGGCTCATATGCTGGCTCCATGCTCAGATGGCCTCACAGGTGCTTTCCCTTCCTCTCCACACAGCACACAGCCTCTGTGCACAGGAGGATGAAGCATTAGGAAGGAGCTTCCCTGCACCCCACACATCCCTGCCCCTCAGGGATTGAGGGATGCTGTGCCCTGCCCTCATTCCCTGCCCTTGCTCCTGCCTCTCTGGGGTTCCTCACCCATCCTCTGCTGTGGCTGGGAGCAGGAGGCAGTGTGGGGCAGGGCTGGTGGGATCAGGAGAGCAGCACTGGGGACCTGCACTCGCTGGGTTCTGGGGGCAAGGCTGTCCAGAGCCTGGCACAGCCACAGCTCACCCTGTGCTTTGCTCCCATTGTGCCTCCCAGCCCTTGTGCCTCCTCCTGCCTGACTGCTGCAGGGTTGGAGTGAGAGCAGCTGCTCTGCCTTGCAGGACTGCTCTGGCTCTGCTGGGGAACAAGGGATGGTGGTGCCAGGGCTGTGCTGGGGCAGTGCTTCTCAGGTCACACAGTGTCACACAGTCTCACAGGCTCACAGAGTCACCAAGGTTGGAAGAGACCTCGAGGATCATCGAGTCCAAGCTGTCACCACAGACCTCATGACTGAACCATGGCTCCAAGTGCCACATCCAATCCCCTCCTGAACACCTCCAGGGATGGGAACTCCACCACCTCCCTGGGCAGCACATCCCAATGACCAATGACTCTCTCAGTGAAGAACTTTCTCCTCACCTCCAGCCTAAACCTCTCCTGGCACAGCTTGAGACTGTGTCCTCTTGTTCTGGTGCTGGCTGCCTGCCTGGGAGAAGAGCCCAACCCCCTCCTGGCTCCAACCTCCCTGCAGGGAGTTGCAGAGAGCAAGAAGGTCTCCCCTGAGCCTCCTCTTCTCCAGGCTAAGCAACCCCAGCTCCCTCAGCCTCTCCTCACAGGGCTGTGCTCCAGACCCCTCCCCAGCTCTGTTGCCCTTCTCTGGACACCTTCAAGTCTCTCAATGTCCTTCTTAAACTGAGGAGCCCAGAACTGGACACAGGACTCCAGGTGCAGCCTAAAAACCTCTCTCTCAGTGACACTTCAGGCAGTGCAAGGCATCTGCCCAGGCCTGCAGGGCTTGTCTTTGCCTTCCCTTGAGACAGTGAGTCCTGCCTGACCTGTGGCAGCCAGCCTGGCACAGAGCCCTGGGCAGGGGTCACCACCTCAGTGCTGCAAGAGCCAGCAGCCCCAGCACTGCTTTCCAAAGCTTGGACACACAGACAGGGAGGTCACCTCCTCTGCAGCACCCCTTGCCCTCACCAGCACTGCATCTGCCCTGCTAGCCACAGCTCCCAGCACCTTTGCCTGCTGCAGCCCCTGTCCCCTGCCAAGGGCACTGCTGCCCAGCCCAGCCTGCTAACTGTGCCCTGCCCTGCTCAGCTCTGAGGTCTGACCCTGCCTCTGGCCTGCTTGCAGTGGATGCTCCTGGAGTGAGCTTGCCTCAGCCAGGGTGCAGCACTGCAGCACCACTGCTGCTCACACCTTCCCCCCTGCCTCCCTGGGGGTGATGCAGCTGAGCACCCAGGCAGGCAGAGCAGGGCATGGCCTGCAGCAGCTGTGTTCCCTCCTGCTCTGCCTCAAAGCTCCTCAGGGGTCCTTCAGAAAAGGCCAGGGACACAGTGCAGCTATGGGGCTCAGCAGCACTCTGGGAAGGGTTCAGGCTGGAGACCAGCAAAAATGTCTTCAGCCAGAGGGTGACTGGGCACTGCCCCAGGCTGCCCAGGGAGGTGGTGGACCCCCCACCCCTGCAGGTGTTTAAAAGACATCTGGATGAGGAGCTGAGGGCCATGGCCTGGCAGCTGGGTGCCCAACAGATGCTGGGTTATGGTTGGCCTTGAGGAGCCTAAGGTCTTTCCCAGCCAGGGGGTTCTGTGATGCCAAGGATTTGCTGTCCCTGCCTGGCTGTGCCAGCTCTGGAGCAGCTCCCTGCTCCCAGCTCCACTCCTCTCCAGGCTCACCACCCCCAGCTCCCTCAGCTGCTCCCCCCAGCCCTCTTCTCCAGGCCCTTCCCCAGCCTCATTGCCCTTCTCTGGAGCTGCTCCAGCCCTCAATGTCCTTCTTGGGCTGAGGGCCCCAAAACTGAGCCCAGGACTCCAGGTGTGGCCTCAGCAGTGCCTCTCCTGCCTGTCAGGATCAGTGCTCCCACCAGCAGCAGGGAAGGAAGCTGGGATCCATTGGCAGCCTGAGGCCCAGCACTGCTGCCCTGGCTTCTCAATCTGCCACTGCCCTTCAGTCCCTTCCCCAGGGCACAGGGGCTGGGGCTCAGCACAGCACCAGGCCCTATCCATCTTCCCACACCAAGGTTGGGCTGAGCAGCGTCCTGCTGGGGAGGGCAAACCTTCCTGCAGCCTCCACAGCATGAGCAGCTCAGCTCAGCCCAAGTGCACTGCTGTGGGAAACAACCTCTGCCTTGCCAGGGAGGGAGCTCTGCCTCTGCTGCAGTCCCTGGAATGAGAGCTCAGGGAGGTCCAAAGGCTGGAAGAGATCACCTGAGACGTTCAGTGAAGATCCCAGCCTGCAGGACTGCAGTGGCTCCACCTCTGTGCCCCCAGCTGGGAGCTCTGGGATGTGAGGGCTGATGCTGACCACAGCATCATGGTGTGGGGGGCTGAAATTCCCCCAGCACAGCACTGCCAGAGCAGCTCAGCTGGGAGCAGGGGAAGCTGGGCTGACAAGCACAATGCCAGCTGGAAATGCAAGGGAGAGCTACAAAAGACACAGCACTGACAGCAGCCCCCTGGACAAACCCAGGGGGGTACCAACAGCTTCCTCCTTCCCCCCTGCTCCTGTACACAGGGCAAGAGAAGAAAGGAGAGAAGCAGAGAGCAGGCTGTGAGGATTTAGAGTCAGAGAACCACAGAGCTGGCAGGGCTGGAAGGGAGCTCAAGGCTCAGCCAGCTCCAACCCCCTGCCATGGGCAGGGACACCTCACACCACAGCAGGTTGCTCACAGCCACCTCCAGCCTGGCTGCAAACACCTCCAGGCAGGAGGCTTCCACCACCTCCCTGGGCAACCTGTGCCAGGCTCTCACCACCCTCCCTCTCAACAATCTCTTCCTCATCTCCAGTCTCAGTCTCCTCTCTCCCAGCTCAGAGCCATTGTTCCTCATCCTGGCACTCCCAGCCCTTGTCCCAAGTCCCTCCCCAGCTCTCCTGGAGCCCTTCAGGTACTGGAAGCTGCTCTGAGGTCTCCCTGGAGCCTTCTCTTCTCCAGGCTGAACAGCCCCAACTCTCTCAGCCTGTCTCTATAGGAGAGGTTCTCCAGCCCCCTGATCACCTTGGTGGCCTCCTCTGGACCCTCTCCTACAGATCCATGTTCCTGTGGGGGGGCTCCAGCACCAATGATCAGCAAAGCCAGCAGGCACCCAGTCCAGCCAGCACTGCTCCTGCTCTGCTCAGCAGGCCTGGAGCTGCTCTTGCCAGGGCAGAGGGCTCTGCATGAGCCTCTAACCCAGAGAGCCTCTGTGCCTGCTCTGAGCTCTCACCAGCAGCAGAGCCTGGCAGGCCCCCAGGTGTGAGTGCAGTGAATGGGAGCAGGATTGGATGCTGGCACTTTGCAGCTCCTCTCTGCCGAGGCAGCACAGCCACACTGCTCTGCTTTGCAGCAGTGGAGCCTTGCTGAGGGAGAGAAACAGCTTGGGGAGGTTCTGCTGGCAAACCACAGCTCCAAATGAGCTGCTAGAAATGCTCCACAAAAGGCTCTTTCCAGCCCCTCTGCCCAGCTGGAGCTGGCTCTCCTCCCTGCCTGCTGGCCTCTGCCTCGCTGGCAGGAGGGCTGCTGCTCAGAGGAGGCTGGGAGGAGGCAGGCAGCAGCTCCCTGAGAAGGTCTGGGAGAAGCAGAGCAGGGGCTGCAGCCTCAGTGCTCATGCAGCAGGCACACACAGCCATGCCCCCAGCACATCCCCAGCACAGCCCCTCCAGGCTGGAGGGTGTCTGCAGGCACCATCCCCACCCTCCAGCAGCCTCCTGCGCTCTCCCCTGGCCTCTCAGCACAGTCTGAGCCAGGCCCAGGGATGCTGTTGGGCCTTGGGATCCCTCCACAAGGAAGGCAAGTCCCAGCAGTGCTTCCCCTGGCTGCTGCTCAGCCCTGCAGGGCTCTCATCAGCATGCAGAGCATCCTTCCCAGCAGGCAGCTGTCAGACACTTCCCTAATCCCAGGTACAAGGAACCTCCCTGCTTCCCAGCCCCATCCCATGCCAGCTGTGCAGGAGGGAAGCACTCTGCATGCAGATGATTCCTCTGTCCTCACTCTGCCCCACACAGCACCCCCTGAGCACAGCCAGCAGCAGCTCCTCCTTCCAGGGCCAGGTGCTAGGACCCTGGAGTGGCAGTTTGCACTCACCAGGCTCACCCCATGAAGGACCTTTCAGATCTGGTTGTGGTCAGCTGTAAGCCTGCTGGTGCAGGGGCAGGACCACAGCATCCCTGCAGGGCCAGCCCCAGGGACAATGGCTTCAGAGCAGAGCAGAGCAGATTGAGCTTGGATGTGAGGAAGAAGTTCTGCAGCAGGAGGCTGCTGGAACACTGCAGCAGGTTGCCCAGGGAGGTGGTTGGGCTCCATCCCTGGAGCTATTGCAGGGGAGGCTGGAGAGGGCTGTGGGCAACCTGCTCCAGTGGAGGATGTCCCTGCTGGGTGCAGGGGGTGGAGTGGCTGAGCTGTGGAGCTCCCTCCCAGCCCAGAGCGCTCTGTGGTGCTGTGATTCTAGATCAAGCTGCCCAGGGCCACATCAGGTCTGCCCTGGAATGTCAGGCCCCTTGGATGGGGCCTCAAGCACCTCCCTGGGCAGCCTGTTCCAGTCTCTCCCCACCCCTATTGTGCAGAGCTTACTCCTGATGTCCAACCCAACCCTGCCCTGCTCCAGTTTCAAACCACTGCCCCTGGTCCTATCCCCACAGGCCCTTCTGAACAGTCTCTGCCCAGCCTGCCTGTAGGAGGCCTTTGGATATGGAAATGCAGCTCTGAGGTCTCCCTGAAGCCTTCTGCTCTCCAGGTCCTGCTGGTGGTTCCCATCTGTTCCTCCCCTGCCAAGAGCCTGCAGAGCTGGATGAGAAGAGGAGGCTCAGGGGAGACCTTCTTGCTCTGTGCAACTCCCTGCAGGGAGGTTGGAGCCAGGTGGGGGTTGGGCTCTTCTCCCAGGCAGCCAGCACCAGAACAAGAGGACACAGTCTCAAGCTGTGCCAGGGGAGGTTTAGGCTGGAGGGGAGGAGAAAGTTCTTCCCAGCCAGAGGGATTGGCCCTGGGGATGTGCTGCCCAGGGAGGTGGTGGAGTCCCCATCCCTGGAGGTGTTCAGGAGGGGATTGGATGTGGCACTTGGAGCCATGGGTTAGCTGTCAGGAGGTGTTGGGGTTAGGTCACAGGTTGGACTTGATGACCTCTGAGGTCTTTTGCAGCCTGGTTGGTTCTGTGGGAAAGCAGCAGCCTCAGCCCTGCTGAGGCAGGATCACAGCAGGGCACAGCCTGGGGGACACCAGAAACACAGCAGCACCCTGCAGCCCTGGGGGCCTGGGCAGCACCCCTGGCAAAGACACTTGGTTAGAAACTGAGGAGCCAAGTGTGATGGTTAACAGAGGGTGAGCCCAGGCCAGGCTGGCAGCTCTGCTGCCCTCGGAGCTGCGGCAGGGCACAGGGCAGGCCCCGTGGGGCAGCTCCTGCTGTGTGGGGCACTGAAGGCCACAGCTGCTGCTCAGCACTCATCTGGAGGGGCAGAGGGGAAATGTTGGCAGCCCCAAGCCTCCCAGGAATTCAGAAATCACAGAATGTTGGAGGCTGGAAGAGACCTCTGGAGGCCAACCCCCTGCCAGAGCAGGGTCCCCCAGGGCAGGGCACACAGAGCACATCCAGGGGGGGTTGGAATGGCTCCAGGGATGGAGACTCCACCACCTCTCTGGGCAGCCTGCTCCAGGGCTCAGCACCTTCAGTTACAGAAGCTCCTCCTCCTGTTCAGAGGAACTTCTGATGTTCAGTCTGTGCCCACTGCCCCTTGTGCTGTCCCTGGGCACCACTGAGCCAAGCCTGACCCCAGCCTCCTGCCCCCCAGCCTCCTGCCCCCCAGCCCTTCAGCATTTATAAGCCTGCTCCTCAGTGTCACCCTGGGGGGCTGGTGGGCCCCCAGCTCTACCCCACAGCTATCCCAATCCTTGGCCACACTTTGGAGCAGTTAGCTCATGTCCAGCCTGGTGTCCACCTCCCCCACCCCAACCCTTTCCCTACTCCAGCAACAAGTTCCCAGCCTGTGCCCCGTGTGCCAAGGCCAGGGGCAGTTACTCAGCCTCACCAGCAGCAGTGTGGAGGCCATGCCAGGGGAAGAGGAAGATGAGGTGGAATCCAATCACAGCTGCAGCTCCCCTGGAGCAACTGTGAGGAAGATAGAGCCAAACAGCTCAGCAGTGCCCAAAGATGGAGCGAGGGGCAGGGGCCACACAGGGACCCCCAAAGGCTCAGGGGGGACACGAGGAGGAAACACTGCACCTCGGTCTGGTGCAGCCCTCAGCCAGGTCTCCACTCATGTCAGATCTCTGCCTTTGGATGGCTTCAAGCCTAGGTAGGCAAAGCTCCAGCTGCCCTGGTCTGGTGCTGGGCACAGTCCTGCCAGGAGCAAGCAGCTGGGCAGGAGAGCCATCGTGGAGGTCCTTTCACCAGCTCTGCTGGCACCCACAGCACTGCTGCTGAGATCACTTTGCTCCTGGCTGCAGCCTGCCATGGTGCAGAGCTCTCCCCCCTAGCTTTGCAGAGGTCCTGGCTGACTCCCTGCTTGCTGCCTGCAAGGAGGCTTGGGGCACTCTGGGCTCTTTGGCTTGTCTTGAGAGACCATAGGATCCTTAAGGTTGGAACAGAGCTCTAAGATCATCAGGTCCAACCTTCTACCCAACACCTCCCCCAGACCGTGTCCTGAAGTGCCACATCCCCCCCTGCAGGGATGGTGAATCACCACCTCCCTGGGCAGCCTGTTCCAATGCCTGACCACTCCTGCAGTAAAGAAATGGTTCCTGGTATCCACCCTGACCCTCCCCTGGCACAGCTGAGGCCATTACCTCCTGTTCTGGTGTTACCTGGAAGAAGAGGCCAGCACCAGCCTCACTCCAGCCTCCATTCAGGGAGCTGCAGAGAGCAAGGAGGTCTCCTCTCCGCTTCCTCCTCTTCAGGGAAAGCAATCCCAGCTCCCTCAGCCTCTCCTCATGCAGCCCTCTTCTCCAAACCCCTCCCCAGCTTCGCTGCCTTTCTCTGGACCTGCTCCAGCCTCTCAGTGTCCTTATGCTGCAGTGCCCCAAACTGGACACAGCACTCGAGGTGCAGCCTCCCCAGTGCCAGGGGCAGGGGCACCATCGCTTCCTTCCTCTCTCACTGACCTGCAGGTGGACAGAATCACAGCCTGGATGCATCCACTGACCTTTGATGCACCCTGAGCAGTGGGAAGAAGCCAAACATCAGCCATGGTGGCAAGCAAAGCAACAGCCCCTCAAGGGGCCAGGTGCTCCCTGCAGCCCACAGCCCTGTGGCTTCCTGCTCACCACCACCATGCTGAGCTAACCAACCCTCTCCACAGGCTGCAGTGAGTAGCCCCTGGCCGTGGAGCTCCTCCTGCCGCTCCCCAAAGGCCTCCTGCTTCCTCTCTTTGCCCTCCTGCCCTGAAAGAACCATCCCCAGAGCAGCAGCAGCCCTGCCAGGCACACCTCGGGGGTCCTGCTGCGTGCTGCAGGGCTCCTGGGGTGCTGTCAGCACAGCTCTGGGCACCCTGCTCCCATCCCCTCCCTATCTGTGGCACATCCTCCCTGGCTGCTCCTGCTGTCAGTGCCTCAGACACAGCTCTGGGCACCCTGCTCCCAGCCCCTCCTGTCTGTGGCACATCCTCCCTGGCTGCTCCTGCTGTCAGTGCCTCAGACACAGCTCTGGGCACCCTGCTCCCATCCCCCCCTGTCTGTGGCACATCCTCCCTGGCTGCTCCTGCTGTCGGTGCCTCAGACACAGCTCTGGGCACCCTGCTCCCAGCCCCCCCTGTCTGTGGCACATCCTCCCTGGCTGCTCCTGCTGTGGCACATCCTCCCTGGCTGCTCCTGCTGTCAGTGCCTCAGACACAGCTCTGGGCACCCTGCTCCCAGCCCCTCCTGTCTGTGGCACATCCTCCCTGGCTGCTCCTGCTGTGGCACATCCTCCCTGGCTGCTCCTGCTGTCGGTGCCTCAGACACAGCTCTGGGCACTCTGCTCCCATCCCCCCCTGTCTGTGGCACATCCTCCCTGGCTGCTCCTGCTGTGGCACATCCTCCCTGGCTGCTCCTGCTGTCAGTGCCTCAGACACAGCTCTGGGCACCCTGCTCCCAGCCCCTCCCTGTCTGTGGCACATCCTCCCTGGCTGCTCCTGCTGTCAGTGCCTCAGACACAGCTCTGGGCACCCTGCTCCCAGCCCCTCCTGTCTGTGGCACATCCTCCCTGGCTGCTCCTGCTGTGGCACATCCTCCCTGGCTGCTCCTGCTGTCAGTGCCTCAGACACAGCTCTGGGCACCCTGCTCCCAGCCCCTCCTGTCTGTGGCACATCCTCCCTGGCTGCTCCTGCTGTGGCACATCCTCCCTGGCTGCTCCTGCTGTCAGTGCCTCAGACACAGCTCTGGGCACTCTGCTCCCATCCCCCCCTGTCTGTGGCACATCCTCCCTGGCTGCTCCTGCTGTCAGTGCCTCAGACACAGCTCTGGGCACCCTGCTCCCATCCCCTCCTGTCTGTGGCACATCCTCCCTGGCTGCTCCTGCTGTCGGTGCCTCAGATGCTGTCATTTGGATTCTGGCTGTGTTTGGATTGCAAACTCTCCCGATCTGCACACTCCAGCGAGGAGCACCGGAGCAGCTCGTCTGCATGCCCAGGAGCCGGGCCCGGCCCTCCTTCCAGCCCCAATAAATGCACACCGCACACAGGAAAGGCTGCAGAGCAATCAGCCAGATTAACCGGGGGGGGGGGGGGCAATGGTGACAAGCCCTGGCACCCCGAGGAGAGCAGGAGGGGAGGGGGCTGGGACAAGCTGTCCCGGCATTGCCCCGGGCTGCTCAGCGCTGCTCCCCCATCGCCTCTCGTCCCGGGAGCCGGCAGGGAGCTGCAGCAGCGCCGGGAGGCGGCGAGCAGGGGCTGGGGCCTGAGAGCCTGGCTGGCAGCTCCATCCCTGCCCCTGCTCCTCACACCTGCTCTCTGCAGGCATCCCCACAGGAGCAGCACATCCCCTGGGATGGAGACCTGCCCAGGGGGCCAAGAAGGCCAAGGGCATCCTGGCCTGCAGCAGGAAGAGTGTGGCCAGCAGGAGCAGGGAGCTCATCCTGCCCTGTGCTCAGCACTGCTCAGGCCACAACTTGAGTCCTGTGTCCAGTTCTGGGCTCCTCAGGTTAGGAAAGAGGTTGAGCTGCTGGAAGGTGTCCAGAGAAGGGCAAGAAAGCTGGGGAGGGGTCTGGGGCACAGCCCTGTGAGGAGAGGCTGAGGGAGCTGGGGTTGCTTAGCCTGGAGAAGAGGAGGCTCAGGGGAGACCTTCTTGCTCTCTCCAACTCCCTGCAGGGAGGTTGTAGCCAGGTGGGGGTTGGGCTCTTCTCCCAGGCACCCAGCCCCAGAACAAGAGGACACAGTCTCAAGCTGTGCCAGGGGAGGTTCAGGCTGGAGGTGAAGAAGAAATTCTTCCCAGCAAGAGAGATTGGCCCTGGGGATGTGCTGCCCAGGGAGGTGGTGGAGTCCCCATCCCTGGAGGTGTTCAGGAGGGGATTGGATGTGGCACTTGGAGCCATGGTTCAGTCATGAGGTCTGTGGTGACAGCTTGGACTTGGTGATCTTTGAGGTCTCTTCCAACCTTGGTGATACTGTGAGACTGTTCTAGGCAGTGTGTGGCAAGTGGCCCTGCAGCCTGGCTCTCAGCTGGCACCTCGGGAGCTGCTCTGAGGGCACAGCAACTGCCCCTTGGGGTGTTGAGCAGAGAGCAGGAGGCTACTGAGCTGCTGCAGACACCACTGCCTCGGGCAGGACTTTCCCTGGTGGGCAGCAGCACCCTGGCACTGCCAGGCCACTCTGTGTGGCATCACTGGACCACCAGTGCCTGCAGAAGCACAGCTGCTCCGGGCCAGCCTCACCCCCTGCCGGCTGTGGGTGGCACACTGGGTGCTGGAGCAGAGCTGTGTGCAGGGGCTGCCAGCACACCTCCTCCTCCTGCCCTGATGCAGCCACTTAGGGCAGGGATCATGCCCCTGGACTGGGCACTGGTGAGGCCACACCTTCAGTCCTGGGCTCAGTTTTGGGCTTCTCACTCCATGAAGGACACTGAGGGCTGGAGCAGGACCAGAGAAGGGCAACAGAGCTGGGGAAGGGTCTGGAGAACAGGGCTGGGGAGGAGCAGCTGAGGGAGCTGGGGGTGCTGAGCCTGGAGCAGAGGAGGCTGAGGGAGACCTCATTGCCCTCTGCAGCTCCCTGAGAGGAGGCTGGAGCCAGGGGGGGGTTGGGCTCTGCTCCCTAGTCTCAGGTAACAAAAGGAGAGGAAATGACCTAAGACAGTGCCAGGGGAGGGTTAGGTTGGAGAGGAGGAACAATTTCTTTGCTGCAGGAGTGGTCAGGGACTGGCAGAGGCTGCCCAGGGAGGTGGTGGAGTCCCCATGCCTGGAGGTGTCCCAGAAGCCTGTGGCCATGGCAGCTGGGGCCAGGGTTTGGTGGCCATGGTGGGGCTGGGCTGATGCTGGGCTGGGGGATCCTGGAGGCCTTTTCCCAGCCAAACAATTCCCTGATTCCATGATTTGTCACTGTCTCCTGCACAGTGACAGGCAGGTGCTAGCCATTGGTTTCTCCTACTCTGGCAGCTCCTGCCTGTCAGCACTCAGCACCCAGGGGATGCCCAGCAGGGGAGCATCTCTCCCTCTTGTCTGCTGTCAGACAGCTCCTGTGTGCCTGCAGGCTCTGGGGACACAGGCAGGAAGCTTTCCTTCCATGAAGGGGTGCAAGGCTGGCATGGCACTGATCTAGCTGGCACCACCAGGTGGGAGGGCAGCAACAAGGTGAGGAAGATGCCCCATGGGCCATCCTGAAAGGAGGAGGGTTGCTCAGGGTAAAGCTCATCTGGTTCTGGGCCTGCAGCAGAGCCAGGAGGCCACCACAGGAAGCCTAAATGATGCAGCTGCTCCCCAGGGTGCTGGGGTTCCCCACACCCAGGGCTGGTTCTGGCTCTGCTGGGGCTCTGTAGGGCACCTCCATCAGCTGGCTGCTGCAGGGCACCTCCTCTGCCTTGGCCTTTGCCCCATTCCAGGTCACCTGGGGGACTCTCCTCAGTCATCCTTGCCCCTGCTCCATGCTGGAGCCTGCTGGTGGGATGCTGCTGGGCTGATATCAGCAGGGACAACCTGACAGGGCTTCATGAGCCCTTGCACCTTCCACCATGGCTTGGTCCTCACTGAGGTAACAGCCCTCCTGCCTTAGCCTCAGCGAGGGCCAACCCTGGCCCAGCTTGGGGGAAGAGCATTTGTGGCCTCACTGTTTGCAGGAGGCTGCTGATCTGTCCTGGCTCCCAGTGCCTGCTGGCCAGGTGAGGAGGCAGAGACAGAACCACAGAAGTGCTGAGGTTAGGAGAGGCCTTTGAGCTCCTCAAGCCCAGCTGCTCACCCAGAGCTCACAACCACTGCTGCTGAGCCACTGCCACTGCACCCCAGCGCTCAGCACCACACAGGGATGGGGACTCCACTCTCCCTGGGCAGCCTGGGACAGTGCCCAAGGACCCTTTCTGGGAAGAAATTGTTCCTAACATCCAGCCTGAACCTCCCCTGACACAACTCCAGGCCTGATCCTGCTGTCACTTGTTGCACGTGGGAAGAGACCAACCCCCACCTTGCCCCATCCTCCTTGGAGGGCTTGTGGAGGGCTTGTAGAGCCTTCCCCACCCCAGACACAACAGTCTCACAGTCTCACAGTCTCACAGTATCACCAAGGTTGGAAGAGACCTCGAGGATCATCAAATCCAACCTCTCACCACAGACCTCATGACTGAACCATGGCTCCAAGTGCCACATCCAATCCCCTCCTGAACACCTCCAGGGATGGGGACTCCACCACCTCCCTGGGCAGCACATCCCAAGGGCCAACAACTCTCTCAGTGAAGAACTTTCTCCTCACCTCCAGCCTAAACCTCCCCTGGCACAGCTTGAGACTGTGTCCTCTTGTTCTGGTGCTGGCTGCCTGGGAGAAGAGACCAACCCCCAGCTGGCTCCAACCTCCCTTCAGGGAGTTGCAGAGAGCAAGAAGGTCTCCCCTGAGCCTCCTCTTCTCCAGGCTAAGCAACCCCAGCTCCCTCAGCCTCTCCTCACAGGGCTGTGCTCCAGACCCCTCCCCAGCTTTCTTGCCCTTCTCTGGACACCTTCCAGCAGCTCAACCTCTTTCCTAACCTGAGGAGCCCAGAACTGGACACAGGACTCCAGGTGTGGCCTGAGCAGTGCTGAGCACAGGGCAGGATGAGCTCCCTGCTCCTGCTGGCCACACTCTTCCTGATGCAGGCCAGGATGCCCTTGGCCCTCTTGGCTGCCTGGGCACACTGCTGGCTCATGTTCAGGCAGCTGTCAATCAGCACCCCCAGGTCCCTCTCTGCCTGGCAGCTCTCAGCCACTCTGCCCCCAGCCTGTAGCTCTGCCTGGGGTTGCTGTGGCCAAAGTGCAGCCCCTGGCACTTGGACTTGTTGAATGCCATCCTGTTGGCCTCTGCCCATCTGTGCAGCCTGGCAAGGTCCCTCTGCAGAGCCCTTCTGCCCTCTAACTGACCAACATCTGCTCCCAGCTTGGTGTCAGCTGCAAACTTGCTGATGACTGACTCCATCCCCTCCTCCAGATCATCAATGAAGATATTGAACAGGCTGGGGCCCAGCACTGCTCCCTGGGGCACACCACTGGTGCCTGGCTGCCAGCTGGCTGTGGCACCATTCCCCACCACTCTCTGGGCTCAGCCTCCAGCCAGTTCCTAACCCAGCTCAGAGAGCTGCTGTCCCAGCCAGGGGCTGACAGCTTGGCCAGGAGTTTGCTGTGGGGGACGGTGTCAAAGGCCTTGCTGCAGTCCAGGCAGACCACATCCACAGGCCAGGTCCCTCAGCTGCTCCTCATAGCGCTGTGCTCAATGCCCTTCTCCAGCCTGCTTGCCCGTGTGCCTGCTCTGCAGCTGGACGTCCTGCGCTGGGGCCGGGGGGATGCCCGGGGGGTGCGCAGGGGTCTCCCCGTCCGCTGCTGCTGCGGAGCGCTGCGGGCAGGCGGCGCAGGGCATGGCTGAGGCTGCAGCGCCACCTCGTGGCCAGTCCCTGCCGCGCCGGGCACGGCCCTGCGGCACCGCCCGCTCCCGGAGGCACCCCGAGGGGAAGGGGAAGGAGGAAAGCGCCGGGCTGGGGGGATCTGGGGCCGCTGCGACCTGCAGAAACCCACGGGACGGCAGCAGGAAGGGCTGGAGCTCCCCAGAAGGAGGCTGGAGCCGGGGGGGCTCGGTCTGTTCTCCCTAGGAACAAGGGATAGAGTGGAAGCAAACGGCCTCAAGGTGCACCCCAGGAGGTTTTAGGTTGGTTTGGCCTCAAACTGCCACAGTTGGACATTAGAAGAAATTTCTTTCCTGAAAGGGTTCTCAGGCACTGGCCCAGGCTGCCCAGGGAGGTGCTTGGATCCTCATCCCTGGAGGTGTTTACAAGAGGCAGAGATGTGGTGCTGAGGGCCATGGCTCAGCCCCAGCCTCGGCAGAGTTAGAGGGTGGTTGGACTCACTGATCTGAGAGATCCTTCCCAACCAAAAGGGATTCTGTGAGCCCACGAAGAGGCCACAGCCCCCAGTTTGCTGCCCTGGCACTGCTGCCAGAGGAAGGAGCTGAGCCAGCCCTAGGCAGCTCCTCCTGCCCCAGCTGAAGCTGCACACTGCAAGGCTAAAGGAGGCAGCAGAGGCTGAGTCTGTGTCCCAGCTGCAGCTCCAGGGGAGGAGGAGGAGGAGGTGCTCAGGATCACAGGGAGAAGAAGGCTTGGAAGGCACAGAAACACTGAGAGTCGAGTGGAGGTCAGCAGTGCTCAGGAGCCTCAGGCACCTGGAGGAGATGCTGCCTGGGCCAAAAACAGCATCCAGGAGATGCTGGAAATCCATAAGCACCTCCTTGTAACTCAGCAGGGGGTGAAGGGCCAGTCAGGGACACAGGGCAGGGGAGCAGCAGGGCACAGCCACCAATCGATCCTGGATGGAATGGTGGAGAGGTCTCCTGGATGGAATGGTGGAGAGGCCTCCTGGATGGAATGGTGGAGAGGCCTCCTGGATGGAATGGTGGAGAGGTCTCCTGGATGGAATGGTGGAGAGGTCTCCTGGATGGAATGGTGGAGAGGTCTCCTTCTGGCTGTGTGTGAGGGGAGGGCAGGAGGGCAATTAGTGTCCAGCAGCGGCTTTGGGGGCAGGGAGGGCCTTCCAAACTCACCTGTCATCTTCTCTTGACATGCCTGCAGCTCTGGCTGGTGGAGGAGCTCTGCTGATAACACACAGCTGTGTTTCTCCTGGGCACCTGATTTATTATGGGCTGGCTGTGTGGTTAAAGCTTCTCCTGCATGGCATGGAGAGGGCATCGTCCCTGCGTCAGAGACCAGCCAGGGGCAGATCTCC
This sequence comes from Melanerpes formicivorus, assembly GCF_026170545.1. Classification (NCBI taxonomy): domain Eukaryota; kingdom Metazoa; phylum Chordata; class Aves; order Piciformes; family Picidae; genus Melanerpes; species Melanerpes formicivorus. The sequence goes on along the minus strand of NW_027142419.1, from coordinate 3,141,731 downwards.
ACAGGCTGATGGAGCTGCACTGAGCAGTGAAGTCCTGCTGGGCAAGGGCCTGGGGGCTGGTGGCTGCTTTCAGCCTCCTCATTGCCTTTCTCAGCTGCTTTGGAAACAATGCCACAGATTCCTGGGGTCTGCTAGAGGTGGTGGGCAAGGGGAACAGAGGGCTGCCAGCCCCCCCTGGCCCTGAGACCATTCTGCTCTCAGGCTTGCACACCTTGAGCAGCCTCCTCTGGGCTCCAGCTGCTGCTGCCTTCACTTCGGGCACCCAGTGCCTCGTTCTCCTCTGCCACCAGCTCCTGAAGGGAGACTGCAGGTGGATATGGAGCAGAAAGCCTCTCACAGCCACTGCATCCCCGGGGGGGCCGGGCTGGGCCCAGGGCCCCGAGGGTGTTCAGCTGCTGGGGTCAGCAAATCTCATCCCTCTGCTTCCTCCCACAGAGGGACCTGGGCACTGCTGGGGCTGGGGGGCTGCTTTTGGGGGCTGCTTTGGGGGCTGCTTTTGGGGGCTGCTTTTGGGGGCTGCTTTTGGGGGCTCTTTTTGGGTGCTTTTGTGCCAGAGCTGAATGTGCATCCCTGTGCACCTTCCCTGGGCACCATCCCTGGACACCATCCCTGGGCACCTTCCCTGGGCACCTTCCCTGGGCACCATCTCTGGACACCATCCCTGTGCACCTTCCCTGGGCACCATCCCTGGGCACCATCCCTGGACACAATCCCTGGGCACCATCCCTGGGCACCATCCCTGGGCACAATCCCTGGGCACCTTCCCTGGGCACCGTCCCTAGGCACCATCCCTGGGCACTGTCCCTGGGCACCATCCCTGGGCACCTTCCCTGGCTCCCTGGTGGGGTGAGCCTGCAGGCCTGGCTGAGGCTGTGCTCAGCTCCTGGGGGTGCCCAGGCCTGGCTGGGGCAAGGCACAGCCGCTCAGAGGGGCCTGGGAGCAGCCTCAGAGCCGGAGAGCCTCTGATGCTCTGCTCTGCCACAGAGACAAGGTCCCCACAGAGCTGGGTGAGGGCAGTGGGAAGATGTTCACCAAGGCTTCCTGAGGCCCTGCTCAGCCACCCAGGCACTGGCAATGCCTTTGCTGGAGCCCTGCCAGGTGCAGAGCCAAGGTGGGCATCTGGAGGGCTCAGCAATGCCAGCACTGGGTACCAGTGGCAGCCCAGAGCAGGTCCATGACATCTGGGCCCCTGGATGGCCATGCCAGCTGTCCCCTCCTGCAGTGGCAGAGCTGTGGCCCCCTGCACCCTGGCATTGCTGTGTGCCCAAGCACAGCACCCCTGCTGCAGGGAGCAAGCTGCTGAGTCAGCCTGAGCCTGCATCTGCTGAGCCAGCTCTTCCCTGTGACCAGCACAGCCAAGGTCAGGCATGGGAAAGGGAAGAGAGAGCGAAGAGAAAGTGAAAGCTGGCACTTACCCAGGCTGGCAAAGGGGAAGAGGGAGTGAAGAGAAAGTGAAATCTGGAGTCTGGCATTTCCCCAGCCAGGCAAAGCCTGGTGCCTGTCAGCACATCCCCACCCCCACCCTGCTCCTCTTCCTCCCTGCACCCAGGGGAGAGCTTCCAGCAAGCAGCTGCTGCTCAGACTGCTCAGTCTCCAGCCCCAGTGAGGAGGTAAGTCACCCAGATCGCTGGGGACACAGCTCCTCTGCCCCTGCTCTCCAGTCCTTGTTCCCTGTCCCCTTCCTTTCTTCACTTGCCCCCTCCACAAGGGTTTAAGTAGGAAAAGAGGGAGAAGATGTGGGGCAGGAGGGAGGAGGCTGCAGGGATCTGTCCTTGCACCAAGTGGCTGTGGGCATCCCTGGGCTCTGCAGGCTTGGCCTGAGCTGAGCACCTCAGCTTTGGGGCCAGGTCTGTGTGCTTAGGAGGTATCTTGCCTGTGCTGAGGAGCTGGATCCCTCCTGCCTGGGGATCCCACCCCTGTTTGTCCCTTCCCTGGTGTTCTTCTGCATCCCCTGCCCACTTGTGCTCTCTCTGCACCACTGCTGGCTCCCCCAGTGCAGGGAGCAGCACTCTGCACGCCCCTGACGTGTGCCCAGGACGTGCCCACAGGCTTTGTGCTGTGCTCCCTGTCCTGGCCTTCCAGCCACAGCCTGGCTGTGGGCACATGCCAGAGCTCTTCTGTGCCATCAGTGACTCCAGATCACACAAGGAAAGAGCCTCAGAGTCCTTCCCTGCAGTTACCTCTGCCGGGCAGCCGCCGGTGCCGTGGCAGATCTGTGCTGGCAGCGCCTGGTGTGGCTGTGCCAAGGTGCAGCTGGGTGCCTGCTGCCTGCCCGCCCCCAGCCCCACCTCCCTCAGCCCTGTGCTTGCAGGGAGGCAGGATGCAGCCCAGGCTGTGGCTGGTGACTGGCACCCTGGCAGCGGTGCTGGGCAGGGTGCTGCTGCAGGACGGCGTGTGTCGGGCACCGGACGGCAAGGATGGGCTCCCCGGAGCCCCTGGCCTCGACGGGAGGCCAGGCCTGAAGGGTGATGTGGGAGAGCCAGGTAAGGGGGAGCCAGGGATGAGTGCTGCAGGTGGGCTCTTGGTGGGAGCGCCACGGGCTGGGAAAGCAGCCCCGGAGGGCTCAGACGTGCAGGGAATTCTCCTCCTGGGCAGGGCAGCCCCAGGCTGTGGCTCTGCACAGCTCCCCGGGGGCGGGCTGGCACGGGTGCTGCTCTCCTCTCCCCAGTACCAAGGGACAGAGCCGGAGGGAATGGCCTCAGGGTGCCCCAGGGGAGGTTTTGGAGGGACATTAGACAAAAAAAGTGTCGCTGAAAGGGCTGTCAGCACTGCCCCAGGCTGCCCAGGGAGGTGGGGGGGGGGGGGGGGACCCCGTGCCCGGGGGTGTTTAGAAGCAGTGTAGGTGAGGTGCTTGTGGACGTGGCTTAGTGCAGGGCTGGTGGTTGGACTCAACGATCTTGAAGGTCTATTCCCAGCTGAACGGTTCTGTGACTCTGCTCCACCTCTCCCCAGGGAAATCAGTGCGCAGCACAGGCGTCCGCGGCCCCAGAGGGGATGCCGGCGAGCCGGGGGCCCCTGGCCAGCCGGGGGTGAGGGGCTTGCCGGGGCTGCCCGGCTCCCCCGGGGCGCCAGGGCCGAGGGGGCTGCCAGGCTTGAAGGGGCAAGCCGGCGACGCCATGGATCACCCGCGGCCTGCCTTCTCCGCCTCCCGGCGGTCCCCCCCGGCCGCGGGCAGGACGGTGGTGTTCGACAACATCATCACCAACGAGGAGAGCCACTACAGCCCCCGCAGCGGGGAGTTCACCTGCCGCCTCCCCGGCATCTACTACTTCGCCTACCAGGTGGTGTCGGTCGGGGACCTGTGCCTGAGCATCACCAAGAACGGGGAGCCCGTGGCCAGCTTCTGCGACGACAACAGCCGCAGCCTGCGGCAGGTCAACTCCGGCAGCGCCGTGCTCAGCCTGGCCGCGGGCGACCGCATCTCCATCAGCACCGACCCGGCCCGGAGCGCCATCTACAGCGGCTCCGAGGCCGACAGCGTCTTCAGCGGCTTCATGCTGTCCCCGCAGCTGGTCTGAGGCACCCTGGGCTCGGCCCTGCCTAGCCCCGGAGCGTCTCAGTCTGTGCCCGCAGCTTTGCCCCCCCGGCCCTGTGGGGTGGGTCAGCACCACAGCAAACACACCACACCCAGACTGAGCCACCCCACGGGTCCTGTGTTTCCACCAGGGTCACAAAGTGACCAGGCTGTGGGTCACCACCACACCAGTGAGAGCCCTTCGAGCAGTTGCCTCCATGCTGAGCCAGCCTGCTCCGTCCTGCAGGCAGAGGACAGCCGGCCCCAGCAGCCCTTTCCCCTGCTGGGCAGCCACTGGGGGCCACTGCCCAGCACTGACCCTTCTCTCCTAGCAGGACCTCACTGTGTGCCACTGCTTCTGCTGCCCCAGCCCCTGCAAAGGCCTTGCTGGTGCCAGGCCACCGCTGCCTCCCCATCAGTGTGAATAAACTCTCCTCTCACAACAGCTGCCTGGGTTTTCGTTCCTGTTCTTGTGTCTTTCCCAAGCCGTTGATGTCCTGGGCCTCTTCCCACGCTGCCCAGGGACAGCACTGCCCCCAGCTTGCCCCTGGCCAAGCACAGACCCCAGCTGCAAAGGCAGAAGGACCTGAGGGAGCTGAGTGTGCAAGCAGAGCTGGAACTTAGAGGGGGGAATGGGAAACCTCTGAGGCAAGCCTGTGGGAGTCCTTTCTCTGAGAAGTCCCAAGGCAGCTGTCCTCTGTGGGCAGCAGATGAAGCACCTCCCCCACCAGGTCCTCTGCTGGTACCCAGGCTCTGCCAGGAAGCTGAGAGGCAGCTGTGGTCCTCCAGCCTCAGGCTGGAAGAGTCAGAGCCATCAGGGTGACTGCTGCTGCTGCTGGTGGAGTTGTGAGGTGAAGCTCTTCCTCTTTGGCTTGGAGTGGGGCTAGTGGGCATCAGGCTGGGCTGGGCACCTGCCCAGACTGGTCTCAGGCAGCCAGAAAGCATCAGGGAAGCCATGCAGGTGCCATACCCTGAGACTGCTCCTCAGAGGCAGTCAGATGTCTCCATCCCCAGACTCGTGTGGAGGAGGCCAGGCCATGGGCAACGAGCAGCACCCTGCCCAGGGCTGCTGGCCCCTCAGCAAGTCCAGCACCCAGCAGAGCTGGCAGAGCACAGGGCAAGGTGCAGAGGACACAACCAGCCTGGGGTCAGAAAGCTCAGGGGGAAATGTGCCTCAGTGCCATGGCCTAGGGGAGCAGCATCTCCCACCAGAGCCAGGCAGTGGCCTCCTCACTGCACAGCTCCAGCTCCACGGAGCCACCACGATGCTCTGCCCACTTCAGGATGGCTGAAGGCAGGAGATTAGAGGAGGGTTAAGTCCCCACTGTGGCTGGAGGGTTTGTGGCACATGTCCTGGCAGAGGCTCATCTCACCTCTGTCCTTCCAGCCCCTGCTGCTGCTGCTGCACAAGCTCAGGTCTTGCTGGGCAGCCAGGAAAGTGCTGGCTCAGAGAAAACAGCCAGGCAGGAGGATGTGAAACAGGGCTGGGGGCCAGCTGGGGCTTCTGGGTCCCCAAGATCCCTTTCCTAACTCCACAGCTTCCCCTGGGAGGGTGTCACAGAGTCACCTCCGTGGTGCTGTGCCAGCAGGCAGAGCCCACAGCACCCAGAGGGCTCAGCAGTGCAGAACTCCAAGCCCTGCTCCCCAGCCAAGGTAAGAGGTGCTGCAGGGTCCTTGTCTTTGGGGAGGCTGCATGGGGTGTGGGGTCCAGCAGCATGGCACAGTGCTGGGCTGTGGAGAGGAGAAGAGAGAAGCAGAGGCACTGCCAGGCTGCACACACTGAGGGGGATGCAGACTTGTCCTTGCTGGGAGAAGACCCAGCCCTTGGGGCCAGGCACTGCCCTGGGTGATCCCCAGCTCCTGGGGACTGGATCCTGTTAGGCAGATCCAGGGGAGTCAGGAGACTGCTGGAGCAGGGGTGAGATCAGCTGGGTGGCAGCACAGCATGGTGCAGTGGGCTGCAGCAGCAAATGCAGCAGGTTTGGGACACCAGGCCAGGAGAGCTTTGGGCTGGCCATGGGAACTGCATCCAGACAGGAGGTCCAACCCTCCCTGTGCCATCAGAGGCTGCCCTGGGGGTGATGATGAGCCCAGAGCCTGTCTCTGCACCTCTGCCTCCCCACCACCTGGCAGCTGGTGTGGGGGGACTCTGAGGGCACAGCCACGGCAGCCTGGTGCTCCTGGTGCAGCCAGCCCCAGCGCCTGGAGCCTCCTCTGCCCCATGGCCTGGAAGCCACTCTGCTGTGGCTCCTACCCCAACACTTCCTTTGCCTTTCAGAGCACCAAAATGGGGCAGAGCTCCTGGGAGCAGCTCCACCTGGCCCTTGTCCTTCTGCTCCTGAGTCTGGGGTCCACTGTGGCAGGAGATGGCCCCCACAGCTGCTATGGGATTCCAGGCCTGCCAGGCATGCCAGGGATGCCAGGCAAGGATGGCAGGGATGGACTGAAGGGAGCCAAAGGCGAGCCAGGTGAGTGAGCAAGGGGAGGAAGGGTGCAGGCTGCTGAGGTGAGGCCACTGAGCCCCCCGGGGCTGCTCCACCTCGGGCTGCAGCTCCTGAGAGCATCCTCCGTGCAAGGGCAGCAGCAGAGGAGGCTGGAGAGAGGCAACCACCTCCTGCCTGAGGGAAGGGGGTGGAGGATCCTCTGCTCACATCCTGCCACTGACTCCTTTTCACTGCCCCCTGCCCCACAGGTGTCCCTGCAGTGCGAGGGCTCAAGGGGATGAAAGGAGACCCAGGCATCCCTGGCTTGCCAGGCCAGCCAGGCCCCAGGGGCTTGCAGGGTCCCCCTGGACTGCCTGGCTTCCCGGGAGCACCAGGGGCGCCAGGCTTGCCGGGCAGCTACAAGCAGAAGCTGCTCTCAGCCTTCTCGGTGAGGAGGCAGAGCCAGGAGCACCCCCCGAGGAACGTCCCCGTGCTCTTCAGCCAGGCCCTCACCAACACCCACCACGACTACAACACCACCACCGGCACCTTCACCTGCAGGCTCCCAGGCCTCTACTACTTTGTCTTCCACACCTCCCTGACAGCCAACCTGTGTGTGAGCCTGCACAGGGACGGGAGGAAGGCTGCCAGCTTCTGCGACCACAGGAGCAACGCCCTGCAGGTCAGCTCCGGCGGCGCCCTGCTGCGCCTGGCCGCGGGCAGCCAGGTCTGGCTGGCAGTGAACGACTACGACGGCATGGTGGGCACCAGCTACTCTGACAGCATCTTCTCGGGCTTCCTGCTCTACCCCGACTAGGGACCCCCCAGAGCCCACCCCAGCACGCTGCCCCTGCCCTGCTGACACTGCTGCTCACCCCCAGCCTCCCCCCGAGGGTGCTCCAGGCCTCGCTGCCCTGGGGGAAGCCCCAGCGTGGGGGCAGCCACCTCTGCCAGACACCACCCCTGCCAGACACCACCCCTGCCAGACACCACCTCTGCCAGACACCACCCCTGCCAGACACCACCCCTGCCAGACACCATCTCTGCCAGACACCACCTCTGCCAGACACCACCCCTGCCAGACACCACCTCTGCCAGACACCATCTCTGCCAGACACCACCTCTGCCAGACACCATCTCTGCCAGACACCACCTCTGCCAGACACCACCCCTGCCAGACACCATCTCTGCCAGACACCACCCCTGCCAGACACCATCTCTGCCAGACACCACCCCTGCCAGACACCATCTCTGCCAGACACCATCTCTGCCAGACACCACCCCTGCCAGACACCACCCCTGCCAGACACCACCTCTGCCAGACATCACCCCTGCCAGACACCACCCCTGCCAGACACCACCTCTGCCAGACACCACCTCTGCCAGACATCACCCCTGCCAGACACCACCTCTGCCAGACACCACCCCTGCCAGACACCATCTCTGCCAGACACCTCCTCTGCCAGACACCATCTCTGCCAGACACCTCCTCTGCCAGACACCATCTCTGCCAGACACCACCCCTGCCAGACACCACCCCTGCCAGACACCATCTCTGCCAGACACCACCCCTGCCAGACACCTCCTCTGCCAGACACCATCTCTGCCAGACACCACCTCTGCCAGACACCATCTCTGCCAGACACCTCCTCTGCCAGACACCACCCCTGCCAGACACCATCTCTGCCAGACACCACCTCTGCCAGACACCACCCCTGCCAGACACCATCTCTGCCAGACACCACCTCTGCCAGACACCACCTCTGCCAGACACCATCTCTGCCAGACACCACCTCTGCCAGACACCACCCCTGCCAGACACCATCCCTGCCAGACACCACCTCTGCCAGACACCACCTCTGCCAGACACCTCCTCTGCCAGACACCACCTCTGCCAGACACCTCCTCTGCCAGACACCACCCCTGCCAGACACCTCCTCTGCCAGACACCACCCCTGCCAGACACCACCCCTGCCAGACACCACCTCTGCCAGACACCACCCCTGCCAGACACCACCCCTGCCAGACACCTCCTCTGCCAGACACCACCCCTGCCAGACACCACCCCTGCCAGACACCACCTCTGCCAGACACCACCCCTGCCAGACACCACCCCTGCCAGACACAACCTCTGCCAGACACCATCTCTGCCAGACACCACCTCTGCCAGACACCACCCCTGCCAGACACCACCCCTGCCAGACACCTCCTCTGCCAGACACCACCCCTGCCAGACACCTCCTCTGCCAGACACCACCTCCTGACCTGGGCCCTGGGAAGGGGCAGCCACTGACCAGGGGCACTGGCACCTCTGGATGTAGCTGTGCCCAGAGTGATGGTGCCAAGCCCCCAGGGCTCTGCTGGCACTGCCACGTTCATCCACCCTGATAACCTTCTGCTGCCAGGGTCAGAGGTGTCTCTGTGTCTCTCTGCTGCCCACCTGGGGCATTCAGCTGTCCTGGAGCAGGCTTGCAGCAGCTCCTTTGCCATGACCTGGCTGTGGAAAGTGTCAATAAAGCCTTCCCCGCTGGACCTGGCCTGGGGTGTTCCTTCCCATGGGTGGGTGGAGGGAGGAAGGGAGGGAGAGAGGGAGGGAGAGAGGGAGGGAGGGAGGGATGGATGTGTGGATGGAGGGATGGATGGAGGGATGGATGGAGGGAGGGAGGGAGGGATGGATGGATGGAGGGAGGGAGGGATGGATGGAGGGAGGGATGGAGGGAGGGAGGGAAGGATGGATGGAGGGCTGGATGCATGCATGCATGGATGGAGGGATGGAGGGATGGATGGATGAAGGGAGGGAGGAAGGGAGGGATGGATGGAGGGATGGAGGGATAGATGGATGGATGGATGGATGGAGGGAGGGAGGGATGCAGGGAGGGATGGAGGGAGGGATAGATGGATGGATGGAGGGATGGATGGATGTATGGATGTATGTATGGAGGGATGGATGGAGGGATGGATGGAGAGAGGGAGGGATGGATGGAGGGATGGAGGGATGAATGGAGGGAGGGAGGGAGGGAGGGATGGATGGATGGATGGATGGATGGAGATTGGGGGTTGGGGGGCAGGGGGAGGGAGTGCACCTCTGGACATCTGTGTGGCATCAGAATGTCCCCAAGCCCCCAGGGGCTCACTCTCACCCTCAGTGAGCAGCAGACACCACTGGCAGCCCTGGCTTTGGTGGGCAGGGGGATGGGCCCCAGCTGCACTGACTGCAGGGAGGGGACAGTTCCACACACACAGCCCCCACCTAGGGGAAGCTAAGGCTCCTCCATCAGACACCTTGATTCCCCTCCCCCCCCTTCCCCTCCAGCGGGATGCAGGTCAGCTGCAGAGGGCCCCAGCCACAGAGCAGAGCTGGCAGCCAGGCTCCAGAGGCTGGGACCAGCACAGGCTGCCACAGGACAAGCACCAGGGACAGGGCAGGGCAAGTGCCCTCAGCCAGACTGAAGGAGCCACAGAGACCACCAAGAGACAGTGGAGACTCTTCCTGGGGGCTCACAGTTTTCAGGCTGGACTGGAGGACCTGTAAAGGTCCCTTCCAACCCAAACCATTCTGTGACTGCCCCCTGCCAAAGGAGGTCAGCCCCCTGTGCTCCACCTCTGTAGGGCATCAGCAGAAAGCAGGACTTGAGTCCTGTGTCCAGCTCTGGGCTCCTCAGGTCAGGAAAGAGGTTGAGCTGCTGGAAGGTGTCCAGAGAAGGGCAAGAAAGGTGGGGAGGGGTCTGGAGCACAGCCCTGGGAGGAGAGGCTGAGGGAGCTGGGGTTGCTTAGCCTGGAGAAGAGGAGGCTCAGGGGAGACCTTCTTGCTCTCTGCAACTCCCTGCAGGGAGGTTGGAGCCAGGTGGGGGCTGGGCTCCCAGGCAGCCAGCACCAGAACAAGAGGGCACAGTCTCAAGCTGTGCCAGGGGAGGTTTAGGCTGGAGGTGAGGAGAAAGTTCTCCCCAGCAAGAGAGATTGGCCCTTGGGATGTGCTGCCCAGGGAGGTGGTGGAGTCCCCATCCTTGGAGGTGTTCCAGAGGGGACTGGATGTGGCACTTGGAGCCATGGGTTAGCTGCCAGGACGTGCTGGGGGACAGCTTGGACTTCTCTGAGGCCTTTTCCAACCTTATTGCTTCTATGACTCTATGACTGGAAATGCTTTTCCCAGAGGGTGAAACCACTTCCCACCCACCAGAGGTAGGAGAGCCTGGGGGGATACATTCAGGGTGCTGGATGCTGAGACCCTGTAGCATCCTCTGGGCCTGCTGGCACCTCCCAGCAGAGCTGTGTCTGTGTGAGGAAGCCTGAGGGGTGCTGAGTGCCTGCACACTTCTGCACTCCTGAGGGCACCTGCCTGCAGCTCTTGTCTGGAGCCCCCAGCAGGGCTCCCCAGAGCAAGCACACCTGAGGGGCTGCCAGGGACCCTGCAGGGCACAGCAGACACCACTCTGCTCCCCAGGGCAGGGCTGCACAGGGGTGGCACATTCTGCTGAGCTGACAGACTGCCTGGGGGATATGAAAGTGACCCTGAAGAAGGGGCAAGAGCTGAAGAGGAGAAAGGGGATGTGGCCCAGATCCTTTCACAACCCTTCCAGCAAACTTCTGCTTCCCCTCAAGGGCATTTCCAAGCAGGAGGCTGCTGGCTCCTGCTCCATCTGCCCTCCTTGCAAGGAGAAGCTCGAGGTAAGGGCAAGGCCTTGGCAAGGCTGAGGCTTAGCTCCCCGGGGCAGGTAGGGCACAAGGGGAGCCCAGCAGCAGCTGGCACACAGCAGAGAAAGGAGGCTGGGGAGGTGGAGAGCCCTGAGGGCATCCTGACCTCTCCTTCTCCACCGGGCTGGGGGGAGGGGGAGATGGCAAATGCCCCGAGGGGTGATCAGGGACTGGGCAGTCTGAAAGGTGCCCTGGGGGTGCTCTGCTGCCCTGAGATCTTTTGCCATCTGCCTGGGCTTGGGCTGGGAGCCTGTAGGCTGGTCCTGGTCCCTGCCACGTCCAAGCTGCTGTGGCTGGAGGATCCAACTCACCCAGCTCTTTTCTGGCTGACAGCAGCATTCCAGGGCTGGGCAACTCCACCTGGGGCCAGAGAATGCAGCTGGGGCTCTCTGACATCCAGCTGCAGCCCCCAAGTGCCCACAGCTACACCAGGAGCTGGGGGTGCAGGAGGGGCAGGAGGAAGATGGGAGCCCAGGGACTGGAAGCTCAGGTGGCTCTCCCAGGGAGTCTGGTTGGGTACAGGAAAGCTCCTGGGGTGTGTGGCAGGACATGAGGGGAGCCCACAGGGGTCAGGAGGGCAGCTTTGGGGATTTCATTGCCAGCTGCAAGGACTGAAGCTGTGTCTCAGACGTGCTGGAGGGAAGCAAGAGCTATGTCCTTGCAGGTGATGAGGCCTGGGGGAGGGTTTTCCCCTGCAGGTGTGCTCCTAAGGGGGGATGCAGAACTCTGAGCATGGTCAGGCTGGACATCAGAGCCCTGGGACAGGCTAACCTCTCCCCAGCTCCTGACGTGGCTGAAGCTCTGAGCTTTTGCAAACTGGGAACCTAAGAGTGGGGAGAGTCTGACCCAGGCTCCCATGCCCACGGGGCCACCAGCACTGTGCATGTGGCTCTGCAGCAGGATGCTTTCCCTCCCTGTGGCTATCACCCAGATGTGCTTCTGAGCACCGCCTCCAGAGCCTCCAGTGCCTTTCCCATCCCCTCCCAGCCCCTCACCACCCTTCTGTGCTCCAGCAGATGCAGACTGTGTGGCTGCTGCTGCTCTGCCTGGCTGCAGGGCAGCTTGCAGGTGCCAACCTCTGTGAGACCTACGGCACCATCCCGGGCATCCCTGGGACACCAGGGCTGCCTGGCAGCAACGGCAGAGATGGAGAGAATGGCCCCAAGGGAGAGCCAGGTAAGGAGCAGGCTGCAGGTGGGGACTGCCTTGGGAACACCAGGGGCAGGGAAAGGCAGTGCCAGGCACGGTCCTGAGAAGGCAACCCCAGGCCTGCCAGTCCCTTTGGGGCCTTACCAGGCAGTGGTGATGCCTGGGGACAGAAGGGGCCAGGCAGACCACAGACCCCAAGGGACCTGGGGAGGGAGGAGGCATGAGAGCAATGGGTGGGCAGGGGTCTCTGCTGACCTGCACCCCAGGGCAGCTTCTGGTGTTTCCCATCCCAGTGCCCTCTCCACAGAGCTCCTGTGGAGCTCGGCTCTGCCCACAGGGACTCTTCCTCTTGCTTTCCAGGGCGCCCTGGGCAGGTGGAGAGCGAAGCAGACATGGGAGAGAAGGGAGACCCAGGAGTGCCAGGGCTCCCCGGGGAGGCCGGGCAGGGGGGCACCCCGGGGCAAAGGGGACTGCTAGGTCTCACGGGACCCCCTGGCCTCCCGGGGGACCACGGCGACTACAAGGCCACCCTGAAGTCAGCCTTCTGCGCCGCCAGGTGGCTGACGTCCTACCCGCGGCAGGGGCAGGCTGTGCGCTTCAGCCGCGTCCTGGCCAACGAGCAGGGCCACTACGAGAGCCGCTCCGGGCGCTTCACCTGCCGCCTCCCGGGCATCTACTACTTCACCTACCACGTCACCTCCAGGGGCAACCTCTGCCTCAGCCTGAAGAAGGGCCAGGCTGCCAGCAGCGGTGAGAAGGTGGTGACCTTCTGCGACTACGTGCAGGACAGCTACCAGGTCACCACGGGCGGCGTGGTGCTCAAGCTGGCCCACAATGAATCTGTCTGGCTGGAGCCCACCGAGGAGAACTCCCTGGTGGGGATGGAAGGCTCTGACAGCATCTTCTCTGGCTTCCTCATCTTCCCCGACGCTTAGTGCCCTGTAGGAGTCCCTCTGAAGCCCTCCTGCTGCTGGTTGGCTCCCGTGGGGCTCAGCAGTCCCCCGGCAAGGACTGCCGCGGGCTCGGCGCCCTGGGCGCACTGCTGCTGCTGCTCCTGCACATTAAACAGCTTCTTGTGCTGCTGCTTTCTTCCTGCCTAGCCTCTGCCTCCTTCTCTGGGACTTTCAGGAGCCTCCTGGATGTGCTCCTGGGTGCCCTGCCCTGGGTGACCCTGCTGTGGCAGGGGGGTTGCACTCAATGATCTCTGGAGGCCTCTCCCAGCCCCCACTATTCTATGAGAGGAGCTGAGGACCCCAAGGATGTTCCTGTCCCGGGGGGAGGTGACCATCCAGCACTGTACCCGGGTGGGCTGCCTGCAGCCCCCAGCCCACTCATGGCAGCGATGTGAAGTCCCCGGGGGTGTAAGCCAGGGTGCTCAGGGCACGGGAGAGGAGAGCTCGGGGGGCCGGCTGGGAGGTCCAGCATTTAAAAGGGAGCTGAATGAAGGGGATGAGGATCAGGGGTCTTGGGCCGGGGGGGAGGGGGGCAGACACGGACTGGGCATCAGCACAGGGTCTGCTTGGGCGTCTGGTCTGGGCGGCGCAGAGCTCCCTGCCCCGGGGCAGACGGTGACCGGCCCGGCCCGAGCGCTCCGGCTCCTGCCCAGGCTCCTTGCCGGCAGGGGGCACTGGCTGCCGGGGCAGGGCTCTCCTCGCCAGCCGGAGCAGCCCTGGGCCGCCGGCGGCAAGGACAAAGCCGGCAGGCACCGGGCGGCGGTGGCGGCGGTGAGGCACCGGGCAGGGCTGGGGCTGCCTTTGGCCACCCTGGGGCAGCGGCTTGTCCTCAGCACCTCTGCCCTTCCCCCTGCAAAACCCCTGTCCCAGGGGGTGCAGCCAAGTCCCTGTCCCCAGACCTCCACCCCCATCAGAAGGGGGGACAGAGATGTCTGCTGCTGCACCCAAACCCTCCAGGGCAGGAGCTCTGAGCCCTCTTCAAAGGCAGCTGCATCGCTCCTGCCCCCTCCCAGCTGCAGACACAGCCCCCCAGACAAAATCAGGGCAGCAGGGCAGGGGCAGGTGTCTGAGCCCCAGAACAGAGCCTGGGCAGCAGAGGCACAGCCACAGAATTTCCTAGACTGGGGAAGACCTTCAGGTGGAGTCCAATCCTTACCCAACACTGACAAGCCCTTGACTGAGCCACAGCCCTCAGCTCCACACCGACACAACTCTTCAACACCTCCAGGGATGAGGATCCAAGCAGCTCCCTGGGCAGTGCCTGGGAACCCTTGCTGGGAAGGAATTCTAACATCCAACCTGAACCTCCTTTGGTGCAACTTGAGGCCGTTTCTTGTCCTGTTCCTGTCCTGTTCTTGACCTGTTGTCCCTGTCCAGCCTCCTCTCAGGGAGCTGTAGAGAGCAATGAAGCCTCCCGTCAGCTTCCTCTTCTCCACACCAACCACCCTCAGGTGCCTCAGCTGCTCCTCCCCAGCCTTGTCCTCCAGACCCTGCCCCAGCTTCATTGCCCCTCTCCAGCCCTGCTCCAGCCTCTCAATGTCCTTCTTGGACTGAGGGCCCCAAAACTGAGCCCAGGACTCCAGGTGCAGCCTCCCCAGTGCCCAGTCCAGGGGCATGGTCCCTGCCCTGCTCCTGCTGGCCACAGCATTGCTGACCCAGGCCAGGCTGCTGGTGCCCCTCTTGGCAAACTGGGCCCTGCTGCCTCACCTTCAGACAGCTGTAGATCAGCACTGGGCAGTTTGCAGCCACTGTGCCCCCAGCCCAGAGCACTGCCAGGGGTTGCTGTGGCCAAGGGGCAGGACCCAGCACTGGGCCTCGTTGCACCACATCCCACTGACCTTAGCTCTGGCTATGTTTCCTGAGCCCTCATCCTGTCTGCAAGGGAGACCAAACCAAGGAGCAGGGGAGGCACTGCAGGACAGGGCTGCCATGCAGAGAGCCCTGACAGGCTGGAGAAATGAGCTGGCAGGACCCTGCTGACATCTAATGGAGACAAATGTGAAGCCCTTCCTCTGGCAGGCACTAACCCCACACAATAGGACAGGCAGGGGGCAGGAGGCAGCTTTGCAGGGAGGAGCTGGGCAGCTGGGGGAGGGAAATGGAAGCTTTCTGCCTGCCTGAGTAATTGGTGCAATCATTCTGGGCTCCTGAAAAGGCCTTTGTCAGGACTCCTCTGGAGTGGGTTTATTTTTCACACCAATGTCAGACCTCACACCAGCACAGCCCAGATTGCTTCTAGGGCCCTGGCTGTCCCTGCAGAGAGTCAGAGGGCAGGGTGGGTACCAACCTGTCTGAAGTGCAGCTCACTGTGCTTCTGCAGCCAGAAAAGAGGTGCCCAGGGCATTGCCTCCTCCCATGGGCAGCAATGACACCTGAGGTGTTAGCTCCATGGGCTGCCAGCTGTCTGCCTCTCCTGCAGCTGACATAACAAAACCAAGGGCAAGGTCCTGCAGCTGGCCTGGGGCAATCCCAGGCATGGCTCCAGGCTGGGCAGGGACTGGCTGGAGAGCAGCCCTGGAGAAAAGGCCTTGGGGGTGCTGGGGGAGGAGAAGCTCAGCAGGAGCCAGCAGGGAGCACTTGCAGCCCAGAGAGCCAAGCAGAGCCTGGGCTGCAGCAAGAGAAGTGTGGCCAGCAGGGCCAGGGAGGGGATTCTGCCCCTCTGCTCCACTCTGCTGAGACCTCCCCTGCAGCTCTGGGGCCAGTTCTGGAGCCTCTGTGCCAGGAAGGATCTGGAGGTGCTGGAAGGTGTCCAGAGCAGGGCCAGGAGGAGGAGCAGAGGGCTGGAGCTGCTCTGCTGTGAGCACAGCCTGAGAGAGTTGGGGTTGTGCAGGCTGGAGAGGAGAAGGCTCCCAGGAGACCTCATTGTGGCCTTCCAGGATCTGCAGGGGGCTGCAGGAAAGCTGGGGAGGGACTTCTGAGGGTGTCAGGGAGGGATAGGACTGGGGGGGATGGAGCAGAACTAGAAGTGGGGAGATTGAGATTGGCTGTGAGGAAGAAGTTGTTGCCCATGGGGGTGGTGAGAGCCTGGCACAGGTTGCCCAGGGAGGTGGTGGAAGCCTCCTGCCTGGAGGTGTTTGCAGCCAGGCTGGAGGTGGCTGTGAGCAACCTGCTGTGGTGTGAGGTGTCCCTGCCCATGGCAGGGGGTTGGAGCTGGCTGAGCCTTGAGCTCCCTTCCAGCCCTGACACTTCTGTGATCTATGATCCTGTTTCCTGCTGGCAGTCTCTGGAATGTCCCCAGGCAGCAGCCTGTAGCTGTGGCAGTCCCCAGCCCCTCCCCAGCCATGGCTGCAGCTGGGGCTCACCTGAGCTGCTGTGAGCTGAGGGCTCTCCTCCAGCAGCCTCTGGGTGCCCTGATGGCTTTGCCCCATGGGCTGGGCCATGGCAGGGGGGTTTGGGCTGGATGATCCTTGAGCTCCCTTCCAGCCCTAAGAGTTCTGTGATTCTACACAGGCCAAGCACCTCAGGCACTTCCTCATGGCCAAGCCAGAGCGAGCCCTGCAGCTTCAGCAGGTGGTGCTGTGACCCTTCCGTGGAGCCAGGGCTGCACCAAGGCCTGGGATGTGCCCAGAGGCCAGCAGATGCTCAGCAGCTGCCCTGGGAGAAGCCGAGGGCTGTGGTGTTCTGAGGTTGCTCCACTCTCAGGGCTGTGTTTTACCAGGGGGCAGCCGTGGGGCACTTTGCTCTCTCAGTGCTGGAGGCTCCATGGACCCTGAGCTGAGAGGAGCTGAGAAGTAACCAGGAGCTCAGCCACGTCCCCAGGTCACCCTGCCCCATCCCCTACCCAGTGAAGTTGTACAGTGACACTGAAAAGCAGCTGGAGGAGAGGTCCAGGGGCTAGGGACTCCCTGCAGCCAGGCACTGGTTTGGTCCAAAGCTCAGCTGCAGCAAACCCACTGAGGTGCAAAGTCAGCAGCAGGAGCTGATGAGATTGAGGGGGCAGGGAGAAGTTGGATGAAGTTCAGCAAGGGCAAGGGCAGAGTTTTGCACCTGGGAAAGAACAACCCCAAGGACCAGGACAGGTTGAGGACTGAGCTGTTGGAGAGCAGCAAAGGGAAAAGGGACCTGGGGGTCCTGGTGGGTGGGAGGTTGACCATGAGCCAGCAATGAGCTCTGGTGGCCAAGAAGGCCAAGGGCAGCCTGGGCTGGATCAGAAGGGCTGTGCTGAGTAGGTCAGAGAGGTTCTCCTCCCCCTCTGCTCTGCCCTGCTGAGGCCACAGCTGGAATCTTGTGTCCAGGTCTGGGCCCTCAGCTCAAGAATGACCTCAGGGAACTGCTTGAGGGAGTCCAGCACAGAGGCACAGAGCTGCTGCAGGCTGTGGAAGATCTTCCTCATGAGGAGAGCCTGAGGGAGCTGAGGGATCTGACACCGTCCCCCATAGCAAACTCCTGGCCAAGCTGTCAGCCCCTGGCTTGGAGGGGAGCACACTGCGATGGGTTAGGAACTGGCTGGAGGCTGAGCCCAGAGAGTGGTGGTGAATGGTGCCACAGCCAGCTGGCAGCCAGGCACCAGTGCTGTGCCCCAGGGAGCAGTGCTGGGCCCTGTGCTCTTTAACATCTTCATTGATGATCTGGATGAGGGCATTGAGTCCATCAGCAGTAAATTTGCAGCTGACAGCAAGCTGGGGGCAGGAGTTGATCTGCTGGAGGGTAGAGAGGCTCTGCAGAGGGACCTGGACAGGCTGGGCAGATGGGCAGAGGCCAAGGGCAGGAGATTGAACACATCCAAGTGCCAGGTTCTGCACTTTGGCCACAGCAACCCCAGGCAGTGCTACAGGCTGGGGTTAGAGTGGCTGGAGAGCAGCCAGGCAGAGAGGGACCTGGGGGTGCTGGTTGATGGTAGGCTGAACATGAGCCTGCAGTGTGCCCAGGGGGCCAAGAGGGCCAATGGCATCCTGGCCTGCATCAGGAAGAGTGTGGCCAGCAGAAGCAGGGAGGTCATTCTGCCCCTGTACACTGCACTGGTTAGGCCACACCTTGAGTCCTGTGTCCAGTTCTGGGCTCCTCAGTTTAGGAAGGAGGTTGAGCTGCTGGAAGGTGTCCAGAGAAGAGCAACAAAGTTGGTGAGGGGTTTGGAACACAGCCCTGTGAGGAGAGGCTGAGGGAGCTGGGGTTGCTCAGCCTGGAGAAGAGGAGGCTCAGGGGTGACCTTATCACTCTCTACAACTACCTGAAGGGAGGTTGTAGACAGGCAGAGGTTGGTCTCTTCTCCCGGGCACCCAGTACCAGAACAAGAGGACACAGTCTCAAGCTGTGCCAGGGGAGGTTCAGGTTGGATGTTAGGAAGAAGTTCTACACAGAGAGAGATTGCCCATGGGAATGGGCTGCCCGGGGAGGTGGTGGAGTCGCCGTCATTGGAGGTGTTCAGAAGGAGACTTGCTGGGGTGCTTGGTGCCATGGGTTAGTTGTTTGGGTGGGTTGGATTGGTTGATGGGTTGGACAGGATGATCTTGAAGGTCTCTTCCAACCTGGTTTGGTTTATTCTAATAAAGGTTTATTCTAATAAAGGCTCTGGAGCTTGCAGAGGAGGAGCCTGAGGGTGAGCTCCTTGCTGGGGATGAAGCTGTGCAGGGGCAGTGCCCAGAGGCTGGAGCCAGGCTCTGCTGGGGGCTGCCCAATGCCAGCCAAGGGGCAGTGGTGGAAGCTGAGGCAGAGGAAGTGCCATGGACACAGGAGGGAGAATTTATTCCCTGGGAGGGTGAGAGAGCCTGGAGCAGGCTGCCCAGGGGGGCTGTGGAGTCTCCTCTGGAGATATTCAAACCCTCCTGGCTGAGTTCCTGTGTGAGCTGCTCTGGGTGACCCTGCTCTGGGTGACCCTGCTCTGGCAGGGCTTGGACTGGATGAGCTTTCCAGGTCCCTTCCAACCTCTGGCATTCTGTGACTCTGTGATGCTATGAAAAGAAAAACCCTGTCTGGGACACAAACATTGGCAGAGGCTGCCCAGGGAGCTGGGGGAGTCCCCATCCCTGGAGGTGCTCCAGAGAGCTGTGGCCATGGCACCTGGGCCATGGTTTAGTGGCCATGGTGGGGCTGGGTTGATGTTGGGCTGGGTGATCTCAGAGGCCTTTTCCAACCCAATCAACTCTATGATTCTTTGATTCCCTCTTGCTGGGGGTTGGAGGTTTTCTCCTTGCCAAAGCCCCAGGCCAGGTGCCAGCAGGCCTCTGGCAGGACCTGGTGTGCTGGAGCACACTGAGTGCCTATCCATGGTTGGCAATCTCGAGCCAGGGCTGTGGTCCCATGCTCTGGTCCAACACCACTGGCCAACACCATGGCACATGCAAAGGTCTTCACCTGTTCCACTGAGCCCAGGCACTGGGGGATCTGCTACCCAAGGAGCAGCCCTTCCTCAACCCTCCTTGGGTGGCCTCAGCCCATGCTGGCAACATCTCCCAGCCACAGCCAGGCTGCCCAGCCAGAGCAGCCTCCCATGCAGGCCTGGCCTGCAGCCATTCTCCCATGTGGCTCCTGCCATTGGTCCTGGGCACAGAGACACTTCCATTGCCAGGAGCTCTCTCCTGCACTGCCTGTGAGCATCTCCTTGCCTTCAGACCCCCAGCACAAGGCACAGTCACTGCAGCCAGGTTCTCCTCTGCTCTTGGGCAAGGCTCTGCAGTGAGATGTTGCATTTTCCAGTGGTCTTCTTTCCTTCCTCTCCTCCAAACCCTCACCAGGAGGGGCAAGAGAAACCCTCTCCAGAGGCAGTGCTGTGCCACCATGCTGGTGTGCTCTGGGCAAGAGGCTACTGTCTACAACTCCCTGCAGGGAGGTTGTAGCCAGCTGGGGGTTGGTCTCTTCTCCCAGGCAGGCAGCACCAGAACAAGAGGACACAGTCTCAAGCTGTGCCAGGGGAAGTTTAGGCTGGAGGTGAGGAGAAAGTTCTTCACTGAGAGAGTTGTTGGCCCTTGGGATGTGCTGCCCAGGGAGGTGGTGGAGTCCCCATCCCTGGAGGTGTTCAGGAGGGGATTGGATGTGGCTCTTGGTGCCACGGTTCAGCCATGAGGTCTGTGGTGACAGCTTGCTTTGAGGTCTCTTCCAACCTTGGTGATTCTGTGACTCTGTGATTCCTGGGGCAGGGCTCCAGCCTGTGCTTGCTGTGAGTGCTGCAGACAGCAGTGGGACGCAGCAGGAGCAGCTCAGGGAGAGGCTGAGGCCACACACAGCTGCTTCACTCTCTGCAGGGCAGGAGCTCCCCGTGTGGATCCCCTGCGTGCAATGGCTCCACCGGAGGATGGGGCTGGTTGCACCCCCAGTGGAGCCAGACTGAGACCGGGAGGGGAGTTCACCACTCCTCACAGGGCTGTGCTCAAGGTCTCTCCTCAGCCTTATTGCCCTTCTCTGGACACCTTCAAGTGTTTCAATGTCGTTGCAAAACTGAGGGGCCCAGAACTGGACACAGGACTCAAGGTGTGGCCTAACCAATGGAGAGTACAGGGGCACAATGACTTCCCTGCTCCTGCTGGCCACACTATTCCTAATGCAGGCCAGGATGCCCTTGGCCTTCTTGGCCACCTGGGCACACTGCTGGCTCATGTTCAGGGAGCTGTCAATCAGCACCCCCAGGTCCCTCTCTGTTTGGCAGCTCTCAGCCACTCTGCCCCCAGCCTGTAGCTCTGCCTGGGATTGCCATGCCCAAAGTGCAGCATCTGGCACTTGGACTTGTTGAATGCCATCCTGTTGGCCTCTGCCCATCTGACCAGTCGGTCAGGGTCCATCTGCAGAGCCCTTCCACCCTCTAACTGACCAACATCTGCTCCTAACTTGGTGTCATCTGCAGACTTGCTGATGACTGACTCAACCCCCAACTCTGCTCCACACCATCTCTGCTCCACACCGGTTCTGCTCCACACCAGCTCTGCTCCACACCAGCTCTGCTCCACACCAGCTCTGCTCCACACCATCTCTGCTCCACACCATCCCTGCTCCACACCATCCCTGCTCCACACCATCTCTGCTCCACACCAGCCCTGCTCCACACCGGCTCTGCTCCACACCATCTCTGCTCCACACCATCCCTGCTCCACACCATCTCTGCTCCACACCAGCCCTGCTCCACACCGGCTCTGCTCCACACCATCTCTGCTCCACACCGGCTCTGCTACACACCATCCCTGCTCCACACCATCTCTGCTCCACACCAGCCCTGCTCCACACCGGCTCTGCTCCACACCATCTCTGCTCCACACCAGCTCTGCCCCACACCGGCTCTGCTCCACACCGGCTCTGCTCCACACCAGCTCTGCTCCACACCATCCCTGCTCCACACCGGCTCTGCTCCACACCAGCTCTGCTCCACACCATCCCTGCTCCACACTGGCTCTGCTCCACACCATCTCTGCTCCACACCAGCTCTGCTCCACACCAGCTCTGCTCCACACCAGCTCTGCTCCACACCGGTTCTGCTCCACACCAGCTCTGCTCCACACCAGCTCTGCTCCACACCAGCTCTGCTCCACACCATCCCTGCTCCACACCGGCTCTGCTCCACACCACCTCTGCTCCACACCATCCCTGCTCCACACCATCCCTGCTCCACTCTGGCTCTGCTCCACACCAGCTCTGCTCCACACCATCTCTGCTCCACACCAGCTCTGCTCCACACCATCCCTGCTCCACACCGGCTCTGCTCCACACCATCCCTGCTCCACACCAGCTCTGCTCCACACCAGCTCTGCTCCACACCATCCCTGCTCCACACTGGCTCTGCTCCACACCATCTCTGCTCCACACCAGCTCTGCTCCACACCAGCTCTGCTCCACACCAGCTCTGCTCCACACCGGTTCTGCTCCACACCAGCTCTGCTCCACACCAGCCCTGCTCCTCACTGGCTCTGCTCCACACCAGCTCTGCTCCACACCGGTTCTGCTCCACACCATCTCTGCTCCACACCAGCTCTGCTCCACACGAGCTCTGCTCCACACCGGCTCTGCTCCACACCGGCTCTGCTCCACACCAGCTCTGCTCCACACCATCCCTGCTCCACACCGGCTCTGCTCCACACCATCTCTGCTCCACACCATCCCTGCTCCACACCATCCCTGCTCCACTCTGGCTCTGCTCCACACCAGCTCTGCTCCACACCATCTCTGCTCCACACCAGCTCTGCTCCACACCAGCTCTGCTCCACACCATCTCTGCTCCACACCAGCTCTGCTCCACACCGGTTCTGCTCCACACCATCCCTGCTCCACACCAGCCCTGCTCCACACCAGCTCTGCTCCACACCAGCTCTGCTCCACACCGGCTCTGCTCCACACCAGCTCTGCTCCACACCGGCTCTGCTCCACACCATCCCTGCTCCACACCAGCTCTGCTCCACACCAGCTCTGCTCCACACCATCCCTGCTCCACACCAGCTCTGCTCCACACCATCCCTGCTCCACACCAGCTCTGCTCCACACCATCTCTGCTCCACACCATCCCTGCTCCACACCAGCTCTGCTCCACACCAGCTCTGCTCCACACCATCCCTGCTCCACACCAGCTCTGCTCCACACCATCCCTGCTCCACACCAGCTCTGCTCCACACCAGCTCTGCTCCACACCATCCCTGCTCCACACCAGCTCTGCTCCACACCATCCCTGCTCCACACCATCCCTGCTCCACACCGGCTCTGCTCCACACCGGCTCTGCTCCACACCAGCTCTGCTCCACACCATCCCTGCTCCACACCGGCTCTGCTCCACACCATCTCTGCTCCACACCATCCCTGCTCCACACCATCCCTGCTCCACTCTGGCTCTGCTCCACACCAGCTCTGCTCCACACCATCTCTGCTCCACACCAGCTCTGCTCCACACCAGCTCTGCTCCACACCATCTCTGCTCCACACCAGCTCTGCTCCACACCGGTTCTGCTCCACACCATCCCTGCTCCACACCAGCCCTGCTCCACACCAGCTCTGCTCCACACCAGCTCTGCTCCACACCGGCTCTGCTCCACACCAGCTCTGCTCCACACCGGCTCTGCTCCACACCATCCCTGCTCCACACCAGCTCTGCTCCACACCAGCTCTGCTCCACACCATCCCTGCTCCACACCAGCTCTGCTCCACACCATCCCTGCTCCACACCAGCTCTGCTCCACACCATCTCTGCTCCACACCATCCCTGCTCCACACCAGCTCTGCTCCACACCAGCTCTGCTCCACACCATCCCTGCTCCACACCAGCTCTGCTCCACACCATCCCTGCTCCACACCAGCTCTGCTCCACACCAGCTCTGCTCCACACCATCCCTGCTCCACACCAGCTCTGCTCCACACCATCCCTGCTCCACACCAGCTCTGCTCCACACCATCCCTGCTCCACACCATCCCTGCTCCACACCAGCTCTGCTCCACACCAGCTCTGCTCCACACCATCCCTGCTCCACACCATCCCTGCTCCACACCAGCTCTGCTCCACACCATCCCTGCTCCACACCATCTCTGCTCCACACCGGCTCTGCTCCACACCATCCCTGCTCCACACCAGCTCTGCTCCACACCAGCTCTGCTCCACACCATCCCTGCTCCACACCAGCTCTGCTCCACACCATCTCTGCTCCACACCAGCTCTGCTCCACACCTGCTCTGCTCCACACCATCTCTGCTCCACACCATCCCTGCTCCACACCATCTCTGCTCCACACCATCCCTGCTCCACACCATCCCTGCTCCACACCAGCTCTGCTCCACACCATCTCTGCTCCACACCATCCCTGCTCCACACCAGCTCTGCTCCACACCATCCCTGCTCCACACCAGCTCTGCTCCACACCAGCTCTGCTCCACACCATCCCTGCTCCACACCAGCTCTGCTCCACACCAGCTCTGCTCCACACCATCCCTGCTCCACACCAGCTCTGCTCCACACCATCCCTGCTCCACACCAGCTCTGCTCCACACCATCCCTGCTCCACACCAGCTCTGCTCCACACCAGCTCTGCTCCACACCATCCCTGCTCCACACCGGCTCTGCTCCACACCAGCTCTGCTCCACACCATCCCTGCTCCACACCAGCTCTGCTCCACACCAGCTCTGCTCCACTCCAGCTCTGCTCCACACCATCCCTGCTCCTCACTGGCTCTGCTCCACACCGGCTCTGCTCCACACCAGCTCTGCTCCACACCAGCTCTGCTCCACTCCAGCCCTGCTCCACTCCAGCCCTGCTCCACACCATCCCTGCTCCACACCATCCCTGCTCCACACCAGCTCTGCTCCACACCATCCCTGCTCCACACCATCCCTGCTCCACACCGGATCTGCTCCACACCATCCCTGCTCCACACCAGCTCTGCTCCACACCGGCTCTGCTCCACACCGGCTCTGCTCCACACCATCCCTGCTCCACACCGGATCTGCTCCACACCATCCCTGCTCCACACCATCCCTGCTCCACACCGGATCTGCTCCACACCATCCCTGCTCCACACCGGCTCTGCTCCACACCATCCCTGCTCCACACCGGCTCTGCTCCACACCAGCTCTGCTCCACACCATCTCTGCTCCACACCATCTCTGCTCCACACCAGCTCTGCTCCACACCGGTTCTGCTCCACACCATCCCTGCTCCACACCAGCCCTGCTCCACACCAGCTCTGCTCCACATCAGCTCTGCTCCACACCATCCCTGCTCCACACCATCTCTGCTCCACACCGGCTCTGCTCCACACCATCCCTGCTCCACACCAGCTCTGCTCCACACCATCCCTGCTCCACACCAGCTCTGCTCCACACCGGCTCTGCTCCACACCATCCGTGCTCCACACCAGCTCTGCTCCACACCAGCCCTGCTCCACACCAGCTCTGCTCCACACCTGCTCTGCTCCACACCAGCTCTGCTCCACACCGGATCTGCTCCACACCATCCCTGCTCCACACCAGCTCTGCTCCACACCATCCCTGCTCCACACCATCCCTGCTCCACACCAGCTCTGCTCCACACCATCCCTGCTCCACACCAGCTCTGCTCCACACCAGCTCTGCTCCACACCGGATCTGCTCCACACCATCCCTGCTCCACACCATCCCTGCTCCACACCGGATCTGCTCCACACCATCCCTGCTCCACACCAGCTCTGCTCCACACCGGCTCTGCTCCACACCGGCTCTGCTCCACACCGGATCTGCTCCACACCATCTCTGCTCCACACCATCCCTGCTCCACACCGGATCTGCTCCACACCATCCCTGCTCCACACCATCCCTGCTCCACACCATCCCTGCTCCACACCGGATCTGCTCCACACCATCCCTGCTCCACACCATCCCTGCTCCACACCGGATCTGCTCCACACCATCCCTGCTCCACACCAGCTCTGCTCCACACCAGCTCTGCTCCACACCAGCTCTGCTCCACACCATCCCTGCTCCACACCATCCCTGCTCCACACCATCTCTGCTCCACACCATCCCTGCTCCACACCGGATCTGCTCCACACCATCCCTGCTCCACACCATCCCTGCTCCACACCATCCCTGCTCCACACCAGCTCTGCTCCACACCGGCTCTGCTCCACACCAGCTCTGCTCCACACCAGCTCTGCTCCACACCATCCCTGCTCCACACCAGCTCTGCTCCACACCGGCTCTGCTCCACACCGGCTCTGCTCCACACCATCCCTGCTCCACACCATCCCTGCTCCACACCATCCCTGCTCCACACCAGCTCTGCTCCACACCGGCTCTGCTCCACACCAGCTCTGCTCCACACCATCCCTGCTCCACACCAGCCCTGCTCCACTCCAGCTCTGCTCCACACCAGCGCTGCTCCACACCATCTCTGCTCCACACCAGCTCTGCTCCACACCAGCTCTGCTCCACACCATCCCTGCTCCACACCATCCCTGCTCCACACCAGCTCTGCTCC
This sequence comes from Melanerpes formicivorus, assembly GCF_026170545.1. Classification (NCBI taxonomy): domain Eukaryota; kingdom Metazoa; phylum Chordata; class Aves; order Piciformes; family Picidae; genus Melanerpes; species Melanerpes formicivorus. The sequence goes on along the minus strand of NW_027142419.1, from coordinate 3,116,149 downwards.
ACACCAGCTCTGCTCCACACCATCCCTGCTCCACACCGGCTCTGCTCCACACCATCCCTGCTCCACACCAGCTCTGCTCCACACCAGCTCTGCTCCACACCAGCTCTGCTCCACACCATCCCTGCTCCACACCAGCTCTGCTCCACACCAGCTCTGCTCCACACCATCCCTGCTCCACACCAGCTCTGCTCCACACCGGCTCTGCTCCACACCGGTTCTGCTCCACACCAGCTCTGCTCCACACCATCTCTGCTCCACACCATCTCTGCTCCACACCATCCCTGCTCCACACCGGCTCTGCTCCACACCAGCTCTGCTACACACCAGCTCTGCTCCACACCATCCCTGCTCCACACCAGCTCTGCTCCACACCATCCCTGCTCCACACCGGCTCTGCTCCACACCGGTTCTGCTCCACACCAGCCCTGCTCCACACCATCTCTGCTCCACACCATCTCTGCTCCACACCATCCCTGCTCCACACCGGCTCTGCTCCACACCATCTCTGCTCCACACCATCCCTGCTCCACACCGGCTCTGCTACACACCAGCTCTGCTCCACACCATCCCTGCTCCACACCAGCTCTGCTCCACACCATCCCTGCTCCACACCATCCCTGCTCCACACCAGCTCTGCTCCACACCAGCTCTGCTCCACACCATCTCTGCTCCACACCGGCTCTGCTCCACACCATCCCTGCTCCACACCAGCTCTGCTCCACACCAGCTCTGCTCCACACCGGCTCTGCTCCACACCAGCTCTGCTCCACACCAGCTCTGCTCCACACCAGCTCTGCTCCACACCATCCCTGCTCCACACCAGCTCTGCTCCACACCAGCTCTGCTCCACACCATCTCTGCTCCACACCAGCTCTGCTCCACACCATCCCTGCTCCACACCAGCTCTGCTCCACACCAGCTCTGCTCCACACCAGCTCTGCTCCACACCGGTTCTGCTCCACACCAGCTCTGCTCCACACCATCCCTGCTCCACACCATCCCTGCTCCACACCATCTCTGCTCCACACCAGCTCTGCTCCACACCGGCTCTGCTCCACATCATCCCTGCTCCACACCAGCTCTGCTCCACACCAGCTCTGCTCCACACCTGCTCTGCTCCACACCAGCTCTGCTCCACACCGGCTCTGCTCCACACCATCCCTGCTCCACACCAGCTCTGCTCCACACCATCCCTGCTCCACACCAGCTCTGCTCCACACCAGCTCTGCTCCACACCATCTCTGCTCCACACCAGCTCTGCTCCACACCATCCCTGCTCCACACCAGCCCTGCTCCACACCAGCTCTGCTCCACACCATCCCTGCTCCACACCAGCTCTGCTCCACACCGGCTCTGCTCCACACCATCCCTGCTCCACACCAGCTCTGCTCCACACCATCCCTGCTCCACACCGGCTCTGCTCCACACCATCCCTGCTCCACACCAGCTCTGCTCCACACCATCCCTGCTCCACACCAGCTCTGCTCCACACCAGCTCTGCTCCACACCATCCCTGCTCCACACCAGCTCTGCTCCACACCGGTTCTGCTCCACACCAGCTCTGCTCCACACCAGCTCTGCTCCACACCATCCCTGCTCCACACCAGCTCTGCTCCACACCGGTTCTGCTCCACACCATCCCTGCTCCACACCAGCTCTGCTCCACACCATCCCTGCTCCACACCAGCTCTGCTCCACACCAGCTCTGCTCCACACCGGTTCTGCTCCACACCAGCTCTGCTCCACACCAGCTCTGCTCCACACCGGTTCTGCTCCACACCAGCTCTGCTCCACACCATCCCTGCTCCACACCATCCCTGCTCCACACCATCTCTGCTCCACACCAGCTCTGCTCCACACCGGCTCTGCTCCACATCATCCCTGCTCCACACCAGCTCTGCTCCACACCAGCTCTGCTCCACACCTGCTCTGCTCCACACCAGCTCTGCTCCACACCGGCTCTGCTCCACACCATCCCTGCTCCACACCAGCTCTGCTCCACACCATCCCTGCTCCACACCAGCTCTGCTCCACACCAGCTCTGCTCCACACCATCTCTGCTCCACACCAGCTCTGCTCCACACCATCCCTGCTCCACACCAGCCCTGCTCCACACCAGCTCTGCTCCACACCATCCCTGCTCCACACCAGCTCTGCTCCACACCATCCCTGCTCCACACCAGCTCTGCTCCACACCATCCCTGCTCCACACCGGCTCTGCTCCACACCATCCCTGCTCCACACCAGCTCTGCTCCACACCATCCCTGCTCCACACCAGCTCTGCTCCACACCAGCTCTGCTCCACACCATCCCTGCTCCACACCAGCTCTGCTCCACACCGGTTCTGCTCCACACCAGCTCTGCTCCACACCGGTTCTGCTCCACACCAGCTCTGCTCCACACCATCCCTGCTCCACACCGGCTCTGCTCCACACCATCCCTGCTCCACACCAGCTCTGCTCCACACCGGTTCTGCTCCACACCAGCTCTGCTCCACACCGGCTCTGCTCCACACCTGCTCTGCTCCACACCAGCTCTGCTCCACACCGGCTCTGCTCCACACCATCTCTGCTCCACACCATCTCTGCTCCACACCATCTCTGCTCCACACCATCCCTGCTCCACACCAGCTCTGCTCCACACCATCCCTGCTCCACACCATCTCTGCTCCACACCAGCTCTGCTCCACACCATCCCTGCTCCACACCAGCTCTGCTCCACACCGGCTCTGCTCCACATCATCCCTGCTCCACACCAGCTCTGCTCCACACCAGCTCTGCTCCACACCTGCTCTGCTCCACACCAGCTCTGCTCCACACCGGCTCTGCTCCACACCATCCCTGCTCCACACCAGCTCTGCTCCACACCATCCCTGCTCCACACCATCTCTGCTCCACACCAGCTCTGCTCCACACCATCCCTGCTCCACACCAGCTCTGCTCCACACCGGCTCTGCTCCACACCATCCCTGCTCCACACCAGCTCTGCTCCACACCATCCCTGCTCCACACCGGCTCTGCTCCACACCATCCCTGCTCCACACCAGCTCTGCTCCACACCATCCCTGCTCCACACCATCCCTGCTCCACACCAGCTCTGCTCCACACCGGCTCTGCTCCACACCATCCCTGCTCCACACCAGCTCTGCTCCACACCATCCCTGCTCCACACCGGCTCTGCTCCACACCATCCCTGCTCCACACCAGCTCTGCTCCACACCATCCCTGCTCCACACCATCCCTGCTCCACACCAGCTCTGCTCCACACCGGTTCTGCTCCACACCAGCTCTGCTCCACACCAGCTCTGCTCCACACCGGTTCTGCTCCACACCAGCTCTGCTCCACACCGGTTCTGCTCCACACCAGCTCTGCTCCACATCAGCTCTGCTCCACACCATCTCTGCTCCACACCAGCTCTGCTCCACACCGGTTCTGCTCCACACCATCCCTGCTCCACACCGGCTCTGCTCCACACCATCCCTGCTCCACACCATCTCTGCTCCACACCAGCTCTGCTCCACACCAGCTCTGCTCCACACCATCTCTGCTCCACACCATCTCTGCTCCACACCGGCTCTGCTCCACACCAGCTCTGCTCCACACCATCCCTGCTCCACACCATCTCTGCTCCACACCGGCTCTGCTCCACACCAGCTCTGCTCCACACCATCCCTGCTCCACACCATCCCTGCTCCACACCATCCCTGCTCCACACCGGCTCTGCTCCACACCAGCTCTGCTCCACACCATCCCTGCTCCACACCGGCTCTGCTCCACACCAGCTCTGCTCCACACCATCCCTGCTCCACACCAGCTCTGCTCCACACCAGCTCTGCTCCACACCATCCCTGCTCCACACCGGCTCTGCTCCACTCCAGCTCTGCTCCACACCAGCTCTGCTCCACACCAGCTCTGCTCCACTCCAGCTCTGCTCCACACCAGCTCTGCTCCACACCATCCCTGCTCCACACCAGCTCTGCTCCACACCATCCCTGCTCCTCACTGGCTCTGCTCCACACCGGCTCTGCTCCACACCAGCTCTGCTCCACACCAGCTCTGCTCCACTCCAGCCCTGCTCCACTCCAGCCCTGCTCCACTCCAGCTCTGCTCCACACCATCTCTGCTCCACACCAGCTCTGCTCCACACCGGTTCTGCTCCACACCATCTCTGCTCCACACCATCCCTGCTCCACACCAGCTCTGCTCCAAACCAGCTCTGCTCCTCACTGGCTCTGCTCCACACCTGCTCTGCTCCGCACCGGCCACCAAGGGGTTAATCCCAGCCCTTTCTCTTCTGCTCTGCCTCCTCCGGAGGAGCAGCCTTGGCGGGGCTGCAGAAAGGCTCTTTCTTTCCCCAGCAGATCTCTGGGAATGAAAAGTCTGTGTTCCAGATATTAAATTACTCATAAAATAGTTGGCCTGTCCCCGAGGCGGCTCTGCGCCCCCGGCCCCCGCCGCCCGCCCTGCCGGGCTGCTGATGTGCATCTGCATGTCACCTCCTGCTGCAAGGTCAAGCTCGCCAATTTAAAGCGGCAGCCTCGGAAAGCAAAGCAGATTTCAGCCGGAATTAGCTTCAAATGAAGCATTCAGGGGCCTGGTGCTGGCAAGGCAGCACAGCAGGGGAAGGGCCTGCAGAGCAGGGCTGGGGGCTGTGAGCCTGCTGCAGCAGCACCCCATGGCCAGGACCCCCATGGCCAGGCAGCCCACACAGCCCCATGCAGGGATGCTGCCTGGGGAGGTGATGCTCAGGCAACCCTCACCCTGTGGGGTGGATGCAGGCAGAGGTGGGGGAAGGGCTCAACCACAGACTGGGCTGGGTTGGAAGGACCTTGAAGATCATCCAGCTCCAACCCCCTGCCATGGGCAGGGACCTCCCACCAGCACAGGCTGCTCAAGGCCTCATCCAGCCTGGCCCTGAACACCTCCAGGCAGGAGGCAGCCACAGCCTCCCTGGGCAGCCTGTGCCAGAGTCTCCCCAGCCTCACTCTCAACAATTCCTTCCTCATCTCCACTCTCAGTCTCCTCTCTCCCAGCTCAAAGCCATTGTCCTCATCCTGGCACTCCCAGCCCTTGTCCAAAGTCCCTCCCCAGCTCTCCTGGAGCCCTTCAGGTACTGGAAGGCTGCTCTGAGGTCTCCCTGGAGCCTTCTCTTCTCCAGGCTGAACAGCCCCAACCCTCCCAGCCTGGCCCCACAGGGAAGCTTCTCTCCAGCCTCTGATCATCTCTGTGGCCTCCTCTGGACCCTCTACAGCAGCTCCAGGTCCTTCTTGTGCTGGGGACCCCAGAGCTGGAGACAGTGCTGCAGGTGGGCTCTGAGCAGAGCAGAGCAGAGGGGCAGAATCCTCTCCCCTGACCTGCTGCCATGCTTCTGATGCAGCCCAGCACAGGGCTGGCTCTGGGCTGCCAGCTGACATCAAGCTTCCCATCCACCAGCACCCCCAAGTCCTTCTCTGCAGGGCTGCGCTCAGCCCACCCAGCCTGGAGCTGTGCTTGGGACTGCCCCAGCCCAGGTGCAGGACCTTGCCCCTTGCCCTGTTCATCTTCAGGAGGTTGGCTTGGCCCCAATCCTTTGTCCCTCTGCAGCTTTTGCCACCTGTGTCGATGGTCCTGGGTGCTGGGAGCTGCTTCCCCCCTTGTGGGAGGTCTCTCAGACCTCCAGTGTGGCAGGGCAATGGTGTGGGGTGGGAAGCCTGGAGGCCAGGCCCCCCTCAGCTCCAGGCACATCTCTCCTCCACGTCGGGCTCGGCTCCTTCCGCTCCGCTTCCCACTGCTTCCCTCCCTGCTGCAGCCCAGCAGCAGCTCCCAGCCCACTCCTGAGCCTGCAGCAGCAGCAGGAGGGATGCAGGAGGGGCCTGGGGAAGCATGGCTTGGTCCTGCTTGTCCCAGTGTGTGTCCACAGCCCCCTGGGACGTGCACCTCCCCATGCACGCAGGCTCCGTGTGATCCTGAAGCAGTGAGGCAGGAGCAGGCTGCTGGGGGAACCCCAAAACCACTGCTGGAGAGGTGACAGCACAGGCCTGAGACAGCCCCACACTGCCCTGGGGCTGTGCTGGGGCAGCCCCACAGACACATACAGTCTGAACAGAGAATGGCTCAAGGGGAAGGCCTTGGGGGTGTCAGTTGGTGACAGACTCCCCAGGAGCCAGCAGTGGTCCCTGGCAGCCCAGAGCCAGCCCTGTGCTGAGCTGCAGCCAGAGCAGGGAGAGCAGCAGCACAGGGAGGGGATTCTGCCCCTCTGCTCTGCTCTGCTCAGACCCCACCTGCAGCACTGCCTCCAGCTCTGGGGCCCCCAGCACAAGAAGGACCTGGAGCTGCTGGAGAGGGTCCAGAGGAGGCCACAGAGATGATCAGAGGCTGGAGAGAACCTCCCTTGTAGGGACAGGCTGGGAGAGCTGGGGCTGCTCATCCTGGAGAGGAGAAGGCTCCAGGGAGACCTCAGAGCAGCCTTCCAGCACCTGCAGGGCTCCAGGAGAGCTGGGGAGGGACTCTGGACAAGGGCTGGGAGTGGCAGGCTGAGGAACAATGGCTTTGAGCTGGGAGAGGGGAGACTGAGAGTGGAGATGGGGAAGAAATTCTCAGTAAGCCCCAAGCCCCACCCTGGTCACAGAGGTAGCCTTGTGCCTCACATGATTCGAGTCAGGGCATGGCACAGGCATGGGCACCACCAGCAGCCCACTGCAGCCTCACACAAAGCACCAGAGCAGGCTGGCAGCCTGCAGGGAGGAAGAGCCCTGGGCGGCTCGCAGCAGCTCCTGAGGCCTCAGAGCTTGCGTTTAGACCCAGAGAAACAAAGACTAGAAAGGCAAACAAGACACCTGGGAGTCCCCAGCCATGTGCAGCCCCCCCAGAGCTGCCACACTGCAGGAGGACCCCCAGGGAAAGGCCTGCAGTGTGCGTGGGCACAGCCCTGAGGCAGCCACCCGGTCTGGGGATGGGCACTGCCCGGGAGCCTGCAGTCCTGGCAAGAGCTGGAGCCCTAGGGCCAGGGCTCGGAAAGCAGCTCCCCAAGGGCCGGCTGCTGCCGCCCAGCACTCCCTTCTGTTCCCATTGTGTGCCAGGAGAGCTTTTGTCTGGGGCTGCTGGCATGTGCAGTCACCAAGGAGACGGGCACGGGCACGGCGGGGCAGCGGCGGCGCCAGGCAGCCCTGCACGGCCCCGCACGGCCCCCGGCACGGGGACCCAGCCCTGCAGCCCCCGACGGCCAGGGGCGCCGGGTGCGGAGCCAGGCCCTCGGAACGGGAGGGGCTTGTGCAGGGGCTCGGCTCCTGCAGGCTCCCCAGCTAGCAGGAGCAAGCTCCAGCTGTGGGATGCCTCCAGCGCCCAGGGAGACCTGGACCCTGCTCCTGTGATGGGACCAGAGCCCTGCCTAGCACTGAGGTGGTCCTGCCGGCGCCACCAGCTGCCTGCAGAGGAGCACAGCTCCTCAGGGTGCAGGGGCAGGGTGTGGGCCACGCTGGGTGCAGTGCTCCTCACCCTGGGCACTGGCCCTGCACACAGAAGAGCTCCCTGCAGGCAGGCAGGCAGGGATCAGCTGGCCCTGCCCAGCCCTGGGTGGTCTCCTGGGGCAAACTGGGTGGCCAGCAGCAAGTGATTTTCTCTCACACTGTGTGGGTTCACCTGCCTGCATGCCTTGTGAGCCAAGGCAAGGCCATGCTGCAGGAGGTAGGCTGTGCAAAAGAAGGTTCAGGTTCAGTGGTCCCTCCTGGCTTGGGACAACATCCACCAGCTGTCAGCAGCTCATGGTGCAGCAAGGGGCACCCTTAGATGTGCAGTAAGGAGTCAGAAATTGCACTGAAACTGTGTAGTGGAGACTTGAGTGATCAGCCCCTCCAGCCTGTGCTCTCAGGCCGGATGCTCCCTACCTGCTGAGGTGCTGGAGCTCTTGGTGACACCTTTACACCCTTTGGTTAAACAGTGAGCAGCTAGAGCTGTTACTCACAGAGCCAAGATTGCATTGGGCTGGAAGGGATCCTGCAAGGGCATCTTGTCCAACCCCCTGCAGGCAGCAGGGACAGCTCCAGCTGGAGCAGGCTGCCCAGGGACACAGCAAGGCTGAGCTTGAATGTCTCCAGGGCTGGGGCCTCCACCACCTCCCTGGGCAGCCTGTGCCAGGGTCTCACCACCCTCATGGTGCAGAACTTCTAATGCCCAACCTAAACCTCCCCTGCTCCAGTTTCCAACCCTTGCCCTCATCTTGGAGCTAAACCTGGCTAGGGAAGTGAAAGGCACCCAGAAGGACTTCTTGAAACCCATCCACAGCAAAAGGAAGAGCAGGGGGAAAGTGGATCCAGTGCACAGGGAGGGGGAAGGCCTGGGGCAGAGGATGCAGAGATGGTGGAATTCCTGAGGGGCTTCACTGCCTCAGCCTGAACTGCTCAGACCAGCCCTTAGGAATCCCAGACACTGAGGGTGACAGAGCACAACTGCGGGGAGGAAGGCTCTGCACTGGTCACTGTGGACTGGGTTTGAGATGGCTTGGAGGGAATGAAACCACACAGCTCCATGGGCCCTGGTGGGTGCCCCCAGGAGTGCTGAGGGAGCTGCTGAGGGAGCTGCTGGGAGTGCTGTGCCTCTCTCCATGTTTGAAAGCTCACAGAGAAGAGGAGAGGTGCCTGGGGAGTGGCAGAGGGACAATGTCACTGCAGCCTTCAGAAAGGGCAAGAAGGAAGACTCAGGCAACTTACAGAGCAGTCAGCCTCACCTCCACCCCTGGGAAGGTGATGGAGCAGCTTGTGCTGGAGGCCATCCCTAACCACATGAAAGAAAAGAGGGTCCTCAAGAGCAGCCAGCATGGACTCACTAAGGGGAAATCTTGCTTGACTCACCTGATAGCCCTCTACAAAGGCAGGACCAAAGGGGTAGCAGTGGATACAGCTTGACCTCAGCAAGGCTTTGGATACCATCTCCCATAACATGAGTTAGATGACTGGGCCCTGAGGTGGGCTGGAAACTGGCTCAGCAGAAGAGTTCAGAGGGTTGTGATCAGTGGCACAGAGTCCAGTTGGAAGCCTGTGGCCCATGGTGTTCCCTTGGGATCAGTGCTGGGTCCAGTTTTGTTCAATGTCCTCATCAATGACCTCAAGGAGGGGGCAGAGTGGGCCCTCAGCCCAGGCTGATGATACCAAACCAGGGGGTGGCTGCCACCCCTCAGGCTGTGCTGCCATCCAAGAGATGTGGACAGGCTGAGAGCTGGGTGAAGGAGAACCTTGTGAGGCTCAATAAGGACAAGGTCAGAGTCATCTGGGCAGGAACAACCCCAGGCACCAGGACAGACTGGGGGTTGTCCTTCTGGGAGGCAGCAGCATGGAGAAGGACCTTGGAGTGCTGCTGGGCAGCAAGTTCTGCATGGGACAGCAATGTGCCCTGGGGGCCAAGAGAGCCAATGGGGTCCTGGGGTGCAGCAAGAAGAGTATCCAGCAGGGATGGGGAGGTTCTGCTGCCCCTCTGCTCTGCTCTGCTGAGACCACACCTGGAATGCTGTGTCCAGTTCTGGGCTCCCCAGTTCAAGAGGGACAGAGACCTGCTGGAGAGTGTCCAATGGAGGCTATGAGGATGATTGGGGCAGTTGAACATCTCTGCTGTGGAGAAAGTCTGAGAGCCCTGGGGGTGTTTGGTCTGGAAAGGAGAAGGCTGAGAGGGGATCTGATCAATGTCTATCAATATCTGAGGGGTAAAGGAGCCAGGCTCTGTTTGGTGGTGCCCAGTGACAAGACAAGGAACAGCAGGCACAAGCTGGCACCCAAGAGGTTCCACCTCAATGTGAGGAGACACTTCTGCGTGGTGAGAGTGATGGAGCCCTGGAGCAGGCTGCCAGAGAGGCTGTGGAGTCTCCTCTGGAGTCATTCAGAGCCCGCCTGGATGTGTTCCTGTGTGACCTGCCCTGGGTGACCCTCCTCTGGCAGGGGGTTGGACTGGGTGATCTCCAGAGGTCCTTTCCAACCTCTAACATTCTGTGATCCTGTCCCTACAGGCCCTTCTAAACAGTTCTCTCCTGCAGCTCCTTCATGTACTGGAAGCCTGCTCTAAGGTCTCCCTGGAGCCTTCTCCAGCCTAAGCAGTTCCAACTCTCTCAGCCTGTCCCTACAGGAGAGGTTCTCCAGCCTCTGATCATCTTTGTGGCTGCCTCTGGACTCTCTCCAACAGGTTCATGTCACTGCTGTGGTGAAGACTCCAGAGAGGACCACAGTACTGCAGGTGAGGTCTCCCAAGAGCAGAGGGGCAGAACCCCTGCCCTGCCCTGCTGGCCAGGCTGCTTTGGGTGTAGGCCAGCACACAGCTGCCTTCTGGGCACTCAGTCCCAGCCACTGTGCCACCCCCTGCCAGGACCACGCAGCTCAGAGCCCTCCTTAGCTGGGGTGAGGTGCCCTGCAAGCCTCCTCAGGGCCGCGTTCCGTGGGGCAGGGTCCCTTCTGCCCTGGCTGCTGCAATGTTTCTCTGCTCCGAGGCACGGCGCAGGCACTGCCCTGGGCTGGGAGTTTATCCTCGGCTGCCACGGAGGCCAGCGAGCCGCCTGCGAGCAGCCGGCAGGAGAGGCAGGGGACGTGTTGGAGCCAGAGCGGGAGGGGAGGGCGCTAGGCAGGCTCCCATCTGCAGCCCGGCGCCGTGCTGCGGGCCCCGAGCGCCCGGGAGGAGGCAGAGGGTGCGGGGCGGGCTGCGGGGGCCGCCGCGCAGCTCGGGGTTGCTCCGCAGCCGGCCGGGGGCTGTCTGCGGCCACGCAAAGGGCCAAAGGCCGCAGCGGGGGGCGGCCGACATCTTGCCCCTTCCCCGGCTTTGCCGCTAGATGTCACAGCGCCAGCGCCGGAGCCGGCCCCGCCGCGCCCCCGGCTGCGAGCTGGGCAGGGGGCGTCAGGTCCCCCTGCCACCGCCGGCCGCGCAGCATCTTCCCAGCCTGTGCCCCGCTGCTTTGTCTGTCTGCGGAGCCCCCGCAGAAAGCAGGGCCGGGGATTGAGGCTTCAATGGACATTGAAATGCAACTGAAACCCTTTTTTCTTCCCAGCGCCTGGCTAAGCCGCCCCGCTCGGACCCTCCCGGGAGGGAGCCTCACGTCACCCTGCCTCAAAGGGGGCGACGCTGTCCCGCCGGGACCCGCGGCACCTACAGCAGCAGGGTCCCCTCGGCCGAGCCGGACAAACGAGGCCTTTATGGGCACTTTCTTTTCTTCTGGAGTGCGAGAGAGAGGAGCCGGGGGAGAGCTCGGGGGCGTCCCACCGCAGCGCAGCGGCACACAAAGGCTCGCCGTGAAAGGGGCGACAGCAAATCCTCTTAGGGGCTTCGCTGTGTGCGCATTCAGACCCCGGCCCCATCTGCCGGGGGGGATCCCCGGGAGCGAGGGGGGGGAGAGAGGCTCTCCCTGCCCCGCCGCCAAAGCAAGCAAAGCGCATTCAGGGAGGGAGAAAGGGATGAAAAGGAAGAAAGGCGCTGCCGTGGCGGCGCGGAGCCTGGCAGCAAATGCGGCTCTGCCGGCGCTGCGGGGAGGGGGTCTCGCTGGTGGGGGGAGGGGGAGGCAGATTTGGCATGGGCTGTGTGAGTGCTGGACCCCCCTTGGCCCCCAGGGATGAGACGGTGGAGGGGCTTGGAGGGGGGAGGTTGGCAAGGCAAGAGCCTGGTGCCTCTGCACGGAGGTGATGCTGGGTCCTTGGGCACAGAGCAACATCCTCCGTGGGTTTCGTGGTGGGGACTGCAGGAGGGTGGGGGTGACCTGGCCCCTGGGAAGCCGATGTGCTCCTGGTGCTGCTTGGTCCCCTGCAAGCCGAGCCGGGCCGGGCCGTTGTGTCCCTGCTGCCCAGCTCCTGGAGCACTGGGGAGCCTCGCAGGGCTCTGGGCAGGCTGAAGGGCACCCAGCACCACACACCTCTCAGAGCACAAAGCAATGGCATGGTTCATGCAGAGGAGGCCAGAAGGAGGGGTCCCAGCACCCTGCTGGCAGGGTGCAAGCAGCTGCCTGAGGCACCTTCGAAGCCAGCAGTTGTGGGGAGCACAGGAGCCATGTGTGGGGCTGCAGCAGGCAGCGGGCAGCAGCTTCCAGAGCCTGGAAACAGGCACCCAGGCAGGGAAGGGAATCCCCATGGCACTCAAGGCAGCTCTGAGGCTTTATTTCATTGGGGGTCCCAGTGCCCATGGAGACCTAGCAAAGCTGAGGGGGCTGGAGTTTCTCACCAGGACAGGGGACAGCCAGGGACACTGAGTTCTGTCTGGAGGAGCCATCTGTCCCTCTGTAGAAACAGCTGATGAGTCAGCAAACACCACACACTGGTACCCACTGCTGGGTGTTCTCTCCCATGGGTTTGCACTCTTTGGACCTCTTCTTTTTCCTGCTCATCCTGCAGCCTCAGCTCTCCCTGTGCTGTACACTGGTGACTAATGTGGCTAAACTGAGTCAGTCTGCAGCAGGGATTTGCTCTCTGCTTCCCCAGGCTCAGGTGCTCAGACCTGGGCCAGCAGCTCCTGAGTGTTTCTGGAAAGCAAGGCAGGGAACAAAGCCCAAACAGCCTAAGCCCAGCTGAGGCCTTCAGTGTCTCGTGGAGAGGAGGCCTGGTGGTGCCTGGCTGGTGATGCCAGCGGCTTGCACACCGTGCAGCAGCGTGGGGAGCGTGGGGAAGCTGTGGAGTGCTCTCTGGGCTGAGCATTTCATCACTGCAGCCAAGGCAGCTTCTGTCTCTTTCTAGCCTGGCACCAGTCCAGTCCAGGGAGTGGTCCTTCCTCTCTGGTGGCCTGGAGCCAGTGCTCCAGGAGCCCTTCCAGTTCTGCTGTGATGTGGTTGGGTCATGCACTGGGAGAACCTCTTTCCTGCAGCTGGGTGGGGATGTCAGGGAAGGAGGAAAAAGTGCTGGAGAAGCAAAGAGGATCAGGGTGCCCCAGGTCTCTTCAGGAGGCAGTAGAGCAGAGATGTGAGCAGGAGTGGGGCTGAGGCTGGACGTGGCTGCTTTGGGCAGTTCCATCAGGGTCATGGTCATAGAATCATAGAGCCACAGAATGCTCTGGGTTGCAAGGGACCTCCACAGCTCAGCCACTCCCAACCCCTGCACTCAGCAGGGACATCCTCCACTGGAGCAGGCTGCCCAAGGCCCTGTGCAGCCTCATCTTGAATATCTCCAGGGATGGGCCCCAGCCACCTCCCTGGGCAACCTGCTGCAGTGTTCCACCACCCTCATAGTAAAGAACTTCTTCCTCACATCCAAGCTCAATCTGCTCTGCTCTGCTTTGAAGCCATTGTCCCTGGTGCTGTCCCTGCAGGCCCTGAGGCTGTCAAGCATGAGGCTGAGGAAAGCATGCAGGGGTGAAGTGGTGCCAGCTGCTCCCAAGCTGGGGAGCTCCACAGATCAGAGGTGGTTACCAGTGGGCACAGCTATTATGTGGAGGGTGCTGCTCTCTGCTGCCTGCAGAAATGACTCATGAGCAGGTTGGTTGACTCCTGGTGCCAAGGTGGTGATGAAGGTCAGACAGTCTGTGCCTGGCTCTCCAGGGTGAGACAGTGTGAGACACAACCAGCGACAGGCTGAAGGAGATAAGGAAGGTGAAGGACAAACAACCACTCAGGAGGGCACCACAGGCCACCCACACCTGGCTGCTGGGGGCTGTGGTGGGGAGGGCTGAGCAACACACAACCTGAGTGCCACCTCTCAGGCTCTGAGGGCTACCTCTGTGCTCATCCAGCTGGCACTGCACAGAGCATTCCAGGTGGGGAAGGAGAGGTGTGTGGGAGGGCTCACAGGTAGGCTGCATTTAGCTGCTGAGCTTGAGCAGCAGATAACTTGGAGCTGTGGCTGGCCTGGCTGCATTTGGCAGAGCCAGCTGGAGCGGTTCTCCCACGGGCAGAACAAGTTGTGTTGGTCCTGCCTGGCTATTCCCAACCTCGTGGGAGGTGTGTGGGAGGAAGGAGGGGTCCAAGAACATCACTTGGTGACTCTTTGTGCAGGGGATCCAGTCTCAGAGCAGTGGGAGCAGTGAAGTGAAGGAAGTGAAGCCAGAGAGCCAAACCCACAGCTTGGGCACAGCTCCTCCCTGCCACACTCTGCACTGGTGGAAGCTGCTGATCCATGGAAGATGCCTTTGCAGTTCATCAGCTCTGAGAGCTCCCCTAAGCCATGGCCCAGCACAGGAGGAGGTGGCAGCCCTGCTTTCCAGTTCAGGGATGCAGGCAGTGTATGAATGCATGACAGCACCACTTGTGAAGGCTGAGGGGAGGCCTCTGGCTCTCTACAGCTTCCTGAAAGGAGGCTGGAGCCAGGTGGGGGTTGGTCTGTTCTCCTTAGGAGCAAGGGATAGGACAAGAGGAAATGACCTCAAGTTGCACTCCAGGAGGTTTAGTTTGGACATTGGAAGAAAAATCTTGAGTGAAAGGGTTCTCAGGCCCTGGCCCAGGCTGCCTAGGGAGGTGCTTGGATCCTCATCCCTGGAGGTGTTTACAAGAGGCAGAGATGTGGTGCTGAGGGCCATGGCTCAGCCCCAGCCTCGGCAGAGTTAGAGGGTGGTTGGACTCACTGATCTGAAAGATCCTTCCCAACCAAAAGGGATTCTGTGAGCCCAAGAAGAGGCCACAGCCCCCAGTTTGCTGCCCTGGCACTGCTGCCAGAGGAAGGAGCTGAGCCAGCCCTAGGCAGCTCCTCCTGCCCCGGCTGAAGCTGCACACTGCAAGGCTAAAGGAGGCAGCAAAGGTTGAACATTCCTCCCTATGGTGCCAGACCTCCTTTCTTCCTAGAGGTGATCCAGAAGCTCCTAAAGCTGGGAAGCACTCCAAGCTCTTCCTTTCAGCCCAACTCAGTGAAGGTCCCATGCAGAGCAGGCTGTGTCCTGGCAGGGGAGGTGCTCCCCAGGAGCTGCTTTGCCAGGCCTCTGCCCTGCTGCCTCCCTGGAGCTGTGCAGCCAGGCTGTGACTGATGCCTTCAACCAGAACAGGGTCACTAAGAGCTGCAGTCAGAGAAATGAAGTTGTTTGCTGTTCTCCCAGCTCTCAGTGAAGGTGGGAGAGACCTGGCAGATAAATGTCCACTGAACCAGGAGTGCTGAGGGATGTGCAGGGAGGGAAAGACTCCAGCAGCTCTGCTGCCCTCTGAGCCTTTTGCATGCCCACTGCTCTGCTGAAGCTCAGGCAGCTCATGTGAGTGGAGAACTGTGCTGATGGGCTGAGGGCTGAGCCCTGGACATCACCAAGTGCCAGCAAGTGGCTTGAGAGCCTTCCATGCACACAGGCCACAGCACCCAGCTGCTCTGCCAGGCTGCACTAATGCCCTTGATGGTCACAGTCCATGAGCCCCAGGCAGGTCACCACTGACCTGCAGCTCTCCACTCCTTTTGCCCCACTGCTGCCATTCAGCCCCTGGGCTGTACTTCCAACCACTTCCTCTCATCTCCTGGCCAGTGTAGCAGAGGCTTTCTCCAGGGGCCCTGCTGAGCCTTCAATTTGAGAACACTTTGAGGCTCTAACATCTCCACAGCACTGTGACCTGCTGCTCTGCATGGTGCTGAGCAGCTGCTGGGGAGGAGCTCTCCCTTGGCACCAAAGCTTCTGGAAGTCACTGACCACGAGGGGAATTTGACATTTCCTCAAGACTTGGGCTGCAAATGGGGAAGCCAGAACAGGCTGCACCATGCTGGGGGCTCACCAGTGCCAGCAGGGATGGTGCAGGGCCAGGTTCATGTGAAGATCCTCTCTGCTGGGCCAGATCACAGACACAGAACTGTCAGGGCTGGAAGGGAGCTCAAGGAGCATCCAGTCCCAACCCCCTGCCATGGGCAGGGACACCTCACAACAGCAGGTTGCTCACAGCCACCTCCAGCCTGGCTGCAAACACCTGGCTGCACCCAGAGAGTGGCTGTCCATGGCTCCATGTCCCAGTGGAGGCCAGGGACAAGCAGAGTCCCTCAGGGATCAGTCCTGGGACCTGTCTTGTTCAACATCTTTGTCAATGACATGGACAGTGGCACTGAGTGCACCCTCAGCAAGTTTGCTGATGACACCAAGCTGTGTGGTGCAGCAGACAGCTGGAGGGAAGGGATCCATCCAGAGGGAGCTGGGCAGGCTGGAGAGGTGGGCACAAGCCAACCTCAGGAGGTTCAACAAGACCAAGGGCAGGGTCCTGCATCTGGGTCGAGGCAATCCCAGGCACAAATGCAGGCTGGGCAGGGACTGGCTGGAAAGCAGCCCTGAGGAGAGAGCCTTGGGGGTGCTGGGGGAGGAGTAGCTCACCAGGAGCTCTCAGTGTGCACTTGCAGCCCAGAAAGCCAAGCAGAGCCTGGGCTGCAGCAGGAGAAGTGTGGCCAGCAGGGCAAGGGAGGTGATTCTCCCCCTCTGCTCAGCTCTGGGGAGACCCCACCTGGAGTCCTGCCTCCAGTTCTGGAGCCCCTATGGCAAGAGGGATCTGGAGGTGCTGGAAGGTGTCCAGAGAAGGGCCAGGAGGATGAGCAGAGGGCTGGAGCACCTCTCCTGTGAGGACAGACTGAAGGAGTTGGGGCTGTTCAGTCTGGAGAAGAGAAGGCTCTGAGGTGACCTCATTGTGGCCTTCCAGGATCTGAAGGGGGCTCCAGGAAGGCTGGGGAGGGACTGCTCAGGATCTCAGGCAGTGCTAGGACTAGGGGGAATGGAATGAAGCTGGAGGTGGGGAGATTCAGGCTGGAGGGGAGGAGGAAGTTCTTCCCCATGAGAGTGGTGAAGCCCTGGACTGGGTTGTGCAGGGAGGTGGTTGAGGCCCCAGCCCTGGGGGTGTTTAAGGCCAGGCTGGCTGAGGCTCTGGCCAGGCTGATCTAGTGTGGGGTGTCCCTGCCCATGGCAGGGGGGTTGGGACTGGATGATCCTCGTGGTCCCTTCCAACCCTGAATGATACTGTGATACTATGAATGATACTATGATACTATGATACCTCCAGGCAGGAGGCTTCCACCACCTCCCTGGGCAACCTGTGCCAGGCTCTCACCACCCTCATGGGGAACAACTTCTTCCTCACATCCAATCTCAATCTCCCCACTTCTAGTTTTGCTCCATGCCCCCAGCAAGCATTGATCAGGGAGGGAATAAGACCTGTGGCTGTGACCCTGCCCCACTGTTTCTGTCTGACCATTTCTGCCTCCAGAGATCTTCCACCCTCGTTCCCTTCCCTGCCTCCTCAGCAGGTTAGGACTCGTGGTGCCTCATGAAATGCACTCCCCAAGCTCAGGAACAGCACCATCAGGGACTTATCCTCCAGTGCATGTAGATGTCTAACTGCATCATGCCTTCAGCTTCCAGGGAAGCATCCTTTGCAGGACTGTGAGAACTTTGCTGGTGCTTCAGCCTCATGCACACTGGGCTGGTGCTCTGTGCAGCAGGAGGCCCTCTCTGAGAGGGGCAACTTAGTGCCTCAGGGTGAGATTCAGTTTTTGGTGTCATCCATTGCCAAGGGAATCCCTGCCTGCAACCCACAGGGAAAGAAGGTCCAAGACTCATCGATACCCAGGGTCTGCCTGTGGTGGAAGGTGGCATTTTCACTTCTGTTGTTCTGAAGGGAGCACTTTGAGTGTCTTCAGCCTCCACCAAACACAGACAGACCTCTGCAGGTCGTGCAGCACATCCTCTGTGGCCGTGACCTCCTTGGGCAGCCACAGGGAGTGTCCAAGTATAGCCCTGATGAAAAGGATCAGAGATTGCATCAGAGACCTGCACATGCCCCTTCCTGGAGGCTGTGAATGTCCCCTCCTGGAGGCCAGCGAAGCCTCTACGAGACGCTGCTGCCTTTTGGCTGCTCGACTCCAGCAGGAGGTGGGAGGCTGGGCAGGAGCCGGCGTGCCCGGAGCTGTGCTGGCCGGCACACGCAGCGGGCACTGCTTCCCCGGGGCAGGGTCCCGGCAGCGTCCCCCGGCCTGTGCCGGGAGCTGGAGGTGCAGTGCTCGGTGTTTGCGGCAGCTTCCCCTTGCTCCCCTCGCCGGTGCAGGCAGCCTCTGCCTCGCCCTTCACCCCACCGCTCCCTCAGCCTCCTGTCTTGCAGTTGCAGCATTTCTGGTCCTGGCTCTCCTCCCCCTCCTCCCCCAGGCCTGGACCTGCTGGGAGGAGCAGCCCCTGAAAGGTCTGTGGGCTGGGCTCCCGCAAGCAAGCCCTGGGGTGTCCCAGCTGCTGCGCGATGCTCTCTCCCCACGCACGCAGCCGTGCCGAGCCGGGGTGACAAGCGGCAGGACCCACCACAACCTGCCCACCCCGGGACCAGCGCCCCAGCAGGCACTGGGAGAGCTGCAGCTGCAGTCCCGCTGGTTTCCACGCCACGCTGGAGCTGGAGCTGGAGCTGGGCTGGAGGCAGCTCCTGGAGGTTTCTGGCACGGCCGAGCCGCTGTTGGCAGCTCCGCGGCGCCGGGGCCGCGCCGGCTGCTTATCTAGAGCCGGGGTTTAGCAGAGCCGCAGGAACTCGCACAACTCTCTCTCGGGCTCCTTCAAATTACTTTATTGCTTCCTGTCAACCAGCCCAGCACATCCTGTTAATACACAACCCCAGCCAGCGGCGGTCGCAGCGTAATCCCCCCGGGCAGATAAGGCTCCCGAGGGATGCCCGGCGCTGGCAGGCACCTCGGGAGGCAGGGTCCCAGCCCCAGGCAGGTATTTGCCAGCAAAGTGGGAGCTGCTGTCCCTGTTAGTTTTGAAGATAAACTCCAGCGCTGCAAGAGGCTGTGGCTTCCTGCCAGCCTTGCATTGTTTCCAGGGCTCCATCCACCGGTGACCTCTTTCAACCCATGCCAAGAGCTCTCCAGCGCTGCGGTGGCAGCGAGGGTCCTGCTGCTGCAGGCTTTTCCCCCAGCTTTTGTGTCCCAGCTGCCCGGGGGGGCTGTGCTGCTCGGGGGAAGGGTCTTTATCCACCTGCAGCAGTGGGGCAGCAAGAGGTTGGGGTGCTCCTGAAGAGCTGCTCCCTCTCCTGCTGCAGCCCCAGCATCAGACAGGTGTCAGCCCTGAGGTGGTGCTGGGAGCCTGTGCAGGGACTGTGGCCCAGGCTCCTGTCTGCAGCAGGACCAGGGTGGAGCTGGCTGTGCTTGGCCAAGTCCTGGAAACTCTCCAGGGCATGTCCTGCATCCCCAGGTTTCCTCTCGCTGCTGCAGCCCTCAAATGGGTCTTGAAGCTGATGGTGTCCTACCATCATCTACCCCCACAAGGGTCCTGTGAGCTCTCAGCATCCCTTGGTGATCTCCACCCAGCAGGGTACCTCTCAAAGGCTGTTTTGAGGCTATCTGCTGTGTTTCTCCTGCATCTTTCCGATCCTCACCTACCATGCTTGAGTTCCATGCTGAGCCACCCGTGTCCTGACACTGCATCTGTAGGACCTGCACACTGCTCTGCCCCTTCTGCCTCCTTCAGCCTCCTCAGGGGCTCCCTCCCTAACCTTGGTGCCCACCTGATGTGCCAGCTGAGCCTGCGACCATGGTGTGAGGTTCAGGAGACCCCTTCCAGAAAAGACCCTCACGGTTCTGTGGTTCTGTGTGGTGGAAGTGTCCTCAGGACCAGGCCACTGCACAGCCCAGTGTGTGCCACTTGCATTGGCCTTGCCTTGGTGGTGCCAGCCAGGCCTCGCTGGTGCCAGGCTGCCGGTTCCGTGTAGAGGCAAACAGGCAGCGCTGAGGCAGGGTGGAGGGGACAGATGCCCTCTGCTGCTGAGGGACAGAGCTGCTGAGCCTGGCTGCAGCTGGGCTTTTGGGCAAGCAAAGTTGGCAGATGATGAATTTGCCTTCCAGGCTGATGACCAAGCAAGGAGTGTGGCTCAGTCCCAGCCAGGCCTCTCTTCTCCCTGGGGAGCAGGTGCCTGTGCTGAACCTCCCTGGCACAATCCACTACATCTCCTGGGGGCATTGCTTAAGCAAACTGTGGCAGACTGTTGGTCTCTTCTCCCAGGCAAACAGCACCAGAACAAGAGGACACAGTCTCAAGCTGTGCCAGGGGAGGTTTAGGCTGGAGGTGAGGAGAAAGTTCTTCCCAGAGAGAGTTGTTGGCCATTGGGATGTGCTGCCCAGGGAGGTGGTGGAGTCCCCATCCCTGGAGGTTTCATAGTTTCATAGTTTCATTCAGGGTTGGAAGGGACCACAAGGATCAGCCAGTTCCAACCCCCCTGCCATGGGCAGGGACACCCCACACTAGATCAGCCTGGCCAGAGCCTCATGCAGCTTGGCCTTAAACACCTCCAGGGACAGGGCCTCAACCACCTCCCTGGACAACCCATTCCAGGGTCTCACCACTCTCATGGTGAAGAACCTCCTCCTCACCTCCAGCCTCAATCTCCCCACCTCCAGCTTCATTCCATTCCCCCTAGTCCTATCACTGCCTGAGATCCTGAGCAGTCCCTCCCCAGCCTTCCTGTAGGCCCCCTTCAGATACTGGAAGGCCACAATGAGGTCACCTCGGAGCCTTCTCTTCTGCAGACTGAACAGCCCCAACTCCTTCAGTCTGTCCTCATAGGAGAGGTGCTCCAACCCTCTGCTCATCCCCCTGGCCCTGCTCTGGACACCTTCCAGCACCTCCACATCCCTCTTGCCATAGGGGCTCCAGAACTGGACACAGGACTCCAGGTGGGGTCTCACCAGAGCTGAGCAGAGGGGGAGGATCACCTCCCTTGCCCTGCTGGCCACACTTCTCCTGATGCAGCCCAGGATCTGATTTGCTTTCTGGGCTGCAAGTGCACATTGAGAGCTCATGTTGAGCTTTTTGTCCACCAGCACCCCCAAGGCTCTCTCCTCAGGGCTGCTTTCCAGCCAGTCACTGCCCGGCCTGGATTTGTGCCTGGGATTGCCTCGACCCAGCTGCAGGACCCTGCACTTGCTCTTATTGAACTTCATGAGGTTGGCTTGTGCCCACCTCTCCAGCCTGTCCAGCTCCCTCTGGATGGCCTCCCCTCCCTCCAGCTGTCTGCTGCACCACACAGCTTGGTGTCATCAGCAAACTTGCTGAGGGTGCACTCAGTGCCACTGTCCATGGCACCCACAAAGATGTTGAACAAGACAGGTCCCAGGACTGATCCCTGAGGGACTCTGCTTGTCCCTGGCCTCCACTGGGACATGGAGCCATTGACAGCCACTCTTTGGTGTTCAAGAGGGGATTGGATGTGGCACTTGGAGCCATGGTTTAGTAGTCAGGAGGTGTTGGGTGACAGCTTGGACTTGATGATCTCTGAGGTCTTTTCCAACCTTATTGATTCTATGCTTCTATGATTTCAGGGCTCCAGAGGCTGTTCCCAGCTGTTTTCAGCTGTGCTGTCTCCAAGCACAGCTCTTGTCCCCAGGCTCCCCAGGAAAGGGCACAGAGGCAGGCACAGGACACAGCTGTCCCATGCCACACAGCCATGGGTTTGTGGCTGTCTTCCTAAGCTTTCTTCCTGATCCTGCCCCCGGGACAGTTTCTTTGTCTGAAGTTGCTCCTGGAATTTGAGGAGCACCTTGGTGTTGGTTGTTGATTTCAGCAGCCGCTGGATCTGCCCTCAAGTGCTTGTGATTCTCTTTACACTTAACACCTCATTAGCTGCAACATCCACTTAGAGAGCACACTTTTGCTGGTCTGAAAAGAAGGGAAACCCTCTCTGACTCAAGAGCCACACAGATCGCTCACCTCAGAGGCATCGGGACAGAGCCACACAGATCACTCACCTCAGAGGCATCGGGACAGAGCCACACAGATCACTCACCTCAGAGGCATCGGGACAGAGCCACACAGATCACTCACCTCAGAGGCATCGGGACAGAGCCACACAGATCACTTAACCTCAGAGGCATCGGGACAGAGCCACACAGATCACTTAACCTCAGAGGCATCGGGACAGAGTCACACAGATCACTCACCTCAGAGGCATCGGGACAGAGCCACACAGATCACTCACCTCAGAGGCATCAGGACAGAGCCACACAGATCACTTAACCTCAGAGGCATCAGGACAGAGCCACACAGATCACTCACCTCAGAGGCATCGGGACAGAGCCACACAGATCACTCACCTCAGAGGCATCGGGACAGAGCCACACAGATCACTTAACCTCAGAGGCATCGGGACAGAGCCACACAGATCACTTAACCTCAGAGGCATCGGGACAGAGCCACACAGATCACTTAACCTCAGAGGCATCGGGACAGAGCCACACAGATCACTCACCTCAGAGGCATCGGGACAGAGCCACACAGATCACTCACCTCAGAGGCATCGGGACAGAGCCACACAGATCACTCACCTCAGAGGCATCGGGACAGAGCCACACAGATCACTTAACCTCAGAGGCATCGGGACAGAGCCACACAGATCACTTAACCTCAGAGGCATCGGGACAGAGCCACACAGATCACTCACCTCAGAGGCATCGGGACAGAGCCACACAGATCACTTAACCTCAGAGGCATCGGGACAGAGCCACACAGATCACTCACCTCAGAGGCATCGGGACAGAGCCACACAGATCACTCACCTCAGAGGCATCGGGACAGAGCCACACAGATCACTCACCTCAGAGGCATCAGGACAGAGCCACACAGATCACTTAACCTCAGAGGCATCGGGACAGAGCCACACAGATCACTCACCTCAGAGGCATCGGGACAGAGCCACACAGATCACTCACCTCAGAGGCATCGGGACAGAGCCACACAGATCACTCACCTCAGAGGCATCGGGACAGAGCCACACAGATCACTCACCTCAGAGGCATCGGGACAGAGCCACACAGATCACTTAACCTCAGAGGCATCGGGACAGAGCCACACAGATCACTTAACCTCAGAGGCATCGGGACAGAGTCACACAGATCACTCACCTCAGAGGCATCGGGACAGAGCCACACAGATCACTCACCTCAGAGGCATCGGGACAGAGCCACACAGATCACTCACCTCAGAGGCATCGGGACAGAGCCACACAGATCACTCACCTCAGAGGCATCGGGACAGAGCCACACAGATCACTCACCTCAGAGGCATCGGGACAGTGGTCCTGGAAATCGACTCCACATTAAAAACCAATCGAGAAGAAGTCTCTCTCCTCCTCAGTAAACCTGGAGCTGATTTGTGTCCTCTCTCCTATGCCTGCTGAGCGATGTGCTCGGCACGGAGCCAGCCTGGCACACCCCTGCCTCTCTAGCCCATGGCTGGAGGCTGCTCTGATTGCTGTGCCTCCCGGGGCTGGAGCACCCGCGGTGGCCTCGCAGCTCCTGCTGCTCCCCTCCAGCAGCCCCTCCAGCACCTCTAGGCCCTGCTGTGGGCTTGAGATCTTGAGCAGAGAGTGGCAGAATGTAAATGAATCCTCATTGGGTGGCAAAAGGGAAACAATGATAAGGCCTAAACAATCCATTGGAGAGACTGCAGACCTTAGCCGGCTGGGTAGGTTAACTTCTCCGCTCTCTTCACTCCCTGGCTCTGCCTGGGGCTTCTGCTGGCTCTTTGCTGCCCTTGGCTGCATTGCTTTGTTTTGGCTAAGTACTAACAAAACAGCTCTCTGCTCTTTCTCTTGCCCTGTGTACAGGGGGGTAGAGGGAAGGGGGGCAGGGAGCAGGGGGAAGCTATTAGCTCCCCTGGTTTTGTCCAGGGGGTTTCTTGTGCTGTTTATCAACTGCAAATCCCTGTCAGTCCTGGGTATTTGGTACACATTTGTTGCATTTCACTTAGATTTAGTTTTGCTTGCAAATGCAGCTCCATCTGCTTCCAGCTGAGCTGGCCTGGCAAAGCCATGCTGGGGGACCCACAAAGGGTCTTAACGGCAGAAAGGAGGCTGGGGGGAACCGCACTGGCCCAGGAAGACCTTTATTGAAGACCTGGATTTGGATTTCAGGGAAATTTTCCTTCCTGCAAGAGTGGTCAGGGGCTGGCACAGGCTGCCCAGGGAGGTGGTGGAGTCCCCATCCCTGGAGGTGTTCAAGAAACCTGTGGCCATGGCACTTGGGGACAGGGTTTGGTGGCCCTGGTGGTCTGAGGCTGATGGTTGGACTCACTCTTGGAGGTCTTTTCTAGCCCAAAGCAATTCTTTGACTTCCCAACTCTTTTCATTTCCATGGCTTTCCCTCTGTGTTTTGCATTCTTGGACCTCTCTCCCAAGAACTTCTCCAGGCCTCACTTGACTCCCTGTGGGTTTTGTGTGGCCACAGCATCCTCTCCACAGCTCATCTCCCATCCCTGTGGGGTCACCTCCTTGACTCCTCAACCCTCCCCCTTCTGAACCTGGCCCTAAAGCCCGCAGGAGTTTCATTTGATGGCCTTGGTTTGTTCCTGGGAGAAGGCAGTGAGCAGCCAGCCTGCTGCTGGCAAGTGAGGCTGTGGCTGTCTTCCCCATCTGCCTCCTGTCACCTCCCTGCTCCATTGCTGGCTCTGTTGAAGAGGATAGGTCCCAGCTCAGCCCCTACAGGGCTGGCTGGTGACCTCACTCTGCTAACAGCACTTGCTGCTTACTCCTCCTCTGCTGCCATCCCTTAGGCAATTAGCACAAGGAGCTTCCCTCCCAGCCCCTGGCTGCTTGCTTTCCCTAAAAACTTTTGGCAAGAGGCTTAATGGAAACCCTTTGGAAACCCCAGCAGATGACATGAACAGATTGCAGTGTGTCTGGCAGCTCTGAAGGGCTCCAAGGGGCTGTGGAGCAGGACTGCCCTGTACAGAAGCCCCACAGGCTGTCCCCTGGCAGGCAGCACTCACCCAGGAGTGCACTAACCCAGGTGTCTTCACCTCTCTTCACTCCAACACCCTCTGCCTGATACCAGCAGCCTTAGGCTGTAGCCCTGAGGTCCTCTCTGCCTTTCTGGCACTTATCCCACGGGCTGGTGCCACAGTGGCCACCACAGCACCCCTCATGACACCAAAGCCCCTCCTGGTGCCAGGAAAAAGTGGTGAGGAGCCCGAGGCTCAGGCTGTGGCAGTGCAGGAGCAGAGGCACACCCCAGGGGTGCACCACGGGCAGCAGCCCCAGGGGTCCAGAAGAGTCCTCCTGGGGAGCACTCGAGGAGGTTTCTCAGACACCAGCCAGGAGGCTGACACCAGTGGGCCAAGGGTGCCCCAGCAGCTGCAGGGATCAAGTCTTGTGTGGAAAACTGCACAGAGCCTCCTCCATCAGCACCACTGATGGAAGGCTGAGACCAAGACCCTCCTGAGCGAGCAGCCCTGTGCTTGGTGTGCACAGCAGGGCCCTGTGCAGCACCCTCCCCACCAGCTCTGCTGTGTTCCAGCCCTGCAGTGCCAGCGTGTCAGGGGGGTGGGAGGCACCTGAGTGCTTTTTGTGTTGGCAAGTGCCTTGTGCCAGCAGGGCAGCAGCCCCAGGGGCAGACGTGCCAGGCTGCTGCAGGGGCAGCCACGCTCCATCTGCCTCGGTTCCCTCCCACTCCCTGCCAGGCACAGCTCCTGCTGGGGGGCAAACAGAGCAGGGCTCTGCTGCTGTGCCACGGCCAGCACTCCTCAAGCCCTGCAGGGATGCCTCCTCTCCCCTCCTGCTCACATTGTCAGTGTGAACCCTTTGCCCTCCTTCCTCCACCTCTCTGCCCACCGCCTCCACGGTGCCTGCTGCCGCCCCTGCCCTCCAGGTGCTGCTCCCTGCACACACCCCAAGGGATCACAGAACCGTTGGGGCTGGAAGAGACCTTTGAGACCATCAAGTCCAACGGCTCACCTGGAGCCCATGCCCAGCCCCCGCTGCCCCCGGGCAGAAGAGGATAACTTGGTGCTAGAGTTTATTACCCTGATGAGTCTCCAATTAAGCAAAGGAAAGTAAGCACAGATTAGCGTGAAGGGCTGGTGCCCGGCTCCGCTGGCACCCAGCGGCTCTCTCTGCTGCAGGACCTGCTCCAGCTCAGGCAGGTTCAGCCCGGAGCTCACGGGGTGGCCGTTCCCAGCCTCCAGCCGGGCCGTGAGCTGCCTGCCATGCAGCCTGCGGCGCCGTCCCGCTGCCTCCTGACCTTTCGTCTCCAGAGCTCGCAGGGTCTCTGCCTGCACACCGCTCTGCTTTCTCCACACCTCCCTTCGTTTGCCTCCCTTCGGAAAGCCTCAGGCGCTGCCGCGGAGGGCGATGTGATGATTGCGGGCTCCAGCTCAGCCTCTCTGCAGCAATCACCTGCGAGGAGGGAGCGAGCAGCGCTCTGGCCGCGGCCTTTGCCTTTGATCCTTATTTGCCTTCTCGTCAACCTGCACCTGCCCAGGGCAGCAGAGGACTTTGCCGCCGAATGCTTTGAAGCCAACACCTGAGGTGGCCTTTTCTGCCCCCCACGGTGCCGATAAGCGTTTGCAAAGCTCCGGTTTGTAACAGCAGCGGCGACAAAAGCCAGGTCGCTCTCTCCCAGCTGCCTGCTCGCTGCGTTTCAGCACTCGCAGTGGCGAGGATGCCACCCTGTCATTTTGTAGGATTAAACAGAGACCTGAATTTGTCTCTTCAGCTCTTCTAGCTCCCTTTGAACGACTTTAAACCTATTTTCCAGAGGACTTCTGGACTGTGGATGCCCTGCCACAAAACAGCTTTTTGGGTTACATCCTCCCCTTTCACAAACCTTTGAAAAGGAGAGCAATCAAACTGTGCATTCTTTGATGTCCTTTACCTCTGTCAGAGCCTAATGCCTGGCAGGTTCTCATCAGAGGTTACCTACTGGGCAGTTTTATTCTCTAACAGTTGCTATTTCTGGCTAACTGTGAAAATAATCAAAGGCTAACGTGAATATATTTTCCAGAACACAAATCCCACCTTCTCCCAGCGGCTGGAAAGCCTCCTGGATTAGGTTTACATCCCTGGGATGATATTCTGCTCACTCCTCCACCTAGATCTTTGTTTTCTGGGTGTGTTTTCCCAAGCACGGAGCAGTGACTTCGATTCTTGCCGGCTGCATTTCCCTGCATGCTGGGAAATTGGCAGCTCCTCGGTACCTGTGTGCTTGGATTTACATTTGCCTCCTGCATTTGCATCACAGAACGCTCTGGGCTGGGAGGGAGCTCCACAGCTCAGCCACTCCACCCCCTGCACTCAGCAGGGACATCCTCCACTGCAGCAGGTTGCCCACAGCCCTCTCCAGCCTCCCCTTCAATAGCTCCAGGGATGGAGCCCAACCACCTCCCTGGGCAACCTGCTGCAGTGTTCCAGCAGCCTCCTGCTGCAGAACTTCTTCCTCACATCCAAGCTCAATCTGCTCTGCTCTGCTTTGAAGCCATTGTCCCTGGGGCTGGCCCTGCAGGCCTTTGCCAGCAGTCCCTCTGCAGCCTTCTTGCAGCCCCTTCAGGTCCTGGGAGGTTGCTCTGAGGTCTCCCTGGAGCCTTTTCTTCTCCAGGCTGAACACCCCCAGCTCCCTCAGCCTGTGCCCACAGCAGAGCTGCTCCAACCCCTGAGCATCTTTGTGTCCTCCTCTGGAGCCTCTCCACCAGCTCCAGGTCCTTCCTGTGTTGGGGCTCCAGAGCTGGCCCCAGGCCTGCAGGTGAGGTCTGAGAGAGCAGAGCAGAGGGGCAGGATCCTCTCTCTCCAGCTCTGGCCACACTGCTTTGGATGCAGCCCAGGCTGCCCTTGGCCTCCTGTGCTGCATCTCACCCTGCCTGCTCCTGCCCAGCTTCTCCCCCCCCAGCACCCCCAAGTCCTTCTCCTCAGGGCTGCTTTCCATCCCCTGCTCCCCCAGCCTGTGCTGGCAGTGAGGATTGTTCCAGCCCTCACTATCATTGTTTCTGTCTTCCCTCAGGACCTACTCTTTCTATCTCCTTAGCTCTGTGAGTTTCTGCTTCTTTATGGCCTCAACTTTTCCACAGGACCTGTCCTGCAGGAGCTACTTTCATAAACTTTCCTTCTTCAGAAGTTTCTTTGTCCCTCTCCAGGCAGCTAACAGCCAGGGTGGGAGAACTTCCACAGCAGCCCATGGAGGTCAACCTCAGGTCTCACCTAGGCCTTACCTGCCTGGGTCTGGCTCTGTCATCATCACCTGGGTTCAGATTAGCTGCTGAACAAAACAGCCAAATTTCCCTGCCCAGTTCTGGAGTTCTGAAGCTATTTTAAGTGCTTCCAAAGTGCCTCTTTAATTTGTTCCCATGGATACCATTCAAAAGTTTCATTCATGTTAGGAGTGCAACACTCCTCAGATCTTCAGTGCAATCTACCAGTTGACTTTTGCTTCCCCATTTAGCTGCAGGCTCTGAGCCCTAGCACTGCAGATCTTGCACCAGCAGCAGAATCAATCACAGATTGGAAAAGACCTTAAGATCACCGACTCCAACCACAGCCCAGCATCTCCCTGTGCACAGCTGCTAGCCCTCAGCTCCTCAGCTCCTCAGCCAGATGTCTTGTGAACACCTGCAGGGATGGGGACTCCACCACCTCCCTGGGCAGCCTGTGCCAGTGCCCCATGACCCTCTAGGTGAAGAAATTGCTCCTGATATCCAGCCTGAACCTACCCCTGGTGCATCTTGAGGCTGTTTCCTCTCTCATCCTGTCTCTTGTTACCTGAGAGAAGAGGCTGCCCCCACCTGTCTCCAACCCCCGTTCAGGGAGCTGTAGAGAGCAGTGAGGACTCCTCTCAGCCTCCTCTTCTCCAGACTAAAGCTCAGCTCCCTCAGCTGCTCTTCACAGGACCTTCAAGACCCCTCACCAGCCTTGTTGCCCTTCTCTTGACCCTCTCCATCACCTCAGTGTCCCTCCTGCAGTGAGGAGCTACCTTCCACTTCCTTGCTCCTCTCTGCAGCCACCCTTGTCTCCCTGAAGAGATTAAATCCTTGCCTGAAGCTTTTCTGGGGCTCTGCTGTGCTCCTGGGGGTCCCAGCACAGCACAGTGCTCATCTGATCAGTGCCATCCATCCTCTTACCTTCCTCCTTTCCTCTCTGTCTCATCCCTGCTGCTGGTAGCAGGTAGCATCAGAGTTCACGAGGTCCAGGAATCTTTCAGTCGGCAAGAGAGGAGCTCAGGAGTGCTGGAGGAAAGAGCTGAAGGAGAGAGGGAGCTGCTGGTTGCTCTCCTGCTGGGCAGAACCCTGCAACAAGCTAAACAGGTTGAGTGAGGTGGGCTCCCCAGTGTCACATTTCAGCCAGGTACCCTCACAAAGAGCAGAGGGATGTAAAAGCCTTATCTTGATTTACCTCTGCACAGAGAAGCCTCCCCACGGTGTCACCTGTGGGGTGGGGAGGGCACTGCATGCCTGCTTGGTGGGAGCCCAGCACAACTGGCACAGATGCAGGCTCAGCCTGGGGAGTGGGGTGGGGTGGGATGGATTGGGGTCGGGGGAGAAGTCTGAGGTCCCCCCAAAACGTGTCTGCACCGTTAAGATCAGGGCCTGGGGATGCAGAGCTGCAAGGTGCTGGGCAGCACCCAGGGCGCAGCCCCTGGAGGGTGGAGAGCCCCTTCTGCTCCCAGCCTTCCTCCTGAAGGCCCAGCCCTGCTCCTCCAGCAGACTGCAGAGCATTTGGGGTGACAGGGAAAGGCAGAGAAGGACAGAGGGAGGCGGTTCCTGCTGACAGCCTGCAATCACATCTCTCCGCAGGGTTCCTTGCTGTTCACACACCCTTCACAGAGGTTACACAAACCCACGGCTGGGAGCAGCTCCTCCGTCCCTGCTGAGCTGGGGAACATCAAGAAGGTGATAATAAGAGGTCCCTGGGCAGGAGGGCCTCGCCCCCCTTTGGAAAGTGCTGCTCCAGACAGTTTACCCTTCAGACAAAGAGGGGGAAAAGGGTTAAACGCCGCCCGGCCTCGGCAGCCAGCGGTGGCTTTGGTTATCTGCAGCATGGCTGCAGGGCTACACGGTGCCTGTACACGCTCGGGGATCAGGAGTTAAGTGTTCCAGTGCTAAGTGATAGCTTACAAGCAGAAGCTGAGCGATGAATCCCTGCCGCCAGTCCTGAGCTATTCCTTAATGGGCAGAATTAACGCCCTGGCCCGGGGCCAGGCTCAGGCACCGCCAGCACCACGACAGCTGAAGCTGCTTTTCACTTGGGCTCCGCTTTTATGGCATTTGCTGCTGCAGGGAGACTCCAATTGCTGTACAAACAGCCTCGTGCTTCCCTCCTCCCAACCTGCCCCTGAAGTGGAGCCTCCTCGGAGCCTGAGGGATTCAGCCAGGAGCTGGGGAGCTTTGCTTTCACACACAGAGACGGGAGCCAGGGTGCCCGTCTCACACAGGGTGTCTATGTCACACAGGGTGTCCATCTCACACAGGGTGTCCATCTCACAAGGGTGCCCGTCTCACACAGGGTGCCCGTCTCACACAGGGTGCCCATCTCACACAGGGTGCCCATCTCACACAGGCTGTCCCTCCATGGCCCTGACCTGGCCTGCCTGCCCCTGCTGGGTCATCACAGGCAGATTACTGCTCTAGGTGCCACCAAGGGACTCGCTGCCCACCCCTCCCATCCAAACTCAACTGCCCTCTCCCTTGGTTAGGGGACTGAGCTTGATCAAGGAGCTCCAGGGGATGGAGCTTCCCTGGACCCCAAGAAGCAGCAGCCTCTTCTGGATCCTTCTGGTAGGTGAGGCTGCTTGGGTGATGCTTCCTCCCACTCCTGCTCCTGGGATGGCTGCACCAAGCCTTGAGTGTGTGCACGACAGCTCCATATCCCCCACTGCAGGGCTGCTGCTTCCCTCCTGCTGCTTCCCTTTGCATCTCCCTTGACTCCTGGCCGTGGCCTGCTGCACCTCTTTAACCCTGCAGAGCATGAGAGGAAGCCACCTCCTCCAGGTGTGATGAGCCAAGGGCTTCATGTGCAAATGAAAGGAAACCTGTTCTACCTGCACCGGGAACTGAGTGTGCTGCAGCGAGTGCGTCACCGCCAGACCCGGGGGAATGTCCCCTGGATGGCATCTGCCTTGGCTCTGCCTGCCTGGGAACCCTCTCTTGCTGGGAACCAGCACCTGGGACACTGCAGTGCTGGCTGCCTCGCTCTTGGAACCCCAGGGCTGCCTTTCCCTGTGGTGCCAGGCAAGGCTTTACCTAATGCTCTTGGCAGCAGGGTTTGGGTGTCCTAGCACGGTGCCGCCCGAGGGTCAGAGGTGGGCAGCAGCTCCCAGCACAACCGACGCACCCTGGCTGCCAGGGTGGGACCCGCTGCCCGGCGGTGCCCGGGTCCGTGTGGCACAGTGCTGCGGCCACTTGTCACCAGATGGCAGCAAGGAGAGCAGCAGCTCCCGGCGTGGTGGCTGGCAGAGGACAGCAGGGAGGATGTGCAAGCGCTCCTCGGGCCACCACCATCCTCCGAGGCCACGAACTCTGGTGCAGAGTGAGGGGAAGGTGCACAGAAGGACATGGGAGGAGGCCCAGCCTCACTCACCGTGGCATGGTGCTTGTGCCACCTGTTAGGCTGCTCAGAGCTTCTGGCTTGGCGACCAGAGAAGCTTGTGGGCATCAGAACAGGAGGTGGAAGCTGGTGGCACTCCCTGCACCGACAACAATGAGTTTGTGAGGGTAACTGGGCAGCCTTGGCAGCCTCCCAGGGCGTGCCAGAGGGATGCAGCAGTCCTAGAGAGCCCTTTCTGGCAGCAGAGTGAAGGCATGAGGTGGGACCAGTACTCACAGACCATCACTGACTCTGAAGAGTGTCTTCAGGGGGCAAACTGGACTCCAGGAACACAGAAACAAAGTCACTGAGGCAGTCACACCATAAGTCTGTGTAGTCCTTTGTCACCAGCAGCCTAAGGGGGTGCTCAGAGGAACTGAAGAAGAAAGGACTCCACTGGTAGTTCCCTTGGGACAAAATCCCTTCTGCCTCTACCAGTGCAGCCCTGGAGAGCTGCAAGGAAATCCTGAGGGTCTGGGTAGACTCTAGCAAGGCTGCTGCTTGCTCATGGAGCTGATTGCTCTGGGTCATAACTGTCCAGGGCCCTGCAGGACATGAACCCAGCCCTGGGATCTGGGAGCACTGAAGTAACAGTTTGAGGAGATTGGGAATGCTGAGTGCTTCCTGACACCTGATGGGCATGCTGGGAGCTCCAGGGCAGCAGGGAGCCAGGGCACCACTGCAGAGGCTGGGAGATGAAGCAGCCCTGGGAAAGCATTGGGATGTTTGGATCCCTGCAGGGATACCTGTGCTCCCTGCCCTGCGGAGGAACACATCCAGAGGCAGAAGCAGCAAGGCCACTGGCTGGCCCTGGCCCTTCTGCCTCCTTCTGTAGTGAACTGAGCACCCTCCATGCAAGAGTGAACCCTAAGGAGGCTCTGAAGATGAAAGGTTCCCCAGACACGACGGAGCTGGGCCGCAGGATCCTCTGGAGGCTGCTGCACTGGATGTGGGGCCAACCAGTATGACCAGTAACATCTGCAGTGACAGCAGCTCCCACGTGGAATCAGCCTGCAGCTGGCCACACCGGGCTGGAGAAGTGCATCTGGCTCATGCCTATGGCCAACAGCACCAGGGAGCCTCAACCTCTCCCAAACACACCTGTGGCTGGCTGGGAATGTGTCAGTGGTCAAGGTGAGGAGCCCAAGATGCTCAAGCTCTTGGTGCAGTGCAGGGACAAGGCACAGTCAGCCAAATCTGTGTTTTCAGTGTCTTAAGACACTTTGGTGAGTTTGGGGGCAGAGATCCATCCTGGCAGCCCAGTGGCTCTTCAGCTTTGGGCCTATCAACCTGGCCCAGCTCATACAGAGCTTCCTGTGCAGCCTACAACCTTCCCTGAGAAGGTCCTCCAGGACACAGGTGCAGAATGCATTTGATCCTCTGTCCTAGAATCACAGAATATTAGGGGTTGGAAGACACCTCCAAAGCTCATCCAGTCCAACCCCCTGCCAGAGCAGGGTCACCTAGAGCAGGCCACACAGGAACTCACCCAGGAGGGTTTTGAATACTTCCAGAGAAGGAGACTCCACAACCCCCCTGGGGCAGCCTGCTCCACCAGACACAGAGGCACAGCTACAGAGTTGGCAAGGGCATGGCTGGGCACGGAGCGAACCCTGGCAGGATCGGTGGGGTGAGGAGGAGATGGCAGGGTGGTGGCAGAGGGGAGAGCAGACCAGGTAACAGCTGCACATGTCCTGAAGAGGGCTTGGCTCATGAGGTGTCCCGAGGGCAGATCCGGCTGCCAGGCACAGGGGAGCCAGGGGTGCTGGGTGGTGTCACGGGAAGGTGGGGCTGGCACTCAGCTTGCCCCTTGGGTGAAAGTCCTGGACCCCAGCTGGTGTGATCGGGGCTGGCACCTGGCCCAAAACTGCCCCACATGGGAAATGAGGGAGCTCCTGCTCCTGCCTCACCCGGGGTGGCTCCGGGGGTCCTGAGGGGGTCAGGGTTGTCCGGAGCATGTCACCAACAAGCCAGCCCCTTGGTTTTTGTTTGTCCCTCCGGTCATGTTCCTTTCTCCTGCCGGGCGCAGCTCGGGGCCAGCGCACTCCCCGCCGCCGCCTTCCCCCGCCCGGAACGCTCCACGCCCGGCCCGGTGGGCAGCGGCGGGGGGCGAGGGGCGCAGCCCCGGACGGAGGATGCCGAGCGCGGGGCCAGCGCGGGGCCGCGGGCGGAGGGAAGGGCGGAGGCGGGGGCATCCCTCCGGGAACCCCCCCACCCCCTCCGCTCCCACCTCCGCCGCTCCCCCTCCCCGGTTTGCGCGGCGCGCAGCCAGCCCCGGCGAGGCGGATTTGGGCTGAAATCACAGCTTTCTGCGGGTGATCGACAGCTCCGGGACAAACCATCGCCGGGCGGGGGGAGCCGCCGCCCGCCGCCCTCCCGCCGCCCCCCGCCGCGCCGCCGGCTCCCCGCCGCCCCCCGCCCCGCCGCCGCCCGCCCGCCGCCGCCTCCCGCCTCCCGCCGCCCCCGCCGGCAGCGCGGCTCCCCGGGGCGGGGCGGGAGGCGCGGGGCGCTCCCCTGCGCGGCGGCGGCGGTGGCTCGGCCCGGCCGCGGCGGCGGGGCCGGCGGTGAGCTCCGTGCCCGCGGCCGTGCCCGCGCCGGCGGCGGCCCCAGCGAGGGGGCTTGGGCTCTGCGCTCCGCCGCTCCCCCGCCGCCTCCATGGAGCGCCGGCCGCGCCGCCTCTGATGCCCGGCCCGGCGCGCACCATGGGGCCGCTGTGGCTCTGCTGCCTGCCCCTCGCCCTGCTGCCCCTGCTCGCCGCCGTGGAAGGTAAGGGGG
The DNA here is from genome assembly GCF_026170545.1 of Melanerpes formicivorus. Classification (NCBI taxonomy): domain Eukaryota; kingdom Metazoa; phylum Chordata; class Aves; order Piciformes; family Picidae; genus Melanerpes; species Melanerpes formicivorus. The sequence goes on along the minus strand of NW_027142419.1, from coordinate 3,082,202 downwards.
GGCGCGGGGCCGTGCTGGGGCAGGGCGAGCCCCCCTCCGGGCTCTTCTCCACCTTGGGGATATTTGGGGGAGGGGGAGGGGTGGCACTTTGTGTTCCCCCCTCCCGCCGCACCCCCTCCGCAGCGCCGAGGGCAGGCGAAGTTTCGGGGAAGTGCTGCCCCACCGGAGGTGCTGCCGCCGGAGCCCGGTGCGGAGCTGGGGGGGCCCTGCTGTGCCGGTGTCTGCTCCCCGTCCCCACACCCTCCCGGTCGCCTCCTTGCTCCGCTCCCCGCCGTCCCCCCGCCCGGGCGGGCATCCCTCGCCCGCAGCCCGGCACCCCCGCAGCAGGTCCCCGCAGCCGGGCTGGGCACCGCCGAGCTCCCCTGCCGGGGATGCCCAGCCCTCGCCACGCCGTGCCCGCTGCCGGTGCCCGGGAGAGGCGTTGGGGCGCAGCTCGGCAAGGCCTCGCCGGCATCCTGGAGCTCATGGCCGGCTCCTCGGCGGCGGCGTGGCTTTCCCGGCGGCCCCGGGAGTTCCCCGGTGCTGAGACAAAGCAGCGCCCGGCGGCAGGTGGGAGCCCGGCGCAGGGCTTTGGGCGAGGGGGGCCTCGCCTGCCTGCTCCCGGGGCCATCGCGGCCACGGCGCCGCCGGCCGCCCGCTGCATGGGCGCCCCGGGAAGCGCCGGAGAACCGGGCTGGGCTGGCGAGAACCGGGAGGTGCCAGGCCAAAACCGAGCTGCCCCACGGGCCGTGGGTGCCTGCCCGTGGCGAGAGGACCCGGGACCCAGCCGGCTTGGGGCCGGGCGGCCCTGCCGTCCCCTCGGCGTCGCCGGGCCGGTGGGGCAGGCTGGGTGGCCACCGCCGGCCTTGGGCGTGGAGGTGCCGGTCGGCGGGAGCTGCGGGGCCGGTGCTGGTGTGGAGCACGGATGAGGCACCATTTCTGAAGTTGGAGTTTTGGGAGGTGACTCATGGGTTGGCCGGCTGTACATCGTGATATTTACAATATGGGAGCTTGGCATAAATAGGACTATTTACGTTGCAGCGCGGAGCGCTCGCCAGCGATGCGACTCCAGCGAGCCCTGTATGGTTTTAATTACGGGGGGGAGGGTTGGGGTGATGAGTGCCTCGGTGGGAGCACACGTGTCTGGGTGGGACGCCCGGCCTGGTCAGCTGGCGCCAGGGACGCTTACGGTGGGCTTGGTGCTCGTCCAGCGGGGCCCGAGCGCGCTTGGCCGCGCAGAGCCGATGCCGCTCTGCCCGTGGCGGTGCAGGGAGCCAGGCACCTTGTGCAGGGCTGAGGTGACGCCTCCGGCCGCCCCGACCTCCCCACGTGCCCACTGGAGCTGCTGGGTGGTCAGGCGTCGGCTCCGGGGGCTCTTGAAGACGTGAATGACCTTCCCACCATCATGGCAGAAGCGGTGGGCGCTGGATGCGTGATCCCAAGGGATATACACACGGGGATGGGGAGGTGGCCAGTACCCTCCGAGGGTTTCTCCAACCTGAGGTGTGTGCTCCTCCACGGAAGGGGACGTTCCCAGGGGCCTGTCCAGCAGGGGCTCTGCACCACGCTTCCAACGGCTGACCCCAGCTAGGGTTGAACGCGTCGATGTGGCTTCGGCGCCGGCCCCTGTGCACCTCTGCTGCTGCCCCTTCTCCCTTGCTGTGTGCGTGTCACAGGGCTGTGGTGGTGGCTTGCAGCGCTGGTGTGGGCAACCAGCTGCCATGTCCCAGCCTTCCCCTCCTTGAAAGGCTCCTGGAGATGCAGCAAGGCCGAAGCGTGCGGGACGCAGCTCCTTGGACGCGCCTCCGCTCCTCGCTCCGCGTTGGGAGCTCCCCGGAGATCTCCGTCATCCCTGGACGCGGTGTCCGTCTGCGTCTCCGGGTGCTCTGTGCCACGCTGGTGTGGGCACACTGACCCAACAGCAGCCGCTGGCCAAGGAGGAGGCACCTGGACCCCGCTGCATCCTTGGGCCACCAGGCACCGGCGCGGCGGCGCTGCCCTCCGCGCTGCCGTCGCCAGCTCCGGCGAATTCCCAGGACCAAACCGGGGGTGAAAAAAGACTGATTTGGGGGTTACAAAAAGCCAGCCCCAACCGCCCTGCGTTGTGGTGGCTTGCCCGGGGGTCCTGCCTCTCGAGCCCTGCTTTCAGCTCTGCTGGGAAGCTTGGCTGTCAGGCTGGCAGCTTCACTTCTCCCTGCCTCAGTTCTCTTAATTGCGAGGCGTGGAGCAGCCCTCGCGCCGTCCCCGGGGGAGCCGCGAGGCTTGGGTAATGAACATGACAAAGTGCTCCGGGATCCGCGGCTGGAGGCGCAGCCCCGGCCGGCGCGCCCGGCTGTGGGGTGTTTATTTATCTACATGCTCTCTGTTTTCTCCCTGCACCCTACATCCACTTGCATGTAGCAAACCTTAATTAGAAACAAAGCCGATAGGGGAGGAAATATAAACAGGAGCGTGCATGGAAATTGGAAGTTGATTGCTCGCCGGCCAGCAGAATGCGTGTCTGGGGCTCGGGAGGGAAGGGGGTTTGGGGAAGAGGGGAAGGGGAGGAGGTGGGGGGGGGAAACTGGCTCTGTTAAAAGGAAATGTGAAAAAGGAGGTAAAGCATAAATCAGGGGTGGAAGGCAGGGAGGTGGATGACAGCCTACAGAAAGCAGAGGTTAAGAGCCGCGGACGCTCGGCGGGGCGGTTCCAAGGGAACCTCTCTGCAGCTGAGAAAGTTCAGGATCAGGAAAGGAAAGTTGGTTTGTTCTACAAAGACAAAAAAAAACACCCCAACGAACCAAAACCCCAAACCCAAACCAAACAGCAAGGACCCAAGGAACCCAAAGGCAGAAAGCCAAGAACAAAGGAGTCCTGGCAGGGTCTGGATCCCGCACCGCTTGGTAGCGGCGCTGCCATCGCTGCCGGCTCCCTTTGTGTGCCTGCTGGCCTGTGCCATGCGCCGCTCCGGGGTGCCGGTGCTGCCCAGGTGCTTTGGGGGGGAGCTGGGAAGGGCACTGTGGGGTTTTCCAATCAACTTGCCAGCCAGAGGGGAAGGGAACCCCGAAGGCGCTCTGCACCCCGCTGGAGTTCGCTCTGCACAGCCCTCGCCGCGCTGGCAGGTTTCCCGAGGGCTGGAGGAAAGCCAGCCCTGTGCCAAAGGAGCTGGAGATGGCCCCAGTGTCTGCCAGGGTGCTGGCAGCATGGGGGCACCCCTGGGCTCTGATGGGGGAGGGAGCAGTGCCCAGCACGAGTTCTGCTGGGCAGTGGCATCGTGGGCAAGGGAGCTGGATGTCGAGCATCTTCCTGTACTGGGTGGCTGAGATCCTGAGCTTGGCCCTGGGTGTGGAGAGGGCTGCTGGGGTGGGAGGGCTGGATCTCCTCTCCTGGGGTGGGCATCCCCAGGGCATGCTGTGGCTGAGGTGCTGGACAGGAGCAGCCTTGCCCATCCTCTGAGCAGGCTGGGGACAGGAGCTCTGCCTTTCTGCGTGGTGAACAATGTGCTAAGAGCTGCTGTGCATTTGTTCTGCTGGCTGTGCACAGCATCACCCTGGGTTGTATTTGAGGGCTGCAGTCACCTATCCATTGTTAGAATATCGTCACCTCTCTTGTACAGGTGGTCATGACCTGCTGCTGAGTACCCCTGCAGCCTCCCCTGGGCCCAGGGGTGGTCTGAAGGATGCCACAGGGCTTAGTTTGTGCCTTCTTGTCCAGCTTCGGGGTCTCGGGGGAGGAAGCCATCAAAGGCATCAGCTCTGGGGTCACACCAGGGCAGCTGCTTTGACCTTGGTGCTCCAGGGAGGAGGTGCCTGCCCAGGGTGTGCCAGAGCTGTAGGAGCTGCAGGAGCATCCTGGTGAACCCAGTGCACTCTGGAGGGATGCAAGAGAGCAGCAGGTCCAGGGACAAGCAGAGGATGTGTCAGGAAGCTGAGCTGGCCGTCAGCTTGAGCTCCAGACCTCTCCTGAGTGCAGGCTGGAGACAAAGTTCTGACAAACAGGTCTGAGGTGTGGAGAGGAGGATGTGGTTTTGGGTCGGTTTGTGCTGCTCCTGGCTGCTGCCTCCCCTCCTGGCCCTGTTCCCTGGGTTAATTTTTGACCAGGCACATTCTTTGTGCCCTCTGTGTTCAGGGGCAGCAGCAGGGAGGGCTGCTTCTGGAGGCCTGATTTAAACGTGGGTTTGGCTGCCCTTGCAGCTCTGCTCCTCAGCCTCTCCTGGCTGGAGGCAGCAGTTGCTCCCTGTCCCTGCTGCATTTCCAGCCTCCCTGGGTGATAAAAGCTGAGGGAGCAGACGCTGGAGGGAGGTGTTGAGGGGACAGGGCTGGGGAGGATTGAGGCTTGGGGCCGGTGTGGCCATCGGTGTCCCCCTAGCTCCTCAGGACATGCTGCAGAGGGGTCTGGCGGTGCAGAGGGGTCTGGCGGTGCAGAGGGGTCTGGTGGTGCAGAGGGGTCTGGCGGTGCCGAGGGGATGCGGCTGTGCTTTGGGGATGCTGCCAAGGGGTTCGGGGGCTGTCCCCAAGGGTGGGAGCGGCAGTGGTCCCCGTCGCAGACTGCCTGAGGACCTGCCCGCACTAGCCGGCAGCCGTTTGTGTGCACATACCTGAGCTGGCTGGGGAGAGGGGTGGGCAGCAGCGGGGCTGCGAAACCGGCCTGAGGAGCTGGGTAAACACTGGGTGCCGAGAAACCTCCCAGGCCCCAGCGCTTTTGTGCCGCTGCAGCTGGGGCTGTGAGAAACGAGAGCCCGAGCCCCCTGCTCCTGCCCCAGGGTGCCTGCTGCCAGCACACCGACCCTGCCGGCGTGGGCGCTGGTGCCTGGCTCGGCCGGGAGCGGCCGTGGGGCTCCCATCCCGCAGCGAACCCTTTGTGGACTCTCTCGTCGCAGTTTGCTGTCCCTCCCCAGCCTCCCCCTGGCTCGCAGGGATGCCGGAGCGAAGCTGCCCGCCGGTTCAGTCGGCCTGGGGGGAGCGGGGGGGGTCCTGGGAGGCAAAAGTTCAGCGGTTGATAAGGGGGAACGTGGGGCCTCCCGCGATAAGGCAGAGACGTGCGGGGCGGGCGGCAGAGAGAGGCAGCGCCCCGCGCAGGGGCTCGTCCCTGGCTGGGACCTACGGATGCAGGGAGGACTGGACTGGGGGTGCTGGGGGCAGGCAGGGACCCCTCGGGGCTCAGGAGAGGGCAACTGTGAGGCTGTGAGGAAGGAGCGGTGCCCAGCGCGCTCTGCGGGGCTGCTTCAACACCCCCTTGGGCTCAGTAGTGGACGTTCAGGAGCGTGCTGGATGGATGGCGCTTTGTGCCAGGCTGCTGGCACAGGGTTGGCTGTGCAGGGCGTGTGGGCCCCCCTGAGCACAGCAGGGTTGTGCCCCTCTCTGCCCTTCCACGCTCAGGAAAGGAAGCAGCTCTGCTCCCTGCAAGCCTGACCGCCGGACGGGAAGGGAGCTGGAACAGGCCACAGGGGCAGCAAATGCAGCACTAGCTGTGGGTGATCCATGCCTCCGTGAGTGTCACAGGGGGAGACTGCTCAGAAATTATAGTTTGAGTGACTGTGAGTAACTGCAGCTCCTTGGAGAGCCATCAGAGCAGCAGCTCTTGATTTAGACCCCAGCGTGCCGTGCCGTGCGGGGCGAGGCGTGGGGCTGGCGCGGGGGGGAGCTCCTGGCAGGCACAAAGAAGGGGCTGGAGAGCCCCAGAAGTTGGTGAATCTTTATCTAATAAATGCTGTTCTTTCCACCTTGCCTCCCTCAGGGGCAGACCATTGCCTGGGTCAGAGGACCAGGGCTGGGGAATGCCTGGCAGCAAGGGTCTGTGAGCGAGGCAAAAGGAGGGAGGTGGCCGAGCGGAGCGGCTGAAGCGGTGTAGGAAATGGTATTAAAGCTCAGCATAAATGACCAGGGCTGCTCAATGGATGAGGTTTAAAACAAAAACCCACCCCCAGGGAGCTAAATAATCTTGATGAAATGGCAAATTGCAGGAGGTCAGCAGAGGTAAACCAATGTTTGGAAAGTGGAAGTGGTGTCTGAAAGGGGAAAACAGGAGAACCTCCCAAAGGGTGGCAAGGCGAAGGTGAAACCATATATGGCAGGCTGAGAGGGACAGAAGGGAACCCTCCCCTCGGGCTCCCCCTCGGCAAATGAGAATCAGGAGGGTAAGCCCAGCCGGGAGGGAGCACCTGGGGAGATGGAAGTGACAGCACAAGGAGCAATGGTGGAATCTGAGGCGTGGAAACAGGAGGGGAAATTGATTCCCTGTGCGAGTGACAGAGCCCTGGAGCAGGCTGCCCGGGGGGGGGTGTGGATTCCCCCTCTCTGGAACCCTGCTGGATGTGTTCCTGTGTGATCTGTTCTAAGTGGTTCTGCTCTGGCAGGGGGTTGGACTTTCAAGGTCCCTTCCAACCCCTAGCATCCTGTGAGGTCACTGTCCTCCAAAACATCCACAGCCCAGGCTCTTCCCTCCCCAGGGCAGCCCTGAGGCACTGACGTGAGGGCAGAAGAGCTTCGACTGGGAAAGGAATGGCTGAGAGGAATATCTGGGCAGAGCAAAGGGGGACGAGCATCCTTTAAGAAGAACTCCTTGGGTGATCCAGGAGAGCCCAGAGCAGTAGTTTTGGAGAAAGGGCTCTCTGGTGGCTTCAGATCTGTTTAAAGAGGGGCAGACAAAGAGGAGGCTTTCCCAGCGGCCGGGGGTCAGCGCGGGGCCGGCGCGGCGCAGGCAGCGGAGAGGGGCTGGGGGCTCGCAGGGGCGGCAGGCTTGCAGATTAGAGCAAGTCATTCAGGATGGTAAAACCCAAACCAAACCAAAGCCCACAACAGTTGTCTGGAAAACACTGGGAGAGGATCTCATGAGGGTGGATGAGCAGGCCAGAAAGCGGCAGGTTAAACGTAGGCAGCGGTGAGTGGAAGGGGGATTCGGCTGGCAACAGAAATCAGCCTAAAGCCCTGGTGCAGGGTGGCAGAGCTTTAAATTACTGATTAGCATTTGGAGAAAGAGATCTTAAAGTCATTGTGGATGGCTCTTTGAAAGCACCAACTCCTTGAGAGCAGGTCTTGGGAGGAGGGGCTGAGGGAGCTGGGGCTGTTTAGTCTGGAGAGGAGGAGGCTGAGGGAGACCTCATTGCCCTCTGCAGCTCCCTGAGAGGAGGCTGGAGCCGGGTGGGGGTTGGGCTCTTTTCCTTAGTCTCAGGTGATAGAAGGAGAGGAACTGGCCTGAAATTGTGCCAGGGGAGGGGTAGGTTGGAGATGAGGAACAATTTCTTTGCTGCAGGAGTGGTCAGGGACTGGCAGAGGCTGCCCAGGGAGGTGGTGGAGTCCCCAGCCCTGGAGGTGTTCCAGGACCCTGTGGCCATGGCAGCTGGGGCCAGGGTTGGTGGCCATGGTGGGGTTGGGTTGGGTTGATGTTGGGCTGGGTGATCTTAGAAGGCTTTTCCTAGCCAAGCAATTCTGTGATCAACTCAGAACTGTGAGAGGAAGTGAAGGTGCTTGTGCAGGAGAGGCGCAGGGGCAAGGGGGCTTCAGGAGAGATGCAGTGTGGGGGGCACAGGGCTGTCACCCCTGGGAGGTGTGGAGAAGCAGCTGGTGAAGGGCTGCTGAGGAATCATCTCATGGCTCTTTTTTCCACTCACTCTTGAGTTCTCAAGCAGAAAGTTTAAAACCAGGAGCAATGGTGTGCTGGGCAGGGTCAGCCCACCTGGGAGCCCTTGGTGCTGGGCTGCAGAGCCCAGGATGCTCTCTGTACCTCCTCCCTGAGCATCCCCCTGGTGTGCTGCTGGCGGTGGGAGGCAAACCAGGAGTCCCTTTGGCTCAGCCTCCGTGGTAGATGTGCTCTGTCCCATAGGGAGAGGTGTCTTCTCCAGGCTCCCATGCTTGGTGGGGATGATTCCAAGCTATTTGCAGCTCCCAGGGCAGAGTACTGTGAGGGGTGCAGGTTGCTGTGGCTGCTCACCGCCTTGGCCATGGTGGGGGACCCTGCCGGTGTGGCAGCACCTCCCAGGATCATGCAAGCAGGGCAGCCAGGGAGAGATCCAGGCAAGGGAGAGGTCCAGGCGAGGCAGAGGTCTGTGCAGGGGAGAGGTCCAGGCGAGGCAGAGGTCCGGGCAAGGGAGAAGTCCAGGCGAGGGAGAGGTCCAGGCGAGGCAGAGGTTTGTGCAAGGGAGAGGTGCAGGCGAGGGAGAGGTCTGTGCAGGGGAGAGGTCTGTGCAAGGGAGAGGTCCGGGCGAGGGAGAGGTCCAGGCGAGGCAGAGGTCTGTGCAGGGGAGAGGTCTGTGCAGGGGAGAGGTCTGTGCAGGGGAGAGGTCCAGGCGAAGCAGAGGTCTGGGCAAGGGAGAAGTCCAGGCGAGGGAGAGGTCCAGGCGAGGCAGAGGTCTGGGCAAGGGAGAAGTCCAGGCGAGGGAGAGGTCCAGGCGAGGCAGAGGTCTGGGCAAGGGAGAAGTCCAGGCGAGGGAGAGGTCCAGGCGAGGCAGAGGTTTGTGCAAGGGAGAGGTGCAGGCGAGGGAGAGGTCTGTGCAGGGGAGAGGTCTGTGCAAGGGAGAGGTCCGGGCGAGGCAGAGGTCCAGGCGAGGGAGAGGTCCAGGCGAGGCAGAGGTCTGTGCAGGGGAGAGGTCCAGGCGAGGGAGAGGTCTGTGCAAGGGAGAGGTCCAGGCGAGGCAGAGGTCTGTGCAAGGGAGAGGTCCGGGCGAGGGAGAGGTCTGTGCAAGGGAGAGGTCCAGGCGAGGCAGAGGTCTGTGCAAGGGAGAGGTCCGGGCGAGGCAGAGGTCCGGGCGAGGCAGAGGTCCCCTGGAGCCCGTCCCGGCGCTCACCTCTGCCCTTCCCGGGTGGGGAGGGTGGGAGCTGGGGGAGCAGCGGCGCTCCGGTCCGGCCGCTCGGTGCTGGGCTGAGGGCGGTGTGCAGGGGTTGCTGGCCCCCTGCCCGTCTGTCTGGGGGGGGTCCCCGCGGCGCGGGGCTCTCCCGCAGCGGCGCTCGGCAGGGCAGACAAAGGGAACAATGGCCCCGCGCCGGGCAGCCTGCGGCCGGGGCCCGGCCCGGCACGGCACGGCACGGCACGGCTCCGGGAGGCCCTGCCGGACCTGCCTCCCTTTGCTCCCAGCCAGGCGCTGGGGACACCCAGGCCACAAACTGTCCCAGCTGGGGGATGGAGCAGCTCTCTGCCTGCGCCCAGCTGCGCCCTGCACCCGGGGCCAGCCGGAGCCGGGAGGGGGCTGAGACCTGCTCCGGGGGAGAGCAGGAGCTGGGGACCTGCTGCAGGGGAGAGCAGGAGCTGGGGACCTGCTGCAGGGGAGAGCAGGAGCTGGGGACCTGCTGCAGGGGAGAGCAGGAGCTGGGGACCTGCTGCAGGGGAGAGCAGGAGCTGGGGACCTGCTGCAGGGGAGAACAGGAGCTGGGGACCTGCTGCAGGGGAGAGCAGGAGCTGGGGACCTGCTGCAGGGGAGAACAGGAGCTGGGGACCTGCTGCAGGGGAGAGCAGGAGCTGGGGAGCTGCTGCAGGGGAGAACAGGAGCTGGGGACCTGCTGCAGGGGAGAGCAGGAACTGGGGACCTGCTGCAGGGGAGAGCAGGAGCTGGGGACCTGCTGCAGGGGAGAGCAGGAGCTGGGGACCTGCTGCAGGGGAGAACAGGAGCTGGGGACCTGCTGCAGGGGAGAACAGGAGCTGAGCACCTGCTGCAGGGGAGAACAGGAGCTGGGGACCTGCTGCAGGGGAGAGCAGGAGCTGGGGACCTGCTGCAGGGGAGAGCAGGAGCTGGGGACCTGCTCCGGGGGAGAGCAGGAGCTGGGGACCTGCTCCGGGGGAGAGCAGGAGCTGGGGACCTGCTGCAGGGGAGAGCAGGAGCTGGGGACCTGCTGCAGGGGAGAGCAGGAGCTGGGGACCTGCTGCAGGGGAGAGCAGGAGCTGGGGACCTGCTGCAGGGGAGAACAGGACCTGCTCAGGGGGGACCTGCTCCAGGGGAACTGTCAGCTCAGCTCCCAGAACCTGTCCCAAAAGTGTGTGATGCTCTGCCAGAGCCTGGTGAGCTCTGGTGACACAACCCAGCCACGGCTGGCAGGGAGCCTGCTTGGGAGTCTGCTGTGAGGCAGAGGAGAGCCAGGGAGGGTGAGGAGGATTCAGTCAGGGGCTGGACCCTCCAGCCCTGTGGTGAGCCTGGCCAGCCTCAGCAGGGGGATGCAGAGAAGGCCTCTCCTTGGTGCTCTGCAGGAGGCATCATTTGTGGCAGGCCAAGTTCTTCCTTCCCCAGAGTCTCGTGGGGCAAAGAGGACCAACTGGAGCAGTCTGTCCTGCAGCAGTCTGTCCTGCAGCAGGGTCCAGGGAGTCCTTGGGTGCTCCTTGGTCTGCAGAGGACATCCCAACCCCTTCACGTGGGCAGGTGCTGGACTCAGGTGCTTTGGCCTGGTTGCTGAGATGAGAGGGCTGGGCATGGTGTGTCTGAGGATGGACTGGGCAGGGGCAGGCTGTCCAGGTGCCCCCAGGTGTTTGCTTTCACGCAGGAGACTGCTGTGTGTGTCCTGCCGAGGCTGTGTCTGCCTGCACTGCTCTCCCCTCTCTGTGGCCAGGCTGCTGGCCGTGGCCGGTGCCCCCGGTGGGGGCTGGCAGCATCCCTGCTGCCGCTGGCTCTGCAGCTCCTTCTCCCCCAGTGTGGGCAAGATGCTGCCCCTGTGAGCTTGGCTTCCAGCCTTGCTGTCAGGAGATGCAGCTCTCCTGCAAGCTCAGCCTGCTGGCCAGGAGTGGCTGAGCTCTTGGGACTCAGCAGTCTGACCCAGGAGGAGGGCTCGGCCCTGGGACGTGTCTGGGAAGGATGCTTTCAGCCATCCCCCTGCCACCTGCTCTTGAGGATGTGTCCAAAGAAGCATTTTCTGGCCTAGAATAAGAGCTGGGAGTGCTCTGGGCTGGGACTGACAGAGATGTGTCCAGCTGGGCTGAGGCAAGGTGCAGCAGAAAGGTGAGGGCTGAGCCAGCAGGGTGAGCTGAGAGCAGCAGAGGGGAGGCTGGGGGGCCCTGGGCAGAGCCTGGTGTGGTGGTGAGCAGCTGTGGGCTGCCTGGCTGTGGTGGGGTCACCCTTGCTGCATGCCCCATGGGGGCTTGGGCATGGGATGGGCTGCAGCACAGGAGGTCACCCCTGGCCCTGCAGAGGTTAGGGACATGGTTTGTGAGTTGCTTTCCCTGCAGTCCTGCTCCCAGGCTCCCCAGCTGCAGCTCAGAAGCCTTCCTGGTGAGCCTCACCTCCTAAGGCTCTGCCTGGTTTGGCTGGGAAGCCTGCTTGGAGTCAGGGGGCAAAGGCAGCAGGAGGAAGATGTGAATCTGGGGGGCAGAGGCCTCACTGCTGTCTGCAGTACCTGAAGGAGGTCAGAGGCAGGTGGGGGCAGCCTCTTCTCCCAGCTAGCAAGTGATGGGGTGAGAGGAACCAGCCTCCAGCTGTGCCTGGGGAGCTGCAGGTTGGACATTAGGAACAATTCTTCACCTAGAGGGTGGTGGGGCACTGGCCCAGGGAGCTGGTGGAGCCCCCATCCCTGCAGGTGTTGGAAGGATGCCTGGATGAAGCTGAGGGCCATGCTCTGGCAGCTGTGCACAGCCAGATGTTGGGCTGTGGTTGGACTCCTCCAGCCAGGAGGTTCTGTGGTCTGCAGGAGCAGCTGGAGCAGAGCCTGTGGGGCTGCCCCTGCTGCAGCTGGCTGGGATAGGGCAGCTCTGGGGAGAGCATTTCCTCTGCAGCTCTCCTGCAGGACCCACACCACCTCCAGGGCTGTCTGCAGTGCCCTTGCAGGTGGCTGTGCTGGTGCCCAGCCTTGGCATGCTGCCCCTGCAGTGCCCTGCACCACCTCCAGGGCTGCCTGCAGTGCCCTTGCAGGTGGCTGTGCTGGTGCCCAGCCTTGGCATGCTGCCCCTGCAGTGCCCTGCACCGCCTCCAGGGCTGCCTGGCAGTGCCCTTGCAGGTGGCTGTGCTGGTGCCCAGCCTTGGCATGCTGCCCCTGCAGTGCCCTGCACCACCTCCAGGGCTGCCTGGCAGTGCCCTTGCAGGTGGCTGTGCTGGTGCCCAGCCTTGGCATGCTGCCCCTGCAGTGCCCAGAGAGCAGCTGCGTGGTGAGTGCCAGCGGGCAGCTGGCTGCCCCTCTGCTCTGGCATGGGAGTGGGCACAGCCTGCTGCAGGGCCCTGTGCTGTGCCCTGAGGAGCAGAGTGCCCCAGGCTTGGGCAGGGCCATGGCTGGCAGCAGGGTGTTTGCCTGGTGCTGGGGACTGGCAGGTGGTGGTGGGGAGCTGTCTGCCCCTCTCAGCTGGGCATGGGGCAGCAGTGGGAGGAGAGAGGCAGAGCAGAGTGCCCCCAGCAGGCACAGCCTGCAGCCAGGCTGGGCTGGAGCTGCCCTCTTCAAGCCAACCCTGGGACAGAGCTCTGCTCCTTCCACCCACCCTGCAGAGCCACAGAGTGCTCTGGGCTGGGAGGGAGCTCCACAGCTCAGCCACTCCACCCCCTGCACTCAGCAGGGACATCCTCCACTGGAGCAGGTTGCCCACAGCCCTCTCCAGCCTCCCCTTCAATAGCTCCAGGGATGGAGCCCAACCACCTCCCTGGGCAACCTGCTGCAGTGTTCCAGCAGCCTCCTGCTGCACAACTTCTTCCTCACATCCAAGCTCAATCTGCTCTGCTCTGCTCTGAAGCCATTGTCCCTGGGGCTGGCCCTGCAGGCCTCTGCCAGCAGTCCCTCTGCAGCCTTCTTGGAGCACCTTGCAGAGGGGGGGGGATGGTCCCCTTGTAACAAGGACCCTCCTGAGCCTCCTGTTAGCAGTGCCCTGGAGGCTCAGGAAGGATCAGCTCAGTCGTGTGCAGGATGCCATGGGGGAATGCCCTGCCAGCAGGCACAGGGCAGAGCAGGCAGAGGGCAGAGCAGGCACAGGGCAGAGCAGCCCAGGGCTGAGCAGGCACAGGGCAGAGCAGCACAGGGCTGAGCAGGTACAGGGCAGAGCAGGCACAGGGCAGAGCAGGCACAGGGCAGAGCAGGCACAGGGCAGAGCAGCACAGGACAGAGCAGCACAGGGCAGAGCAGGCACAGGGCAGAGCAGCACAGGGCAGAGCAGCACAGGGCAGAGCAGGCACAGGGCAGAGCAGGTACAGGGCAGAGCAGCACAGGGCAGAGCAGCACAGGGCAGAGCAGGCACAGGGCAGAGCAGGCACAGGGCAGAGCAGCACAGGGCAGAGCAGCACAGGGCAGAGCAGGTACAGGGCAGAGCAGCACAGGGCAGAGCAGGCACAGGGCAGAGCAGGCACAGGGCAGAGCAGCACAGGGCAGAGCAGGCACAGGGCAGAGCAGCACAGGGCAGAGCAGGCACAGGGCAGAGCAGCACAGGGCAGAGCAGCACAGGGCAGAGCAGCACAGGGCAGAGCAGGTACAGAGCAGAGCAGGCACAGGGCAGAGCAGGCACAGGGCAGAGCAGCACAGGGCAGAGCAGGTACAGGGCAGAGCAGCACAGGGCAGAGCAGCACAGGGCAGAGCAGGCACAGGGCAGAGCAGCACAGGGCAGAGCAGGCACAGGGCAGAGCAGGTACAGGGCAGAGCAGCACAGGGCAGAGCAGCACAGGGCAGAGCAGGCACAGGGCAGAGCAGCACAGGGCAGAGCAGGCACAGGGCAGAGCAGGTACAGGGCAGAGCAGCACAGGGCAGAGCAGCACAGGGCAGAGCAGGCACAGGGCAGAGCAGGTACAGGGCAGAGCAGCACAGGGCAGAGCAGCACAGGGCAGAGCAGGCACAGGGCAGAGCAGCACAGGGCAGAGCAGCACAGGGCAGAGCAGCACAGGGCAGAGCAGCACAGGGCAGAGCAGGCACAGGGCAGAGCAGGCACAGGGCAGAGCAGCACAGGGCAGAGCAGGCACAGGGCAGAGCAGCACAGGGCAGAGCAGGTACAGGGCAGAGCAGCACAGGGCAGAGCAGGCACAGGGCAGAGCAGGTACAGGGCAGAGCAGCACAGGGCAGAGCAGCACAGGGCAGAGCAGGCACAGGGCAGAGCAGCACAGGGCAGAGCAGGCACAGGGCAGAGCAGGTACAGGGCAGAGCAGCACAGGGCAGAGCAGCACAGGGCAGAGCAGGTACAGGGCAGAGCAGCACAGGGCAGAGCAGGCACAGGGCAGAGCAGCACAGGGCAGAGCAGCACAGGGCAGAGCAGGCACAGGGCAGAGCAGCACAGGGCAGAGCAGCACAGGGCAGAGCAGGCACAGGGCAGAGCAGCACAGGGCAGAGCAGCACAGGGCAGAGCAGGTACAGGGCAGAGCAGCACAGGGCAGAGCAGGTACAGGGCAGAGCAGGTACAGGGCAGAGCAGGCACAGGGCAGAGCAGCACAGGGCAGAGCAGGCACAGGGCAGAGCAGCACAGGGCAGAGCAGCACAGGGCAGAGCAGGCACAGGGCAGAGCAGCACAGGGCAGAGCAGGCACAGGGCAGAGCAGCACAGGGCAGAGCAGGCACAGGGCAGAGCAGCACAGGGCAGGTACAGGGCAGAGCAGGTACAGGGCAGAGCAGGCACAGGGCAGAGCAGCACAGGGCAGAGCAGCCCCGGGGCAGAGCAGCACAGGGCAGAGCAGCACAGGGCAGAGCAGGCACAGGGCAGAGCAGGTACAGGGCAGAGCAGGCACAGGGCAGAGCAGGTACAGGGCAGAGCAGGCACAGGGCCGAGCAGGTACAGGGCAGAGCAGGCACAGGGCAGAGCAGCACAGAGCAGAGCAGGCACAGAGCAGAGCAGGCACAGGGCAGAGCAGGCAGAGGGCAGAGCAGCACAGGGCAGAGCAGCACAGGGCAGAGCAGGTACAGGGCAGAGCAGGTACAGAGCAGAGCAGGTACAGGGCAGAGCAGGCACAGGGCAGAGCAGCACAGAGCAGAGCAGGCACAGAGCAGAGCAGGCACAGGGCAGAGCAGGTACAGGGCAGAGCAGCACAGGGCAGAGCAGCACAGGGCAGAGCAGGTACAGGGCAGAGCAGCACAGGGCAGAGCAGGTACAGGGCAGAGCAGCACAGGGCAGAGCAGGTACAGGGCAGAGCAGCACAGGGCAGAGCAGCACAGGGCAGAGCAGCACAGGGCAGAGCAGGCACAGGGCAGAGCAGGCACAGGGCAGAGCAGCACAGGGCAGAGCAGGCACAGGGCAGAGCAGCACAGGGCAGAGCAGGCACAGGGCAGAGCAGGCACAGGGCAGAGCAGGCACAGGGCAGAGCAGCACAGGGCAGAGCAGCACAGGGCAGAGCAGCACAGGGCAGAGCAGGTACAGGGCAGAGCAGGCACAGGGCAGGGCAGGCACAGGGCAGAGCAGGCACAGGGCAGAGCAGGCACAGGGCAGAGCAGGTACAGGGCAGAGCAGCACAGGGCAGAGCAGGCACAGGGCAGAGCAGCACAGGGCAGAGCAGCACAGGGCAGAGCAGGTACAGGGCAGAGCAGGCACAGGGCAGAGCAGCACAGGGCAGAGCAGCACAGGGCAAGCAGGCACAGGGCAGAGCAGGTACAGGGCAGAGCAGCACAGGGCAGAGCAGCACAGGGCAGAGCAGCACAGGGCAGAGCAGGTACAGGGCAGAGCAGCACAGGGCAGAGCAGGTACAGGGCAGAGCAGCACAGGGCAGAGCAGCACAGGGCAGAGCAGGCACAGGGCAGAGCAGGCACAGGGCAGAGCAGGCACAGGGCAGAGCAGCACAGGGCAGAGCAGCACAGGGCAGAGCAGGTACAGGGCAGAGCAGGTACAGGGCAGAGCAGTACAGGGCAGAGCAGGTACAGGGCAGAGCAGGTACAGGGCAGAGCAGCACAGGGCAGAGTAGCACAGGGCAGAGCAGGTACAGGGCAGAGCAGGTACAGGGCAGAGCAGGCACAGGGCAGAGCAGCACAGGGCAGAGCAGCACAGGGCAGAGCAGGCACAGGGCAGAGCAGCACAGGGCAGAGCAGCACAGGGCAGAGCAGGCACAGGGCAGAGCAGGTACAGGGCAGAGCAGGCACAGGGCAGAGCAGCACAGGGCAGAGCAGGTACAGGGCAGAGCAGGCACAGGACAGAGCAGCACAGGGCAGAGCAGGCACAGGGCAGAGCAGCACAGGGCAGAGCAGGTACAGGGCAGAGCAGGCACAGGGCAGAGCAGGCACAGGGCAGAGCAGCACAGGGCAGAGCAGCACAGGGCAGAGCAGGTACAGGGCAGAGCAGGCACAGGGCAGAGCAGCACAGGGCAGAGCAGGCACAGGGCAGAGCAGCACAGGGCAGAGCAGGTACAGGGCAGAGCAGGCACAGGGCAGAGCAGCACAGGGCAGAGCAGGCACAGGGCAGAGCAGGCACAGGGCAGAGCAGGTACAGGGCAGAGCAGGCACAGGGCAGAGCAGCACAGGGCAGAGCAGCACAGGGCAGAGCAGGCACAGGGCAGAGCAGGCACAGGACAGAGCAGCACAGGGCAGAGCAGGCACAGGGCAGAGCAGGCACAGGGCAGAGCAGGTACAGGGCAGAGCAGGCACAGGGCAGAGCAGCACAGGGCAGAGCAGCACAGGGCAGAGCAGGCACAGGGCAGAGCAGGTACAGGGCAGAGCAGCACAGAGCAGAGCAGCACAGGGCAGAGCAGGTACAGGGCAGAGCAGCACAGGGCAGAGCAGCACAGGGCAGAGCAGCACAGGGCAGAGCAGGCACAGGGCAGAGCAGCACAGGGCAGAGCAGCACAGGGCAGAGCTGTCACAGGGCAGAGCAGCACAGGGCAGAGCAGCACAGGACAGAGCAGCACAGGGCAGAGCAGGCACAGGGCAGAGCAGCACAGGGCAGAGCAGCACAGGGCAGAGCAGCACAGGGCAGAGCAGGTACAGGGCAGAGCAGCACAGGGCAGAGCAGCACAGGGCAGAGCAGCACAGGGCAGAGCAGGCACAGGGCAGAGCAGCACAGGGCAGAGCAGCACAGGGCAGAGCTGTCACAGGGCAGAGCAGCACAGGGCAGAGCAGCACAGGACAGAGCAGCACAGGGCAGAGCAGGCACAGGGCAGAGCAGCACAGGGCAGAGCAGCACAGGGCAGAGCTGTCACAGGGCAGAGCAGCACAGGGCAGAGCAGGCACAGGGCAGAGCAGCACAGGGCAGAGCAGCACAGGGCAGAGCAGGTACAGGGCAGAGCAGGCACAGGGCAGAGCAGCACAGGGCAGAGCAGGCACAGGGCAGAGCAGCACAGGGCAGAGCAGGCACAGGGCAGAGCAGGTACAGGGCAGAGCAGGCACAGGGCAGAGCAGCACAGGGCAGAGCAGGCACAGGGCAGAGCAGCACAGGGCAGAGCAGGCACAGGGCAGAGCAGCACAGGGCAGAGCAGCAGGCTGCTGGCATGGGCTGGGGGAGCAGGCTGTGCCCACTGCTCAGCACCTCCAGGACTCGTTGCCATCATCTTCCTCATCATCCATCCTGCCCAGTTGGTCTGCTCTGCCCTCAGGGAAGCTCTGAGAGAGCCCTTGGCCAGCTGGGGAGCAGTGGGGAGCAGGGGGCACAGCAGAGGTGCCCAGGAGGATGTTGGCAGCAGGAGCAGGGCTGGGCTGTGGCTGTGGGAGGTGCTGGGCAGGGGCTGCTCCCTCTCCAGCTCCCAGCAGCAGCTAAGCAGGCTGTGGGTCTGTGGGTGGGGTGAGGCCAGCTTGGGTTTGCCATGGAGCCCTCTGGGGCAGCTGCTTGGAGCCCTGCCTTGGCAGCTGGGGGGTGGTCAGGATGGGGCCAGATCTGCTGGGAACATCTCCTGGTGCTGGGGAGATGTCTGCTGCAGGAGGCTCTGCTGCTGCTGCTGCTTCCTCCTGGGGTCCTCCTGCTGCTGGCTCTGCACTTCCCTTCTGCAAGGCTGCAGGTGAGGAGGGCAGGGAGGTTGCTCTCCAGGCCTTGCTGGCTCTGGTGCCAAGCCCTGGTGCCTCCAGGCTGAGGCCAGGAGGCTGTGCTGTGACTGACAGCTGCTCTGGGGAGAGCAGCAGCTCCTGGTGAGCACAGACCCTCTGCAGGCACCAAACCTGCTGCAGCTGCTCCCACTTGTGCTCTGCTCCCTGTCCCTGGCTCTAGCTGAGTCTTGATCCACTCCTGGAGGGTGCTGAGGCTCCTCCTGGGGGGCAGCAGTGGCTGGGGAGGGCTCCTGGGCACCTTGGAACAGGCAGGAGGTGCAGGGAAGGCTCTGCTGGGGACTGAACAGAATGGAAGAGAATCAACCAGGTTGGGAAAGACCTTTGAGAGCACTGAGTGCAACCTGTCTGCATCAGGGACAGTGTGGCCAGCAGGGAGCTCATCCTGCCCTGTGCTCAGCACTGCTCAGGCCACACCTTGAGTCCTGTGTCCAGCTCTGGGCTCCTCAGGTCAGGAAAGAGGTTGAGCTGCTGGAAGGTGTCCAGAGAAGGGCAACAGAGCTGGGGAGGGGTCTGGAGCACAGCCCTGTGAGGAGAGGCTGAGGGAGCTGGGGTTGCTTAGCCTGGAGAAGAGGAGGCTCAGGGGAGACCTTCTTGCTCTCTGCAACTCCCTGCAGGGAGGTTGGAGCCAAGTGGGGGTTGGTCTCTTCTCCCAGGCAGCCAGCAGCAGAACAAGAGGACACAGTTTCAATCTGTGCCAGGGGAGGTTCAGGCTGGAGGTGAGGAGAAAGTTCTTCCCAGCAAGAGAGATTGGCCCTGGGGATGTGCTGCCCAGGGAGGTGGTGGAGTCCTCATCCCTGGAGGTGCTCAGGAGGAGCCTGGATGAGGCCCTTGGAGCCAGGGTTTAGTTGGTTAGGTGGTGCTGGGTTCCAGGCTGGTCCCTCTGGGCCCAGCACCAGGGCTGAGCAAGTGGCTGTCCCCTTCCTGGTGGTGCATGGCTCAGGGGTGGGCATGTGGGGGGCACACAGGCTTGTGGCAAAGCTGAGTGAGCCAGCTGGTGCCTGGCACTTGCCTTCAGCCCTGGGCATAGCAGGAGGCCAGCCCTGGTGACCTGTGAGGCTGGGGGTGCAGTGCCACCCTGCCAGGCACTGCCCTGCTGCTCCCAGTCCCTGGCTGTGCAAGGGGAGAGGAGCTGCAGTGGGGAGGGGGAGCTGCAGTGGGGCAGGAGGAGCTGCAGTGGGGAGGGGGAGCTGCAGTGGGGCAGGGGGAGCTGCAGTGGGCAGGAGGAGCTGCAGTGGGGAGAGGGAGCTGCAGGGGGGCAGGGGGAGCTGCAGTGGGGCAGGAGGAGCTGCAGTGGGGAGGGGGAGCTGCAGTGGGGCAGGGGGAGCTGCAGTGGGGCAGGAGGAGCTGCAGTGGGGCAGGAGGAGCTGCAGTGGGGAGGGGGAGCTGCAGTGGGGCAGGGGGAGCTGCAGTGGGGAGGGGGAGCTGCAGTGGGGCAGGGGGAGCTGCAGTGGGGCAGGAGGAGCTGCAGTGGGGCAGGAGGAGCTGCAGTGGGGAGGGGGAGCTGCAGTGGGGAGGGGGAGCTGCAGTGGGGCAGGGGGAGCTGCAGTGGGGCAGGAGGAGCTGCAGTGGGGAGGGGGAGCTGCAGTGGGGCAGGGGGAGCTGCAGTGGGGCAGGGGGAGCTGCAGTGGGGCAGGGGGCGCTGCAGTGGGGCAGGAGGAGCTGCAGTGGGCAGGGGGAGCTGCAGTGGGCAGGGGGAGCTGCAGTGGGGAGGGGGAGCTGCACTGGGGCTGCACTTTGCAGGGGGCAGGGGGCACTGCCAGGGGCTGTGGGGGCTGTGGGAGTGGCAGCTTTGGGCACCCAGGGGGGGGCACTGCTGTGGCTGCTGGGTGGCCTGGCCTGGCTCTGGGGGGTGCTGCAGTCCCCCCCCAGCAGCAGCCTTGCTCTGTAATTTGGGTGGCCTGACTCTGCCCTGGGCTGTGCCTGTGGGTGCTGAGCCTGGGAGGTCCTCGGTGTGTGGGCTGTGGGGAGAGGCTGCCCGAGGGCAGCCCTGGGGGGGTGTCCAGCAGCCTCCCACCGCTGCCTGCCCCGGGCGGCCCGGGGGCCCAGCACCCCTCCGGCTTTGTGCTGGGAGGAGTCCTGGGGCCGGGCTCAGGGGGTGGCATCCAAAGGCCCTGCAGGGGCTCCTGCCCCCTGGCAGCAGGAGCAAAGTCTCTGCCCCCAGAGCAGCCTGGCTTTGCCCCCTGGGGCAGGTCCCCCTGCTGCTGTGGCTGGGGGGCTCAGGGCAGGGCTCCTGGGCTGGGGCTGCCTTTGCTTTGCTGCAGGAGGAGGATCTGAGCTCTGGGGGCTCTTGGTGTGCTGCAGGGCTCCGGCTCAGAGAGGCCTCCTGGGCTGAGGGGGGGCCTGGGCAGCCCACCTGGAGTGAGGGGCTGGTGGCTGTGGGGGAGATGCTGCATGGTGCCAGGGGGCATCCTGAGGGCAGTCAGACAGACTGCTGGATGAGTCAACAATGCAAAAAGAGATAAAACAAACCCAAAACGGCCAGGAAATCCTTGGGGCCGCTCCAGCTCCACAACAATGAAGTGAAACAAGCTCCCTGCTCAAAGGCCTGCAGAAATCCCACCCCCCCTGGCACCCAGGGAGCCCCTGCTGGGCTGGCAGGAGGCACCTCCCACCCACAGACCCCCTGGGGCCTTGCAGCAAAGGGGGTGCCTGCCCCAGCACCCCACCCCCTGCCCCCTCTCCAGCTGAGCTGAGGAGCTGCAGCTGGAGCTGTGCTGTTCTGCACCAGCCTGGGCTTGCTGGGAGCCTGTGCTGGGAGCCTGTGCTGGAGCCTGTGCTGAGAGCCTGTGCTGGGAGCCTGTGCTGGGAGCCTGTGCTGAGAGCCTGTGCTGGGACCCTGTGCTGGGACCCTGTGCTGGGAGGCTGTGCTGGGAGCCTGTGCTGGGAGCCTGTGCTGGGAGCCTGTGCTGGGAGCCTGTGCTGGAGCCTGTGCTGGGAGCCTGTGCTGGAGCCTGTGCTGGGAGCCTGTGGTGTGAGCCTGTGCTGGAGCCTGTGCTGGGAGCCTGTGCTGGAGCCTGTGCTGGGAGCCTGTGCTGGGAGCCTGTGGTGTGAGCCTGTGCTGGAGCCTGTGCTGGGAGCCTGTGCTGGAGCCTGTGCTGGGAGCCTGTGCTGGGAGCCTGTGCTGGGAGCCTGTGGTGTGACCCTGTGCTGGGAGCCTGTGCTGGGAGCCTGTGCTGGAGCCTGTGCTGGAGCCTGTGCTGAGAGCCTGTGCTGGGAGCCTGTGCTGGGAGCCTGTGCTGGAGCCTGTGGTGGGACCCTGTGCTGGAGCCTGTGCTGGGAGCCTGTGCTGGAGCCTGTGGTGTGACCCTGTGCTGGAGCCTGTGCTGGGAGCCTGTGCTGGAGCCTGTGCTGGGAGCCTGTGCTGGAGCCTGTGCTGGGAGCCTGGGAGCCTGGGAGCCTGTGGTGGAGCCTGTGCTGAGAGCCTGTGCTGGGAGCCTGTGCTGGGAGCCTGTGCTGGGAGCCTGTGCTGGAGCCTGTGCTGGGAGCCTGTGCTGGGAGCCTGTGCTGGGAGCCTGTGCTGGGAGCCTGTGGTGTGAGCCTGTGCTGGAGCCTGTGCTGGGAGCCTGTGCTGGAGCCTGTGCTGGAGCCTGTGCTGGGAGCCTGTGCTGGAGCCTGTGCTGGAGCCTGTGCTGGGAGCCTGTGCTGGGACCCTGTGGTGTGAGCCTGTGCTGGAGCCTGTGCTGGGAGCCTGTGCTGGGAGCCTGTGGTGTGAGCCTGTGCTGGAGCCTGTGCTGGGAGCCTGTGCTGGAGCCTGTGGTGGGAGCCTGTGCTGGGAGCCTGTGCTGGGAGCCTGTGCTGGAGCCTGTGGTGGGAGCCTGTGCTGGAGCCTGTGCTGGAGCCTGTGCTGAGAGCCTGTGGTGGGAGCCTGTGCTGGGAGCCTGTGCTGGGAGCCTGTGCTGGAGCCTGTGGTGGGACCCTGTGCTGGAGCCTGTGCTGGGAGCCTGTGCTGGAGCCTGTGGTGTGACCCTGTGCTGGAGCCTGTGCTGGGAGCCTGTGCTGGAGCCTGTGCTGGGAGCCTGTGCTGGAGCCTGTGCTGGGAGCCTGTGCTGGGAGCCTGGGAGCCTGTGGTGGAGCCTGTGCTGGGAGCCTGTGCTGGGAGCCTGTGCTGGGAGCCTGTGCTGGAGCCTGTGCTGGGAGCCTGTGCTGGGAGCCTGGGAGCCTGTGGTGGAGCCTGTGCTGGGAGCCTGTGCTGGAGCCTGTGCTGGGAGCCTGTGCTGGAGCCTGTGGTGGGAGCCTGTGCTGGAGCCTGTGCTGGGAGCCTGTGCTGGGAGCCTGTGCTGGAGCCTGTGCTGGGAGCCTGTGCTGGGAGCCTGTGCTGGGAGCCTGTGCTGGAGCCTGTGCTGGGAGCCTGTGCTGGGAGCCTGTGCTGGAGCCTGTGGTGGGAGCCTGTGCTGGGAGCCTGTGGTGTGACCCTGTGCTGGGAGCCTGTGCTGGAGCCTGTGCTGGGAGGCTGTGCTGGAGCCTGTGCTGGGAGCCTGTGGTGTGACCCTGTGCTGGGAGCCTGTGCTGGAGCCTGTGCTGGGAGGCTGTGCTGGAGCCTGTGCTGGGAGCCTGTGGTGTGACCCTGTGCTGGGAGCCTGTGCTGGAGCCTGTGCTGGAGCCTGTGCTGGAGCCTGTGCTGGGAGCCTGTGGTGTGACCCTGTGCTGGGAGCCTGTGCTGGAGCCTGTGCTGGGAGGCTGTGCTGGAGCCTGTGCTGGGAGCCTGTGATGTGACCCTGTGCTGGAGCCTGTGCTGGAGCCTGTGCTGGGAGCCTGTGCTGAGAGCCTGTGCTGGAGCCTGTGCTGGGAGCCTGGGAGCCTGTGGTGGAGCCTGTGCTGGGAGCCTGTGCTGGGAGCCTGTGCTGGAGCCTGTGCTGGGAGCCTGTGCTGGAGCCTGTGCTGGGAGCCTGTGCTGGGAGCCTGGGAGCCTGTGGTGGAGCCTGTGCTGGAGCCTGTGCTGGAGCCTGTGCTGGAGCCTGTGCTGGGAGCCTGTGCTGGAGCCTGTGCTGGGAGCCTGTGCTGGGAGCCTGTGCTGGAGCCTGTGCTGGGAGCTTGTGCTAGGAGCCTGTGGTATGACCCTGTGCTGGGAGCCTGTGCTGGAGCCTGTGCTGGGAGCCTGTGCTGGAGCCTGTGCTGGGAGCCTGTGCTGGGAGCCTGTGCTGGAGCCTGTGCTGGGAGCCTGTGCTGGGAGCCTGTGCTGGGAGCCTGTGCTGGAGCCTGTGCTGGGAGCCTGTGCTGAGAGCCTGTGCTGGGAGCCTGTGCTGGGAGCTTGTGCTGGGAGCCTGTGCTGGAGCCTGTGCTGGAGCCTGTGCTGGGAGCCTGTGCTGAGAGCCTGTGCTGGGAGCCTGTGCTGGGAGCCTGTGCTGGGAGCCTGTGCTGGAGCCTGTGCTGGGAGCCTGTGCTGGGAGCTTGTGCTGGGAGCCTGTGCTGGGAGCCTGTGGTGTGACCCTGTGCTGGGAGCCTGTGCTGGGAGCCTGTGCTGGAGCCTGTGCTGGAGCCTGTGCTGGGAGCCTGTGCTGGGAGCCTGTGCTGGAGCCTGTGCTGGGAGCCTGTGCTGGAGCCTGTGCTGGGAGCCTGTGCTGGGAGCCTGTGCTGGGAGCCTGTGCTGGAGCCTGTGCTGGGAGCCTGTGCTGGAGCCTGTGCTGGGAGCCTGTGGTGTGAGCCTGTGCTGGAGCCTGTGCTGGGAGCCTGTGCTGGGAGCCTGTGCTGGAGCCTGTGCTGGAGCCTGTGCTGGGAGCCTGTGCTGGAGCCTGTGCTGGGAGCCTGTGCTGGGAGCCTGTGCTGGAGCCTGTGCTGGGAGCCTGTGCTGGGAGCCTGTGGTGGGAGCCTGTGCTGGGAGCCTGTGCTGGGAGCCTGTGGTGGGAGCCTGTGCTGGAGCCTGTGCTGGAGCCTGTGCTGGAGCCTGTGCTGGGAGCCTGTGCTGGGAGCCTGTGCTAGAGCCTGTGCTGGAGCTTGTGCTGGGAGCCTGTGCTGGGAGCCTGTGCTTGAGCCTGTGCTGGAGCCTGTGCTGGGAGCCTGTGCTTGAGCCTGTGCTGGAGCCTGTGCTGGGAGCCTGTGCTGGAGCCTGTGCTGGGAGCCTGTGCTGGGAGCCTGTGCTGGAGCTTGTGCTGGGAGCCTGTGCTGGGAGCCTGTGCTGGGAGCCTGTGCTGGAGCCTGTGCTGGGAGCCTGTGCTGGGAGCCTGTGCTGAGAGCCTGTGGTGTGACCCTGTGCTGGGAGCCTGTGCTGGAGCCTGTGCTGGGAGCCTGTGCTGGGAGCCTGTGCTGGAGCCTGTGTTGGGAGCCTGTGCTGGGAGCCTGTGCTGGAGCCTGTGCTGGGAGCCTGTGCTGGAGCCTGTGCTGGGAGCCTGTGCTGGAGCCTGTGCTGGAGCCTGTGCTGGGAGCCTGTGCTGGAGCCTGTGCTGGGACCCTGTGCTGGGAGCCTGTGCTGGAGCCTGTGGTGGGAGCCTGTGCTGGGAGCCTGTGCTGGGAGCCTGTGCTGGGAGCCTGTGCTGGAGCCTGTGGTGGGAGCCTGTGCTGGGAGCCTGTGCTGGGAGCCTGTGCTGGAGCCTGTGCTGGAGCCTGTGCTGGGAGCCTGTGCTGGAGCCTGTGCTGGGAGCCTGTGCTGGAGCCTGTGCTGGGAGCTTGTGCTGGGAGCCTGTGCTGGAGCCTGTGCTGGAGCCTGTGCTGGGAGCCTGTGGTGTGACCCTGTGCTGGGAGCCTGTGCTGGGAGCTTGTGCTGGGAGCCTGTGGTGTGAGCCTGTGCTGGGAGCCTGTGCTGGGAGCCTGTGCTGAGAGCCTGTGGTGTGACCCTGTGCTGGGAGCCTGTGCTGGAGCCTGTGCTGGAGCCTGTGCTGGAGCCTGTGGTGGGAGCCTGTGCTGGGAGCCTGTGCTGGAGCCTGTGCTGGGAGCCTGTGCTGGAGCCTGTGCTGGGAGCCTGTGCTGGGAGCCTGTGCTTGAGCCTGTGCTTGAGCCTGTGCTGGAGCCTGTGCTGGAGCCTGTGCTGGGAGCCTGTGCTGGGAGCCTGTGCTGGAGCCTGTGCTGGGAGCCTGTGCTGGGAGCCTGTGCTGGGAGCCTGTGCTGGAGCCTGTGCTGGGAGCCTGTGCTGGGAGCCTGTGCTTGAGCCTGTGCTTGAGCCTGTGCTTGAGCCTGTGCTTGAGCCTGTGCTGGAGCCTGTGCTGGGAGCCTGTGCTTGAGCCTGTGCTTGAGCCTGTGCTGGGAGCCTGTGCTGGGAGCCTGTGCTGGAGCCTGTGCTGGGAGCCTGTGCTGGGAGCCTGTGCTGGGAGCCTGTGCTGGAGCCTGTGCTGGGAGCCTGTGCTGGGAGCCTGTGCTTGAGCCTGTGCTTGAGCCTGTGCTTGAGCCTGTGCTTGAGCCTGTGCTGGAGCCTGTGCTGGGAGCCTGTGCTTGAGCCTGTGCTGGAGCCTGTGCTGGAGCCTGTGCTGGGAGCCTGTGCTGGGAGCCTGTGCTGGGAGCCTGTGCTGGAGCCTGTGCAGGAGCCTGTGCTGGGAGCCTGTGCTGGGAGCCTGTGCCAGGCCTGGCCAGCAGGAGCAGGGCAGGGATTGTGCTCCTGGGCCCAGCTGTGGTGAGCCTCCACCTTCAGAACTGGGCTCAGCTCTGGGGCCCACACCTCAAGAAGCACTTTGAGGGCTGGAGCAAGGCCAGAGAAGGGCAACAGAGCTGGGGAGGGGTCTGGAGAGCAGGGCTGGGGAGCAGGCGGTGCTGAGCCTGGGACAGAGGAGGCTGAGGGAGACCTCATTGCTCTCTCAGCTCCCTGAAGGGAGGTTGGAGTGAGGAGGATGTCAGCCTCTGCTCCCAAGGAAGAGGAAATAGCTTCAGGTTGCACTGATGGAGGCTGAGGCTGGATCAGAGGATCAGAGTAGGGGTTGGGAGGGACCTCTGCAGAGCCTTGAGTCCAAGCCCTGCCAGAGCAGGAGCAGAGAACCCAGCACAGGGCACACAGAACACATCCAGGCAGGGCTGGGAAGGAGGAGACTCCACAACCTCTCTGGGCAGCCTGCTCCAGGCCTCTGGGAGCCTCACAGATCCTCCTCATGCTGAGCTGGAGCCTCCTGTGCTGCAGTCTCCATCCACTGCCCCTTGGCCTATCCCAGGGCACAGTGAGCAGAGCCTGGCCCTGTCCCCTCCCTCCTCACCCCCAGCCCTCAGCTATTGATAGCCATTGATCAGATCCCTCTCAGCCTTCTCCTCTCCAGCCTGAACACCCCCAGGGCTCTCAGCCTCTCCTCCCCAGGCAGTGCTGCAGTCCCTTCAGCAGCCTTGCAGCCTCCCTTGGACTCTCTGCAGCAGATCCCTGTCCCTCCTGAGCTGGGCAGCCCAGAGCTGGATGCAATCTTGCAGGGGAGGTCTCAGCAGGGCAGAGCAGAGGGGGAGGAGAACCTCCCTGGCTCTGCTGCCACTCTCTGCTGAATGCCCCCAGGACCCCCTTGGCCTCTTGGCCCCCAGGGCTCATTGCTGTCCCATGCAGAGCTTGCTGTCCCCCAGCACTCCCAGGTCCCTCTCCTTGGGGCTGCTCTCCAGCAGCTCTCCTCCAGCCTGTGCTGCTGCAGCTTATTCCTCCTGCCCAGGACTCTGCTCCCATCGTGGCTGAGCCTCAGCAGGTTCCTCTCTGCCCAGCTCTCCACACAGGGCTGGAGGATTCCCATGCTTCCAGGCCCTCCCCTTCAGAGCACCCTGGGGGTGGTCTGTCCCAGGTGGGCATTGGGCTTCCTGGGTCAACATTTGCTTGAGCCAGCTGCAGCCTGGCTCCTGGGGGGGACTTTGTGCAGGCTGGGGCCACAGTCTCTGCTCCAGCCATGGAGTGGCAGCCTGGTAGAGGCAGCAGGGACACAGCTTGGATCATCTCAGCTTAGTGAGAGTGGCTCCAAACCAGGTTTTAAAGTGCTCAGGAAGCACTGCTGCAGGATTTATCCAGTGTCTGAGGGGGGTGGGGGAGGCTCTGTGCTGCTCCTGGGACTGCCTCTGGGAGAGCAGGATGCTGAAGCCTGCTGCTGAGAGCAGATTCTTGCAGGGTCAACTCCTGCACCCAGCCTCTGGGACCCAGGACAAGTCCTGGGGGAGCGGACATGACCTATGAGGAGGGCTGAGGGAGCTGGGGAGGTTGAGGCTGGAGGAGAGGAGGCTGAGGGAGACCTCCTTGCTCTCTGCAGCTCCCTGCAGGGAGGTTGGGCTGAGGAGGGGGCAGCCTCTGCTCCTTGGTGCCAAGGGCCAGGAGCAGAGGCAATGGTTGCAAGCTGCCCCAGGGGAGGCTGAGGCTGGAATCAGGAAAGATTTCTGCCCTGGCAGGGATCTCAGCCCTGGAATGGTCTGCCCAGGGCAGTGCTGCAGTGCCCAGCCCTGGGGGGGTTCCAGCAGCTGTGGGGCTGGGGCTTAGGGCCATGGTTTGGTGCTGAGCCTGCAGTGCTGGGTGCAGGGCTGGGCTGGGTGAGCCTGGAGGTCTCTTCCAAGCAGCTCTGCTCTGTGATTCTTTGCCCTGCTCTGGCCTGCAGCAGGGGTGAGAGGCTGCTGAGCTGCTGTGGCTTTGGTGCCTGCTGCTGGAGCTGGGAGCAGGGATGGCCTGGGAGCAGGGATGGCCTCGGAGCAGCTCCCTGCCCCTCGGGGCTTGGAAGAGTTCCTCTGGCTGCTCCTGCAGGGCTCCAGCAGGGATGAGCCTTGCTGCTCCCCATGGTTTTATGTGCCATGGGACTGTGCCAACAGTTTAATCACAGCTGAAGCCTGGTGGAGCAGTATAAAAAGGCTGTGGCTGGGATTAGGTTTCCCTTGCCCCTGTAAAAGACTCCAGCAGGAGTCCATCGGCTCAGGCGCTCCCCGGCGCCGCTGCCCGGCCTTGGCCTCGGCCTTCCGGGGCCAGGGGGAGGCACTGCTCCAGAGGAGCCCCCCCAGAGGCTGCCTGTGCTGCTGGCATCAGTGGGGGCACCCAGCTGGGCTGGGGGGCAGTGGTGGTGTTGGATGGCAGAGGGTCTGGCTGGGAGGCAGGGGCTGAGCCACAGCCCGGGGGGCACCGAGGAGGCAGCTGCTCCCTCCCTGCTGCTGCCTGCCTGCTGCTGCCTCCCTGCTGCTGCCTCCCTGCTGCTGCCTCCCTGCTGCTCAGGGCTCCTGCTCCCTCCCTGCTGCTGCCTCCCTGCTGCTGCCTCCCTGCTGCTCAGGGCTCCTGCTGCCTCCCTGCTGCTGCCTCCCTGCTGCTCCCTCCCTGCTGCTGCCTCCCTGCTGCTGCCTCCCTGCTGCTGCCTCCCTGCTGCTCCCTCCCTGCTGCTGCCTGCCTGCTGCTGCCTCCCTGCTGCTCAGGGCTCCTGCTGCTGCCTCCCTGCTGCTCCCTCCCTGCTGCTCCCTCCCTGCTGCTGCCTCCCTGCTGCTCCCTCCCTGCTGCTGCCTCCCTGCTGCTCCCTCCCTGCTGCTCAGGGCTCCTGCTGCCTGCATCTGCCCATTGCAGGGCCCTGGGGAGTGCTCCCTGCCCCTGGGATCCTGCCTCTCCCATCTCCCAGCCAGGCCTGGCTCAGCTCAGCTGCAGCTTGAGCAAGTTCCCAGAAGGTAGCAAAGACTCTGAAGCTGAGCACCAAATGGTTTCCTTCTAGCCATGGCTGTGCTCCCACCCTCACCTGCACCTTCATCCTCACCCTCATCCTCATCCTCACCTTCATCCTTACCCTCACCTGCACCTTCATCCTCACCCTCATCCTCACCTTCATCCTCACCTTCATCCTTACCCTCACCTGCACCTTCATCCTCACCCTCATCCTCACCCTCATCCTCACCCTCATCCTCACCTTCATCCTCACCTTCATCCTTACCCTCACCTGCACCTTCATCCTCACCCACATCTTCATCCTCATCCTCACCTTCATCCTTACCCTCACCTGCACCTTCATCCTCACCCTCATCCTCACCTTCATCCTCACCTTCATTATTACCCTCACCATCACCTTCATCCTCACCTTCACCTCCATCCTTACCTTCATCCTCACTCTCACCTTCACCTTCATACTCATCCTCACCTTCACTCTCACCTTCATCTTCGTACTCATCCTCACCTTCCCCCTCACCCTCACCTTCCCATGTGGTGCCTGCCATGGCACAGCTCCCAGTTTATCACCACAGAGTCCTGGAATGGTTTAGTCTCATCCAGCTCCAGCCCCCTGCCATGGGCAGGGACCCCTCCCCCCAGCCCAGGCTGCTCAGGGCCTCATCCAGCCTGGCCCTGAACACCTCCAGGCAGGAGGCAGCCACAGCCTCCCTGGGCAGCCTGTGCCAGAGTCTCCCCAGCCTCACTCTCAACAATTTCTCCATCTCCACTCTCAGTCTCCTCTCTCCCAGCTCAGAGCCATTGTTCCTCATCCTGGCACTCCCAGAGTCCCTCCCCAGCTCTCCTGGAGCCCTTCAGGCCCTGGAAGGCTGCACTGAGGTCTCCCTGGAGACCCTCCTGGGGACTTGCTGTGGTGCTTTGGGTTTTGAAGTTCACCTTTTGGGGAGCTCTGGGTGGAGGCAGTGCTGAGGATGTTCCTTGTCCTGGCTGCTGCTGAGCTCTGCACCCCTCAGCCTGGGGCAGGTCACCCCTGGGACCTTTGGGGCAGTCATCTTCTCTCTGCTGAAAGCCTTCAGGCTGTGGTGGTGCTGCTGCTCTGCCAGCAGTGGGGGGCAGGAGGGGAGGAGCTGGCATCCATTTGCACCCCCAGACTTAGAGTAGAATAGAATAGACCAGACCAGACCAGACCAGGTTGGAAGAGACCTTCAAGATCACCAAGTCCAACCTATCATCCAACACCACCTAATCAACTAACCCATGGCACCAAGCACCCCATCAAGTCTCCTCCTGAACACCTCCAGGAATGGGGACTCCACCACCTCCCTGGGCAGCACATCCCAGTGGCCAATCTCTCTCTCTGTATAGAACTTCCTCCTAACCTCCAGCCTAAACCTCCCCTGGCACAGCCTGAGACTGTGTCCTCTTGTTCTCATCCTGCTGGCTCCCAAGCAGGGCCAGGCTGTGGTGGCAGCTCTGCCCAGCTGGGCACAGGGTGCTGGCCCTGCCCTGTGCCACTGGGACCAGGAGGAGCTTTCCTGGCTGGTGTTGCATCTGCTGAGCTCCAGCAGCTGCAGGGCATGGCTGGAGCAGAGCAGCTTCCCAGGGCTTTCCCTGCCAGAGTTGGGGTTCAGGACTGTGCTCTCCCCTCCTCCCCTTCCCCTTGGAGGTGATTTTGGTCAACTGAATCAGCAGCACCGAAGTGGAGCTGCAGTGGAAGCTGCTGGCAGCACCTCCTCCCCCAGCATCCTGCTGAGGGCCATTCAGTCCCCCGGGGCTGGCTGCTCCAGAGCCCCTGCCCTGTCCTGGGAGGCCTTTTGCTCTCTGTCCTTGCTGCCTGCAGCAGACTCACTCCTGCATGGAAGCAGCAGCAGGATTTGCTCATACAGCAAGCACCAAGGCAGGGCACTTCTGTCTGCCTGAGCATGCTCTGCAAGCCTGGAGGAGCAGCACAGAGCCCAGCCTGGGCTGCCTTCATCCCTCTCCAGCTTGCTGACTGTCAGACAGGAATGCATCAGGGGCTGGTCCCAGCAGAGCTCACTGGGGTCCAGTGCTGGGAGCTGCCAGCTCCTGCCTAGGATCACAGAATTGCTTTGGTTGGGAAAGTTACCTCTGAGGTCATGGAGTCCAACCCTCAGCCCAGCCCCACCATGGGCACCAAACCCTGGCCCCAAGTGCCATGGGCACAGGCTTCTGGAACACCTCCAGGCATGGGGACTCCACCACCTCCCTGGGCAGCCTCTGCCAGGCCCTGAGCACTCCTCCAGCACAGAAATTGTTCCTCATCTCCAACCTGACCCTCCCCTGGCACAGTTTCAGGCCTTCTCCTCTTCTTCTGTCACCTGCTGCTAGGGAGAAGAGGCCAAGCCTGGTGCCCTTGGCATGCTGAGGGTGCTGGGGAGCTGTGTGCCCAGGCAGTGCTGGCACAGGCAGCTCTGCCCCTGGAGCTGCCCTCACAGCTCTGCCTCGGTGCCTGGCAGCCTGCAGCCTGGGGCAGGGCAGCCCTCAGCAGTCAGCCTGAGCTGTGCCTGCCAGGCCCTGCTTCCTGCAGCACCGTGTTGGCTGCTGCTAATTGCTCTGCTGCTCCTTAATTCTGATGATTTGGATTCCAGCAGCACTTCCATCCTTCTCCCAGCAGTGATTCCAGGCTGAGGCAGACCTTGAGTGCTGCCCCTCCATCCTGCTCCAATCCCCCTGCATCTGCTCAGCCTCATCCTCCTGCCCCAAGATGCTTCTGCAGCTCTGCCTTCAAGGACTTCCCAGCTTGCTGCTTCTCCCAGGCCTCCCCTGGCTCTTGCTTGCTAATTCTGGAAGGCTCTGAGCCTGTCCCTGGGAAATCTGTTTGTTTTCCTTAGCTCTCCCTCTGCCCATCCCACTGAGCTCTGATTCTTCCCAGGCAGAAGCTGTCCCCAGCCTCATGCTGCATGCACCCTGCACTGGGTTAGGAACTGGCTGGAGGCTGAGCCCAGAGAGTGGTGGTGAATGGTGCCACAGCCAGCTGGCAGCCAGGCACCAGTGGTGTGCCCCAGGGAGCAGTGCTGGGCCCTGTGCTCTTTAACATCTTCATTGATGATCTGGAGGAGGGCATTGAGTCCATCAGCAGTGAATGTGCAGCTGACAGCAAGCTGGGGGCAGGAGTTGATCTGTTAGAGGGTTGGAGAGCTCTGCAGAGGGACCTGGACAGGCTGGGCAGATGGGCAGAGACCAAGGGCAGGAGATTGAACACATCCAAGTGCCAGGGGCTGCACATTGGCCACAGCAACCCCAGGCAGAGCTACAGGCTGGGGGCAGAGTGGTTGGAGAGCAGCCAGGCAGAGAGGGACCTGGGGGTGCTGGTCAATGGTAGGCTGAACATGAGCCTGCAGTGTGCCCAGGGGGCCAAGAGGCCAAGGGCATCCTGGCCTGCATCAGGAGCAGTGTGGCCAGCAGGAGCAGGGAGCTCATCCTGCCCTGTGCTCAGCACTGCTCAGGCCACACCTGGAGTCCTGTGTCCAGTTCTGGGCTCCTCAGGTTAGGAAAGAGGTTGAGCTGCTGGAAGGTGTCCAGAGAAGGGCAACAGAGCTGGGGAGGGGTCTGGAGCACAGCCCTGTGAGGAGAGGCTGAGGGAGCTGGGGTTGCTTAGCCTGGAGAAGAGGAGGCTCAGGGGAGACCTTCTTGCTCTCTGCAACTCCCTGCAGGGAGGTTGGAGCCAGGTGGGGGTTGGGCTCTTCTCCCAGGCAGCCAGCCCCAGAACAAGAGGACACAGTCTCAAGCTGTGCCAGGGGAGGTTTATGTTGGATGTGAGGAAGAAGTTCTACACAGAGAGAGAGATTGGCCCTTGGGATGTGCTGCCCAGGGAGGTGGTGGAGTCCCCATCCCTGGAGGTGTTCAGGAGGAGACTTGATGTGGTGCTTGGTGCCAAGGTTCAGTTGTTTAGGTGGTGTTGGATTGGTTGATGGGTTGGACTTGATGATCTTGAAGGTCTCTTCCAACCTGGTTAATTCTATTCTATTCCATTCTGCTCTCCACTGGCTGATGGTGCTCACTGACCTGGAGCTTCTGTGCCAGGAAGGATCTGGAGGGGCTGGAAGGTGTCCAGAGCAGGGCCAGGAGGAGGAGCAGAGGGCTGGAGCTGCTCTGCTGTGAGCACAGCCTGAGAGAGTTGGGGTTGTGCAGGCTGGAGAGGAGAAGGCTCCCAGGAGACCTCATTGTGGCCTCCCAGGATCTGCAGGGGGCTGCAGGAAAGCTGGGGAGGGACTTGGGAGGGTGTCAGGGAGGGATAGGACTGGGGGGGATGGAGCAGAACTAGAAGTGGGGAGATTGAGATTGGCTGTGAGGAAGAAGTTGTTCCCCATGAGGGTGGTGAGAGCCTGGCACAGGCTGCCCAGGGAGGTGGTGGAAGCCTCCTGCCTGGAGGTGTTTGCAGCCAGGCTGGAGGTGGCTGTGAGCAACCTGCTGTGGTGTGAGGTGTCCCTGCCCATGGCAGGGGGTTGGAGCTGGCTGAGCCTTGAGCTCCCTTCCAGCCCTGACAGTGCTGCTGTGACAAATGGCAAAGAGCTTCTTAAAGTCTCCTCCTGCCTTCAAAGTGCCTCTGGCCTCAGCTCTGCCCTCCCTGGCTAAGGAGATGTGGAGGCTCTGCAGACATGGTCCTGGGGGGAGCTGCTGGGGTTGCCTGCCCTGCTCAGTGGGTCCTGCAGGCAGTGGCTGGTGCTGGAAGCAGGCTGTGGAGCTCTCTGGTGGTTCTCTTCCAGTTTGATGTCAATGTCTGGTCCCAGAATTTGCCTTTTCAGCCTCCTGTGGGTGTACTGCCCAGGAGTGGCCTGGCCTGGCCTTGTGCATGGCAGGGTCAGAGCTGGGGAGCCCAGGAATGAGGAGAAGGGGTGGCTGTGGCCTCCCCCTGCCAGCTCTGGCCCTGTGGGAGAGGAGCAGTGTTTGGTCACCAGATGGTCAGGAGGTGTCCATGCAGGGGGCTGAACAGGAAGGCCTTGGAGGGTCCCTTCTGACCTGAGGCATCCTGTGCCTCTAAGCAAGGTCCTTGGGGTGCTCTGGGGTCTGTCACTGGGGGAGAGCTCTGTAGGCTCTGGAGCAGAGTTCCTGACTCTGGATTCCCTTCTCCTCATGCCATGGACACCCAGCTGTGGAGGAAGGTTCAGGATCTGATTCTACTCAGAGAGCCAAATGGTCAGACATGTATGGAGTGTAGAAAGGAAAGGTGCAGGAGTGGCATCTGCTGCTCCTCTGCTGCTCCTCTGCTGCTCCTTTGCTGCTCCTCTGCTGCTCCTTTGCTGCTCCTCTGCTGCTCCTCTGCTGCTCCTCTGCTGCTCCTCTGCTGCTCCTTTGCTGCTCCTCTGCTGCTCCTCTGCTGCTCCTCTGCTGCTCCACTGCTGCTCCTCTGCTGCTCCTCTGCTGCTCCTCTGCTGCTCCTCTGCTGCTCCTCTGCTGCTTTGGTCTCATCTCAGGTGCCAGAGTTTGCTCTTCCAGGCTCCCTTCTCATCCCCAGGGCCTGGGGGCTTGGCACTTCAGGCTGTGCCTGTGCCTAGCAGGGATGTATGCCTGCTGCAAGTCTCTGGCACTCTAAGGTCTCAGCCTGCTGGGCCCTGCTGGCTGTGACAGGAGAGGTTGGGTCAGATCATCCTTGAGGTCTTTCTCATCTGGGACTCTGTGCTGGCATGACTGAGCTGTGCCCACAGCCTTGGCTCTTTGCTGGGCACTTGCAAGCAGTGCCTGGGGCTGGCAAGGGACTTCCAGCCCAGGCCCCAGGGCTGTGGGCTGTGTACCAGCTGGGGAGGGCAGCAGCCCTGTGCTGAGGGCTGTGGAGCTCACAGCTGGCAGATGCCCACAGCCCTGCTTGACACACAGGGCAGGGAAGGGCTGGTTGCCTGCAGGGCACAGAAGGGGAACTGAATCCCTGCAGGTGGTGAAGCAGGGCTCAGGAGGCTGGCAGCAGCCCAGCCCTGGGCACTGGCCCTGCTTGTCTCTGT
This sequence comes from Melanerpes formicivorus, assembly GCF_026170545.1. Lineage (NCBI taxonomy): Eukaryota > Metazoa > Chordata > Aves > Piciformes > Picidae > Melanerpes > Melanerpes formicivorus. The sequence goes on along the minus strand of NW_027142419.1, from coordinate 3,047,974 downwards.
GCTTCTGTGCATGGTACCATCTTGACCCAGCTGATGTGCTGAGAGGAGCAGCAGCCCTCCTGCTCCTCAGCCATGCAGACCTGGCTTTGCCATGCCTCTCCCTTGCTGACCTCCACCCATGCCAACCACAACTAAGTGTGGGCTGCCTGCTCCTCCTCCTCCTTCCATTCCTCCTTCCCCTTCCCCTCCTCATGCCTGTCCTTTGCCTGTGCAGTTGCCAGCAGAGGCTCTGGCTAGGCTCAAGCTGTTGTCTTCTCAGGTGGTCACACTGGCAGGAAAAACCCCAAAGAAAGCAACAGGAAACTTTGCCTTTGGGCTGGGGGATCCCAGAAGGGTTTGGGTTGGAAGGGCTCTCCAGGCACCATCTCTCCAGAGCCCCTCTGAGTTCCACCTGTGCCTTGCTCCTCTCTTCTGCTCTGCCCCTGCCTGGGGATTTGCTGAGATTTGGGCACCCAGAGGGTTTGGAGCAGTGAATGAAGCTGCTCCAGGGCTGGGCTGGTGGCAATGTGGGCAGCACAGGCTGGGAGCCCCCAGGCATAGAATCACTGAGGCACAGAGCTGCCAGGGCAAGAGAAGTGTGGCCAGCAGGGCAGGGAGGGGATTCTGCCCCTCTGCTCCACTCTGCTGAGACCTCCCCTGCAGCTCTGGGGCCAGTTCTGGAGCCTCTGTGCCAGGAAGGCTCTGGAGGGGCTGGAAGGTGTCCAGAGCAGGGCCAGGAGGAGGAGCAGAGGGCTGGAGCTGCTCTGCTGTGAGCACAGCCTGAGAGAGTTGGGGTTGTGCAGGCTGGAGAGGAGAAGGCTCCCAGGAGACCTCATTGTGGCCTTCCAGGATCTGCAGGGGGCTCCAAGAAAGCTGGGGAGGGACTTTTGAGGGTGTCAGGGAGGGATAGGACTGGGGGGGATGGAGCAGAACTAGAAGTGGGGAGATTGAGATTGGCTGTGAGGAAGAAGTTGTTGCCCATGAGGGTGGTGAGAGCCTGGCACAGGCTGCCCAGGGAGGTGGTGGAAGCCTCCTGCCTGGAGGTGTTTGCAGCCAGGCTGGAGGTGGCTGTGAGCAACCTGCTGTGGTGTGAGGTGTCCCTGCCCATGGCAGGGGGCTGGAGCTGGCTGAGCCTTGAGCTCCCTTCCAGCCCTGACACTTCTGTGATCTAGGATCCTGTTTCCTGCTGGCAGTCTCTGGAATGTCCCCAGGCAGCAGCCTGTAGCTGTGGCAGTCCCCAGCCCCTCCCCAGCCATGGCTGCAGCTGGGGCTCACCTGAGCTGCTGTGAGCTGAGGGCTCTCCTCCAGCAGCCTCTGGGTGCCCTGATGGCTTTGCCCCATGGGCTGGGGCTGGGGCCAGCTCTGATGGGTGGGCATGGGGGTCACAGAGTGATAGAGTGCTCTGGGTTGGAAGGGACCCTGAAGCTCATCCAGTGCCAACCCCTGCCATGGGCAGGGACACCTCCAGCAGCCCAGGCTGCTCAGGGCCTCATCCAGCCTGGCCTGGAGCAGCTCCCTGGGCAGCCTGTGCCAGGCCCTCCCCAGCCTCCCTCTCAAGAACTTCTTCCTAATGCCCAATCTGGGTCTCTCCTGCTCTGGTTTCCAACCCTTGCCTCTTGTCCTGTCCCCACAGACCCTTCAGTGAAAGTCCCTCCTCAGCTCTCCTGGAGCCCCTCAGGTGCTGGAAGCTGCTCTGAGGTCTCCCTGGAGCCTTCTCTTCCCCAGGCTGAACAGCCCCAGCCCCTCTGAGGAGGTTCTCCAGGCCTCTGATCATCCTCATGGCTTCCTCTAGACCCCCTGCAGCAGATTTGTGTCCTTGTGCTGGGGGCTCCAGAGCTGGCAAAGTACTCTGGGTGAGGTCTGACAGGAGCAGGATGCCCTCCCCTGACCTGCTGCCCACACCTCTGGGTGCAGCCCAGGGCTCTGGTGGCTTTTTGGGTGGCTCAGGTCAAGCTCCTCATCCAGCAGCACCCCAGGGTCCTTCTCTGCAGGGCTGCTCTCAGCCACTCATCACCCAGCCTGGAGCTGTGCTTGGGATGGTCCTGACCCTGAGGTCCTGGCTGCACCCCTCCTGTGTGGGCAAGCTAGGGCTGGAGCAGGCATGGTTTAGGGAGGTGACAGCACAGCCTGCTGTTGAGATTGGCTGGGGTGGGCCTGCTGCTGCTCCTGGCTCTCACCATCCTCCTCCTCACAGCACTGGCCACAGCCCTTGCTAGAGTGGAGAATGGCCTCCAGGGCTGCTTCCCTCCCGGGCTAGGGGCAGCCTCAGGTGAGCTGAGCAGGATGGGCTGGGACTGGAGAAAGGCCACTTGGAGCTAGCTGTGGCAGTGACAGTGAGAGCAGTGACAGCGGCAGTGAGAGCAGTGGCAGTGAGCAGTGCCAGTGAGAGCAGTGCCAGTGAGAGCAGTGACAGTGAGAGCAGTGAGAGCAGTGCAGTGAGAGCAGTGCCAGTGAGAGCAGTGAGAGCAGTGGCAGTGAGAGCAGTGGCAGTGAGAGCAGTGAGAGCAGTGGCAGTGAGAGCAGTGGCAGTGAGAGCAGTGCCAGAGCAGTGGCAGTGAGCAGTGGCAGTGAGAGCAGTGGCAGTGAGAGCAGTGCCAGAGCAGTGGCAGTGAGAGCAGTGGCAGTGAGAGCAGTGGCAGTGAGAGCAGTGAGAGCAGTGACAGTGAGAGCAGTGACAGTGACAGTGAGAGCAGTGGCAGTGAGAGCAGTGACAGTGACAGTGAGAGCAGTGGCAGTGAGAGCAGTGGCAGTGAGAGCAGTGCCAGAGCAGTGGCAGTGAGAGCAGTGGCAGTGAGAGCAGTGACAGTGAGAGCAGTGCCAGTGAGAGCAGTGACAGTGAGAGCAGTGACAGTGAGAGCAGTGCCAGTGAGAGCAGTGACAGTGACAGTGAGAGCAGTGCCAGTGAGAGCAGTGACAGTGACAGTGAGAGCAGTGGCAGTGAGAGCAGTGCCAGTGAGAGCAGTGGCAGTGAGAGCAGTGCCAGAGCAGTGGCAGTGAGAGCAGTGGCAGTGAGAGCAGTGCCAGTGAGAGCAGTGCCAGTGAGAGCAGTGGCAGTGAGAGCAGTGAGAGCAGTGACAGTGAGAGCAGTGACAGTGACAGTGAGAGCAGTGGCAGTGAGAGCAGTGGCAGTGAGAGCAGTGGCAGTGAGAGCAGTGCCAGAGCAGTGGCAGTGAGAGCAGTGACAGTGAGAGCAGTGGCAGTGAGAGCAGTGGCAGTGAGAGCAGTGACAGTGAGCAGTGGCAGTGAGAGCAGTGGCAGTGAGCAGTGGCAGTGAGAGCAGTGAGAGCAGTGGCAGTGAGAGCAGTGACAGTGAGAGCAGTGGCAGTGAGAGCAGTGGCAGTGACAGTGAGAGCAGTGGCAGTGAGAGCAGTGACAGTGACAGTGAGAGCAGTGGCAGTGAGAGCAGTGCCAGTGAGAGCAGTGGCAGTGAGAGCAGTGCCAGAGCAGTGGCAGTGAGAGCAGTGGCAGTGAGAGCAGTGACAGTGAGAGCAGTGCCAGTGAGAGCAGTGACAGTGACAGTGAGAGCAGTGCCAGTGAGAGCAGTGACAGTGACAGTGAGAGCAGTGGCAGTGAGAGCAGTGCCAGTGAGAGCAGTGGCAGTGAGAGCAGTGCCAGAGCAGTGGCAGTGAGAGCAGTGGCAGTGAGAGCAGTGCCAGTGAGAGCAGTGCCAGTGAGAGCAGTGGCAGTGAGAGCAGTGAGAGCAGTGACAGTGAGAGCAGTGACAGTGACAGTGAGAGCAGTGGCAGTGAGAGCAGTGGCAGTGAGAGCAGTGGCAGTGAGAGCAGTGCCAGAGCAGTGGCAGTGAGAGCAGTGACAGTGAGAGCAGTGGCAGTGAGAGCAGTGGCAGTGAGAGCAGTGACAGTGAGCAGTGGCAGTGAGAGCAGTGGCAGTGAGCAGTGGCAGTGAGAGCAGTGGCAGAGCAGTAGCAGTGAGAGCAGTGGCAGAGCAGTAGCAGTGAGAGCAGTGGCAGTGAGAGCAGTGCCAGTGAGAGCAGTGGCAGAGCAGTGGCAGTGAGAGCAGTGGCAGAGCAGTGGCAGTGAGAGCAGTGAGAGCAGTGGCAGTGAGAGCAGTGGCAGTGAGAGCAGTGAGAGCAGTGGCAGTGAGAGCAGTGGCAGTGAGAGCAGTGAGAGCAGTGGCAGTGAGAGCAGTGGCAGAGCAGTGACAGTGAGAGCAGTGGCAGTGAGAGCAGTGGCAGTGAGAGCAGTGGCAGTGAGCAGTGGCAGTGCCCTCCCTGCCCTGCTGGTGGGGAGGGAGCACTGCCCTGCACAGCAGCTCTCACCTCAGGGGGTGGCTCCTGCTCCATGGTGCTGCTGTGGGCCTGGGGCTGTGCTGATCCTGGCTGGGGAAGGAGACTCTTCTGTGCCCACTGCAGGGTGGGCAAGGCTCTGAGTCTGCAGGGTGGGTGCCAAGGTGCAGAGCCTCCCTGCCTGCAGCCTGGAGCAGGGCGACCTCTCCTTGCCCTGCCTCGCTGCCCTGCAGCTGGGAGCCCTCTGCTCCACAGCACAGAGCCAGTGCCAGGGCCTGCCCCCACCCAGCCCTTATGCTGACCAGATGGGCTCTGGGAGGGGGCAGGAGGAGCTGTCTCGTCCCTGGGAGGGGGCAGGACGAGCTGTCTCGTCCCTGGGAGGGGGCAGGAGGAGCTGTCTTGACCCTGGGAGGGGGCAGGAGGAGCTGTCTTGTCCCTGGGAGGGGGCAGGAGGAGCTGTCTCGTCCCTGGGAGGGGGCAGGAGGAGCTGTCTTGACCCTGGGAGGGGGCAGGAGGAGCTGTCTCGTCCCTGGGAGGGGGCAGGAGGAGCTGTCTCGTCCCTGGGAGGGGGTGGCTCCTGGCTCTGGGGTGTTTGATGTGGAGATGGGGCTGGCTGGGGGCCAGGGCTGCTTCCCAGCCTGTGTTTGCAGCCAGCAAAGCTCAGGGCTTGAAGCTCCACTTGGCAGAAGAAAGCAGCCCTGGGTGGCAGAGGGGGCTGTGGGTGAGGCAGGGGCTTGCAGGCCAGGAGGCATTGCACTGGAGGAGGGATTTGTGTCCTGCCCTGCCTGCTCACCTCACAGGAGAAGGCTTTCAACCCCAGCAGCACACAAGACCTCTGCAGCTCTGGCCAGAGGAGAGGGCCAGCTCTGCTCTCTGTCCCCAAGGCCCCACTGGCTGTGGACTTACCCAGGCAAGTCCTGGGAGCCCCCAGGGCTGGAGGTCCCCCACCTCTGCTGGGCTGCCTCAGGGCTGTGCAGGGGGGCAGTGTCCTAAATCATCTCTGAGTGTCCAGCCTGAGCCTCCCAGGCCAGAGTTTGTCCTGTGCCAAGGTCCCTCCTGGGCCCAGGTCTCCCTCCTGCAGGCAGCTCTGCAGCATGAGAAGCTCAGCTGGGCAGGGGGCAGCTGGGTTTCCCCTCCACTGCCTCCAGCCTGGGCACAGCCAGGCTCAGGCTCCAGACCCTGCCTGTGCTCTTCATGCTGGGGTCACTGCCCCAGCTGGCTGTGACCCCTGGGGGGCATTGCCCTGGGGGTGCTGACTCTGGTTGGCCATGGCTGCCCTCTGCACCAGAGCTCCTGTGCTGGGGGCTGGACTGGAGCTCCTAGCTCCAGCCTGCCTTGGTTTGTCTCCAGGCCTGGCTCCAGCACTGCTGCTGCCTGAGCTGCAGCTCTGCACACTCTGTGTGCTCAGGGGAGGGATGCTGAGCTGAGCCCCAGAGCTGCTCAGGCCAGCAGGAGCAGGGAGCTCATCCTGCCCTGGGCTCAGCACTGCTCAGGCCACACCTGGAGTCCTGTGTCCAGTTCTGGGCTCCTCAGGTTAGGAAAGAGGTTGAGCTGCTGGAAGGTGTCCAGAGAAGGGCAACAAAGCTGGGGAGGGGTCTGGAGCACAGCCCTGTGAGGAGAGGCTGAGGGAGCTGGGGTTGCTTAGCCTGGAGAAGAGGAGGCTCAGGGGAGACCTTCTTGCTCTCTGCAACTCCCTGCAGGGAGGTTGGAGCCAGGTGGGGGTTGGGCTCTTCTGCCAGGCAGCCAGCAGCAGAACAAGAGGACACAGTCTCAAGCTGTGCCAGGGGAGGTTCAGGCTTGAGCTTAGCAAGAAGTTCTTCCCAGACAGAGAGATTCCCTCTGGGATGTGCTGCCCAGGGAGGGGGTGGGGGTGGCGTCCCTGGAGGTGTTTAAGCAGAGCCTGGATGAGGCCCTTGGTGCCAGGGTCTGGTTGATCAGTTGGGGTTGGGTGGTTGGTTGGACTTGGGGACCTTGGAGGCCTCTTCCAAGCTGGCTGAATCTGTGGTTCTGTGATGGATGGAGGGATGGATGGATGGATGGATGGATGGATGGATGGATGGATGGATGGATGGATGGATGGAGGGGGAATGGATGGAGGGATGAAGGGAGGGATGGAGCAAGGACCTCCCTTGCCTTGCAGAGCCACCCACGAGCAGGAGCCTTGTGGCATCCCCCAGGGAAGCTTCCTCATGGTCCAGGCTGCTGCCTGTGGAGGTTGTGTTGGTGTGCAGGGGACTGCTGAGGCCTGAGGAAGCTCTCTCCATGGGGGAGGCAGAAGGAGAGGCTTTCCCAGGGAAGGGCTTTCCCAGCTTGCTAAGGATGCTGCCAGCTCACAGCTGCTGCTCTGCAGGGGGCTGGGGGCTGTGTGTTCCTGGCGTGGCTGTCAGCAGCCCCCAGGAGACCCCAAAGGGATGGTGGTGCAGAGATGCTGTGGTCCTGGAGGGGCTGGAGGGAAGCCAAGCTTCCTGCCTGTGTCCCAGGGGCTTCCCCTGGGGGGAGCCTGGTCTGAGGCTCCCTGCTCCCAGAGGCAGCCTGGGGCAGAGGGCATCCCCCAGGGCTTGGCAGGGGCAGGGCTGCAGCTGGCCCTGCCGAGCTGCTCCCTCCTGCAGCTGCCAACCAGCAGCAGACCTGCAGCCTGCCAGTGCCAGCAGGGCAGAGCAGCCAGGCCTGGCTGCCAGGTGGCCCTGCAGGGACCCTGCCTGTGCTGGGCAGGCTGGCAGCAGGGCCCTGTGGGCAGTGCCAGCATCCAGGGCTGGGTGCCTGGGTGCCTCTGCAGGGGCTGCCTGCTGCTCCTGGGCTGCTCACCGGGCTGCTGCAGCCTGGCTGCCTGCTCAGCAGCCCCTGCCTGCCCCTGCCCTGCTGTCACCTCCCTGCAGCCACCGAGATGAACTTGTTGCAGGCACTGGAAGGGTTCTGAGGCTGCCCAGGGAGGTGGGGGAGTCCCCAGCCCTGGGGGTGCTTAGAAGCAGTGTGGGTGAGGTGCTTGTGGGCAGGGCTTGGTGAGGCACCTGGCAGAGCAGGGCTGATGGTTTGGCTGGGTGGCCTTGAATGATTCTGTGAGGGGCTGGAGCCAAGCATGCAGGGAGCAGCCCCCCAGGCTGCAGGAGGGGCTGGCCCTGCCTCTGGCTCTGGCCCTGCCTCTGCCTGGGGGGGTTACAGCAGCACAGCCCTGGGCAGCAGCTCTGGGCATCCCTCCACTCTGGGCCCTCCCTGTGGCACTGTGCAAAGCTTTGGCCATGGCAGAAGTTGCCCAGGGCCTGGCTGCAGCAGGGGCTGGCTGCTCCTGTGCTGGACCCAGCTCCTGCCTGCCCTCACCCTGCCAGGCCAGGGTGGCTCTGGGTGGCCCTGGCCCTGCCTGTACGAGGCAGGCACAGGCTGTGTGGTGCAGCTGCCTGGGGGGGAGGCTTTGGCTGGAGCTGTGCCTTTCCCCCATGGATGTCAGTGTCCTGTGTGTGCTGGGGCTGGGGGAGGGGGCATCACCATCTGTGAGTTCCAATAAAAGCAAATGAAAATGGAAGCCCATTAAGGACAGCTCCATTGGGATGCTGAGCAGGGCTCTGGAGCCTGCTGGGAGCAAGTTGCTTGCAGCCCACACCAGCAGGCATGGGGACAGAGCCTCACTGGGTACCAGCAGGGCTGGGAGCTGGGCTGGGAGCTGCTCTGGCTGGGGCTGGCCAGTGACAGCATCCTCAGGGGGAGTGGGAGGCAGAGGTGGCCAAACCCCTGGGCCCTGGGCTGATGCCACTCCTGCTGCTCTCCTCAGTGCTCATCACATAGGGTGATGGGCAGGGGCTGGTGGAGGGAGAGGGTGGATGTCCTGTGAGAGCCCAGCACCTGCTCCTGGGATGTCCTGCAGCATCCAGGCTCCTGCTGCATCCCAAATCTCCTGGGGGTGCCTCACCTCTGTGCCTGGGGCACAGGGGAGTGGGTCTGGAGGTGCAGGATGCTGTGGGTCTGGAGGTGCAGGATGCTGTGCCTGGGGCACAGGGGAGTGGGTCTGGAGGTGCAGGATGCTGTGGGTCTGGAGGTGCAGGATGCTGTGGGTCTGGAGGTGCAGGATGCTGTGCCTGGGGCACAGGGGAGTGGGTCTGGAGGTGCAGGATGCTGTGCCTGGGGCAAAGGGGAGTGGGTCTGGAGGTGCAGGATGCTGTGGGTCTGGAGGTGCAGGATGCTGTGCCTGGGGCACAGGGGAGTGGGTCTGGAGGTGCAGGATGCTGTGGGTCTGGGGCACAGGGCAGTGGGTCTGGAGGTGCAGGATGCTGTCTGGGGCACAGGGGAGTGGGTCTGAAGGTGCAGGATGCTGTGGGTCTGGAGGTGCAGGATGCTGTGCCTGGGGCACAGGGGAGTGGGTCTGGAGGTGCAGGATGCTGTGGGTCTGGGGCACAGGGGAGTGGGTCTGGAGGTGCAGGATGCTGTCTGGGGCACAGGGGAGTGGGTCTGAAGGTGCAGGATGCTGTGGGTCTGGAGGTGCAGGATGCTGTGCCTGGGGCACAGGGGAGTGGGTCTGAAGGTGCAGGATGCTGTGGGTCTGGAGGTGCAGGATGCTGTGCCTGGGGTACAGGGGAGTGGGTCTGGAGGTGCAGGATGCTGTGCCTGGGGCACAGGGGAGTGGGTCTGGAGGTGCAGGATGCTGTGCCTGGGGCACAGGGGAGTGGGTCTGGAGGTGCAGGATGCTGTGCCTGGGACACAGGGGAGTGGGTCTGGAGGTGCAGGATGCTGTGGGTCTGGAGGTGCAGGATGCTGTGCCTGGGGCACAGGGCAGTGGGTCTGGAGGTGCAGGATGCTGTGGGTCTGGAGGTGCAGGATGCTGTGCCTGGGGCACAGGGCAGTGGGTCTGGAGGTGCAGGATGCTGTGGGTCTGGGACTAGGTCATGTGGCCTTGCACCCTGAGAGTTTGACCTTGTCCCAGCTGGCCCCGGGGGTCAGTGGTGGTTGCAGGCTGCTGTGCTCTGGAGCAGCTCTTTCCCCTGGGTGCAGCAGTCAGGAGGTGCCCAGGGCCTGTGCTGCTGGCACCACTGGTGGTGGCTGCCTGGCTGAGCTCCGTGCCTGCCGCAGGGCCAGCCCTGAGCCCTGGCTGTGGAGCAGGGGGCTGGGTGGGCAGTTCGGGCTTTGCTGGGCCTGTCCTGGGGGGCTGGCCGAGCCGCATGCTCCTGCTGAGCACTGGGGTTCCTCTGGCAAGGTCTGGCAGGCGGGGGGGCCGGGGCCGGGGCCGGGGCAGGCCAGCAGCGGTGCCAGCAGCGGTGCCTCTGGGCCGTCTCTGGCCGCCGTGCCGGGGCAGGCTCCCTGCTCGCTGCCATTTAGCATCTCGCTGTCTGCTCCCGGCCGCCGTGCCGGGGCTCAGCCCCTCCGGGCGCTGCCGGCCGGGACCGGGGGTCCTGGTGCTGCCGGGGCAGCTTTCTGGGCTCTCTGCTGACCGCTGGGGCAGACGGTGCCAGGACTCCGGGGCCGGAGAGGATGAGTGGAGGCTGGGTGGCAGCGGGACGGGGGGCACGGTCCTGCCTGGCATGCAGCCTGCCCTGCTGCCTCGGCACAAAGCTGCAGGCCGAAGGGTGACAGAATCTGCATTCCCAGCCCCAGCGGAGAGCCGGAGCGGGGCCGGAGCCCCCCGGCCGGGCGGGGGAGAGGCACGGTCCTGAGCCTCGTGTGCCCGCGGTGCTGAGGGCCGGGCGGGCTCCGGCTCAGCGAGGTGCTCCGGCAGTGGCAGGAGTGCTCGGCTGACCTGCGGAGCCCCGGGGCGGCTGCCTTGGGCTTGCCCCTCGCAGCGGAGCAGCCAGCACCGCGCAGGGCAGCGCCTGCGGCCCCCAGGGGCTTCAGCGGCACAGGAGAGGAGCTGGGCAGAGAGCTGCGGAGCTGCTCCTCACGGTGTGGCGGCTTTGGGTCAGCACCACGCTCAGCCCCGGCTCTCCCTTGCCCTCGGGGTGGCCTTCGGTGCCCAGGGCACGGGCGGGCGGCGCCCACCCCCGGCGCCTCTTCTCGCTCCCTGTCCATCGCTGTCTCTCTCGGAGCCGGAGTGGATCCCCGGGCCGGGGGCTCGCAGTGCTGCGCTGCCGCCGCGCCCGGGGCCGCCTTGGGTCTCAGGCTGCGCCGCTGGCCCCCGGCCAGGCAAAGCAGAGCGGGGGCTGCGCTGGAGCCGCGGGGCTCCCAGCCCTGCTCGGCTCCCAGCCCTGCTCGGCTCCCAGCCCTGCTCGGCTCCCAGCCCTGCTCGGCTCCCAGCCCTGCTCGGCTCACGCTGGCAAAAACATTGTCATGAGGCTCCAGGAAAGCACGGGAGGCAGCGAGAGGCCTTCCAGCTTCTGGCAGGGTACACGGAGCTGCGCAGGGGCTGCTCGGGGCGGGGGGCAGCCGCCGTTCTCATCAGCTGCCCCCCGGGCAGGGCTGCGGTGGCCGTGGCGGTGGCAGCAGCGCTGGTGCCGCTGCTCAGGGTTTGTCCCCGGCTGGGACGGCTCCGGTGCACGGCTCGGGCTTGCTGCAGCCGGCTGGGCTCTGCGCTGAGCCTGCTCTCCAGCATCCCTCCAGCTCGCACTGACCTGGGGAGGTGTCTTGGGTGGGCTTGCAGGTCACGCCTAGGCGATGGTGATGACAAGCGGGACGAGTGGCCTCCCCCCGTGTCTGCCGGGGGATGCTCTGCTCCCAGCCCATCGGAGAGCTCTCGGCAGCTCCTCGCCTGCTCCGCAGGTCCCGCGCAGGCTGCGGAGCTCCCGGGCCGGCCCCAGCAGCTCCGGCCCTGCGGCAGCAGCATCGCACCGGGGCTGCAGCCCTGGCGCCGCTCCTGCCCCCGAGGGAGGAGCTGGCCCGAGAAGGGGAAGGGAAAAAGTTGTGGGTGGAAAAATGAGGGTGGAGGCTGCAGCTATCTGCGGGGCTGTTTGTTTGTCCAGCTGCTCCTCGCTCTGGATGTGTTTGGAGCCTGTGACTGTGAAGGGCTTGCCAGGACTTCTGAGAAACTGGGGGCCAGATGCTCTGAGCTGTTGGCAAACCTCCAAGGCAGTCACAGGGAAGTGTCTGCACCGTCACAGCTCCCTGCTCAGCCCTTGCCCCCCTGCCTGCCGCTCTCCCTTGGTCCTGTCACTCTCTGCCCCTGCTCCTGGCCATCCCATGCTGGTTTCCCCAGTCACTGCCATCAGCCAGCAGGATCCCAGTCTTGTCCTTTGCCTTGAGTCCTGTGTCCAGTTCTGGGCCCCTCAGGTTAGGAAGGAGGTTGAGCTGCTGGAAGGTGTCCAGAGAAGGGCAAGAAAGCTGGGGAGGGGTCTGGAGCACAGCCCTGTGAGGAGAGGCTGAGGGAGCTGGGGTTGCTTAGCCTGGAGAAGAGGAGGCTCAGGGGAGATCTTCTTGCTCTCTGCAACTCCCTGCAGGGAGGTTGGAGCCAGGTGGGGGTTGGGCTCTTCTCCCAGGCAAGCAGTACCAGAACAAGAAGACACAGTCTCAAGCTGTGCCAGGGAAGGTTTAGGCTGGAGGTGAGGAAGAAGTTCTACACAGAGAGTGATTGCCCTTTGGAATGTGCTGCCCGGGGAGGTGGTGGAGTCCCCATCCCTGGAGGTGTTCAGGAGGAGACTTGACAGGCTGCTTGGTGCCATGGGTTAGTTGATTAGATGGTGTTGGATGATAGGTTGGACTTGGTGATCTTGAAGGTCTCTTCCAACCTGGTCTGGTCTGGTCCTATTCTATTCTATTCTATTCTATTCCATTCCACTCTATTCTACTCTATTCTATTCTATTCTATTCTATTCTATTCTATTCTATTCTACTCTACTCTACTCTACTCTACTCTACTCTACTCTACTCTATTCTATTCTATTCTATTCTACTCTACTCTATTCTATTCTATTCCTCCCCTCCCAGGCCTGCTCAGCACTCCCAGCCCTGCCCTGGGCAGCTGGGGGGGGCCTGGTGCAGCTCACCTTGCCGGGGGCTGAGCGGCAGGAAGGCTGTGCAGAGGCACAGGAGCCCTGCCCCCGCCCGGGGTCACTGGCAGAGCAGCAGAGCGGCAGAGCAGCAGAGCAGCTCAGCAGCTCGCTGGTGTCTTGGCTTGGCTGTTGAGCCCTGGGGGCGGTGGTCTGGTGGTGATGAAGCCTCTGTGGGTGTGAAGTGCCGGAGCCGGAGCCCTGCGTGCCCTGGCAGGGAGCGGCGGTGGTGCTGCCGAGCCTCAGCGCCGGCAGGAAGCTGCTTATTGAAAGCATCTTCAAAGTGAAAAGGACAGGCACTTATCTCCTAACTGTCCCGTGGGGAGCAGCCTGGGGCTGGCTGGTGGGAAGCCGGCCAGGGCTGGGGCTGCTGCTGCTGCTGCCGCCGAGCAGCTGCGGGTTTATTTCTGACGCCGTGGGCAGAATGAGATAAACACAGGAGGGAGGAACACAAACAACAGCACCGGGGGAAGGCTGCTCCCAGAGAGCAGGGACAGAGCTGCAGCTCCCCACAGCCACCAGGGATGGGCCAGGGGCCAGGCACCCACCCCTGCCGCTCCCACGTGGCTGGGCTCCAGGTCACCCCCAGCCCCAGAGGGACAGGGATGGACTGGGGAGAGTCCAAGGGAGGCTGTGAGGATGCTGAAGGGACTGGGACCTGGGTGAGGAGGAGAGGCTGAGAGCCCTGGGGCTGCTTGGGCTGCAGAGGAGCAGCCTGAGAGGAGATCTGGGCAGTGGTTACAAATAGCTGAGGGGTGGGGGGCAAGAGGGGGCCAGGCTGGGCCAGGCTCTGCTCAGTGCTGCCCTGAGACAGGACAGAGGGCAAGGAGCACAGACTGGAACCCAGCAGGTTCCACCTCAGCATGAGGAGAAAGTTCTTTGGTGTGAGGCTGCTGGAGCCTGGAGCAGGCTGCCCAGGGAGGTTGTGGAGTCTGCTCTGGAGACTTTCCAACCCCACCTGTGTCCAGAGAAGGGCAACAGAGCTGGGGAGGGGTCTGGGGCACAGCCCTGTGAGGAGAGGCTGAGGGAGCTGGGGTTGCTTAGCCTGGCGAAGAGGAGGCTCAGGGGAGACCTTCTTGCTCTCTGCAACTCCCTGCAGGGAGGTTGGAGCCAGGTGGGGGTTGGTCTCTTCTCCCAGGCAAGCAGTACCAGAACAAGAGGACACAGTCTCAAGCTGTGCCAGGGGAGGTTCAGGCTGGAGGTGAGGAGAAAGTTCTTCACTGAGAGAGTTGCTCACCATTGGGATGTGCTGCCCAGGGAGGTGGTGGAGTCCCCATCCCTGGAGGTGTTCCAGAGGGGATTGGATGTGGCACTTGGTGCCATGGTTTGGTCATGAGGTCTGTGGTGACAGCTTGGACTTGGTGATCTGTGAGGTCTCTTCCAACCTTGGTGAGACTGTGAGACTGTGAGACTGGATGTGTTCCTGGGTGCCCTGCCCTGGGTGCCCTGCCCTGGGAGCTCTGCTCTGGCTCCAGAGGAACTTTCCAGCCCCTACTGCTCTCTGATTCTGTGGCTGCCAAGGGCTTGCTCTGTCCTGGGGCTCTTCAGGTGGCTGCCAGGGCTCAGCTCCTCACCCTGCTCCTTGGTGCTGCCAGAGCAGCAGGGTGGCACCGTGAAAGCCTTGGCTGTGGCACTGAGAGGGGCTGCTGCTTGCTGGCTGAAGCAGGCATCTTCTCCTCTCCATAGCTGGCAGGGAACTCACAGCTGGGCTTGGGGTTGGCTCTGCAGCAGTGGTTCTGACTTTGTTGTCCCCAGCACAGGAGTTGGTCCATTTGGGTGCCTGGGCAGGGGGCAGCCCACAGCTGGAGACCTGCTGGGTGAGATGTGGCCATGGCAGCCCAGCAGGCACCACTGTGGGTGCAGAGGCTGCAGGGGACTGAGTGTGCTGAGGGCAGCACTGGGGCTGCTGCAGGGGGAGGAGCAGGGCTCCCAGTCCCTGGGGCTTGGCACAGCTCATGTGGGGCTTGCACCTGCATGAGAGCCCTGCACAGCTGACCTCCTGGTGCCTGCAGCCACACATCCCTCAGAGCAGTCCATCAGTATCTCTTTGGGCATCACTGATGGCTGGAAGGAGCCAAGGAGGCCTCCTGGCAGGGTGTGCTCCTTCAGCAGGAGCTTCTGCAGCTCATGGCAATTACCTGTGAGTCCCCACTTGCAGCCCTGCATCCAGCTCTGGAGCCCCCAGCACAAGGACAGGGACCTGCTGGAGAGGGTCCTGAGGAGGACACAAAGGGCTGGAGGGACTGGCTGAGGGAGCTGGATGTGTTACAGCCTGGAGAAGAAAAGGCTCCAGGGAGACCTCAGAGCAGCTTCCACGACCTGGAGGGCTCCAGGAGAGCTGGGGAGGGACTCTGGACGAGGGCTGGGAGTGCCAGGATGAGGGCAATGGATCTGAGCTGGGAGAGAGGAGACTGAGACTGGAGATGAGGAAGAAATTGTTGAGAGTGAGGCTGGGGAGACTCTGGCACAGGCTGCCCAGGGAGGCTGTGGCTGCCTCCTGCCTGGAGGTGTTCAGGGCCAGGCTGGATGAGGCCCTGAGCAGCCTGGGCTGGGGGGAGGGGTCCCTGCCCATGGCAGGGGGCTGGAGCTGGCTGAGCTTTGAGCTCCCTGCCAGCTGAAGCCATTCTGTGATGGTTCCATGATGCTCTTCAGGAGCAGTCACTGCCCCTGGTACAACCTGATCTTGGTTCCCCCTGAGTGCAGCTCCCAGGCAAAGCTGAGCTGCAGTTTCCCACAGGGGCTCAGGAGCTCTCTTCACTGCTGAGTCCTCCCCTTGCAGACCACACTCAGTCACCTTTGCAGGCTCCTCTGTGGGGAGCTTCCACAGTCCCTCTGCAGCAGTAAAAAGCCATCCAGCTGCAGGAGGAACTGACCCCAGGGGAGTCTCAGCCCTGCTGCTGCCTGGCTGAGGGCAGTGGGATCAGATCACAGAGTGCCAGGGGCTGGAAGGGACCTCCAGAGCTCATCCAGTCCAAGCCCTGCAGAGCAGCTCACCCAGGAGCACATCCAGGAGGGTCTTGAATATCCCTGCAGGAGACTCCACAGACCCTGGGCAGCCTGCTCCAGGCTCTGTCACCCTCCCAGGGCTGCTGTGGGCATTACTCTGCTTTTGCTTCCTCCTGTGCTGCTTTCATCAGGAGAGCAGGGAGGAGGCAGTGATCTGCTCTGCAGGGCCACATGGCCTCAGCTGGGGTGGTCCTGGGCAGGTGCCTGGGTGAGAGAGCTCTCTGGCAGGCTGCTCCCAGGGCAGGAAGGTGTTGGGAAGTTGGTTATCAGTGCAGGATGGAGCAAACCCACCCCCCACTGAACCTCTCCCTGCCTTCACACCCAGCTCTGCAGGCAGGGCAGCTCCCCAGCTGCCCTCTGCTCGCTGGGCACCACTTGGTGAGTGCCACTTCTCTGTAGTTCAGGCAGCTGCTGCTGAGTGCTGATGTGCCAACCCAACCCACCTCAGCTGGGCCTCAGCCAGGGCAGCAGCTTGGTGGCAAAGCTGCTCAGAGAGGGCTGTGTGCAGTGGGGAGCTCAGCCTGGGGGAGCTCAGCCTTGGGGAGCTCATCCTGGGGGGGCTCATCCTGGGGGGGCTCAGCCTTGGGGAGCTCAGCCTTGGGGAGCTCATCCTGGGGGGGCTCATCCTGGGGGGGCTCAGCCTTGGGGAGCTCAGCCTTGGGGAGCTCATCCTGATGGGGCTCAGCCTTGGAGAGCTCATCCTGGGGGGGCTCATCCTGGGGGGGCTCATCCTGGGGAGGCTCAGCCTTGGGGAGCTCATCCTGAACCTCCCCTGGTGCCACTTGAAGCCATTTCCTCTTCTTCTATCACCTGAGACTGGGGAGCAGAGCCCAGGCCCCCCCTGGCTCCAGCCTCCTCTCAGGGAGCTGCAGAGGGCAATGAGGTCTCCCTCAGCCTCCTCTGCTCCAGGCTCAACCCCCCCTGCTCCCTCAGCTGCTGCTCCCCAGCCCTGCTCTCCAGACCCTTCCCCAGCTCTGTTGCCCTCCTCTGGCCCTGCTCCAGCCCTCAGTGTCCTTGGAGTGAGGACCCAAAACTGAAGTGAGGATTTGAGGTCCAGCCTCCCCAGTTCCACTGAAGGAGCACAACCCCTGCCCTGCTCCTGCTGCCCACACTGCTGCCCACAGCACTGCTGCTCCAGGCCAGGCTGCTGGTGGCCTCCTTGCCCACCTGGGCACTGCTGGCTCCTCTCCAGCTGCTGGCCCCCAGCACCCCCAGGGCCTTTCCCCCCAGGCAGGTTGCAGCCCCTCTGCCCCAGCCTGCAGCCTTGCTGGGTTGCTGTGGCCCAGCTGCAGCCCCCAGCCCTTGGCCTGGCTGAGCCTCATCCCATTGCCCTCAGCCCTGGCTCCAGAGCCTGCAGCCTGCTGCCATCTGCAGCTGCTGGGTGGCTGGGGGGGGGACACACTGTTGTTTTCCTCTGGGATCAAAGTGCCCCTGGTGGTGCAAGGCTAAGCTCAGCCCAGGGCTGGAGCTGTGTCAAGGAGCAGGCAGTGTGGGCAGGGATTTCACAACTGCTGGCTGGGAGCTCTGCTGGATGAGCTCTTTTCCAGAGCCAGTTTTCCTAGTGGGAAAATGTAAAAAAGAACTGTTTGGGCCTTTTTTTTTCCCCACTCCTGGAGCACAGCCAACTTTTGCAGGGCTGGTTTCCTGCGAGCTGGGAAGTGCTGGCTGCAGGCAGCAGCAGGGAGCAGCCCACGGGCTGGAAGTGACTCACTGCCAGCAGTAGGTGCAGGCTCTGCCCAGGCACTCCTTGGCTTCCCGGGGGGGAGAGGGGGGAGGGGGTCCCAGGAGCTGCCTGCTGGGGCTGCTCAAGGCTGAGCCTTCCATCCTCTGCTCTTCATAGCACCACTGGCAGGCTTGCCTTGGAAGGGAGCTCAAAGCTCAGCCAGCTCCAGCCCCCTGCCATGCCCAGGGACACCTCCCCCCAGCCCAGGCTGCTCAGGGCCACATCCAGCCTGGCCCTGAGCACCTCCAGGCAGGGCACAGCCACAGCCTCCCTGGGCAGCCTGTGCCAGAGTCTCCCCAGCCTCACTCTCAACAATTTCTTCCTCATCTCCAGTCTCAGTCTCTCCTCTCCCAGCTCAAAGCCATTGTCCTCATCCTGGCACTCCCAGCCCTTGTCCAGAGTCCCTCCCCAGCTCTCCTGGAGCCCTTCAGGTCCTGGAAGCTGCTCTGAGGTCTCCCTGGATCCTTCTCCTCTCCAGGCTGAGCAGCCCCAGCTCCCTCACACATCCCCAGCTCCCTCACACATCCCCAGCTCCCTCACACAGCCCCAGCTCCCTCACACAGCCCCAGCTCCCTCACACAGCCCCAGCTCCCTCACAGCCCCAGCTCCCTCACACATCCCCAGCTCCCTCACACAGCCCCAGCTCCCTCACACAGCTCCAGCTCCCTCACCCAGCCCCAGCTCCCTCACCCAGCCCCAGCTCCCTCACCCAGCCCCAGCTCCCTCACAGCTCCAGCTCCCTCACACAGCCCCAGCTCCCTCACAGCCCCAGCTCCCTCATACAGCTCCAGCTCCCTCACTCACCTCCAGCTCCCTCACTCAGCTCCAGCTCCCTCACTCAGCTCCAGCTCCCTCACACAGCTCCAGCTCCCTCACACATCCCCAGCTCCCTCACTCAGCTCCAGCTCCCTCACCCAGCCCCAGCTCCCTCACCCAGCCCCAGCTCCCTCACTCAGCTCCAGCTCCCTCACTCACCTCCAGCTCCCTCACCCAGCCCCAGCTCCCTCACAGCTCCAGCTCCCTCACACAGCCCCAGCTCCCTCACCCAGCCCCAGCTCCCTCACTCAGCTCCAGCTCCCTCACACAGCTCCAGCTCCCTCACACAGCTCCAGCTCCCTCACCCAGCTCCAGCTCCCTCACACATCCCCAGCTCCCTCACACAGCTCCAGCTCCCTCACCCAGCCCCAGCTCCCTCACACATCCCCAGCTCCCTCACCCAGCCCCAGCTCCCTCACACAGCCCCAGCTCCCTCACTCACCTCCAGCTCCCTCACACAGCCCCAGCTCCCTCACTCAGCCCCAGCTCCCTCACACAGCCCCAGCTCCCTCACTCACCTCCAGCTCCCTCACACAGCCCCAGCTCCCTCACTCAGCCCCAGCTCCCTCACACAGCCCCAGCTCCCTCACACAGCTCCAGCTCCCTCACACAGCCCCAGCTCCCTCACTCAGCTCCAGCTCCCTCACTCACCTCCAGCTCCCTCACACAGCTCCAGCTCCCTCACTCACCTCCAGCTCCCTCACACAGCTCCAGCTCCCTCCCAGCATCCCCAGCTCCCTCACTCACCTCCAGCTCCCTCACACAGCCCCAGCTCCCTCACTCAGCTCCAGCTCCCTCACTCAGCTCCAGCTCCCTCACTCAGCCCCAGCTCCCTCACACAGCCCCAGCTCCCTCACTCAGCTCCAGCTCCCTCACTCAGCTCCAGCTCCCTCACTCAGCCCCAGCTCCCTCACCCAGCTCCAGCTCCCTCACCCAGCCCCAGCTCCCTCACTCAGCCCCAGCTCCCTCACTCAGCCCCAGCTCCCTCACACAGCCCCAGCTCCCTCACAGCCCCAGCTCCCTCACTCAGCCCCAGCTCCCTCACACAGCTCCAGCTCCCTCACACAGCCCCAGCTCCCTCACTCAGCTCCAGCTCCCTCACTCAGCCCCAGCTCCCTCACACATCCCCAGCTCCCTCACACAGCTCCAGCTCCCTCACACAGCCCCAGCTCCCTCACACAGCCCCAGCTCCCTCACACAGCCCCAGCTCCCTCACTCAGCCCCAGCTCCCTCACCCAGCTCCAGCTCCCTCACCCAGCTCCAGCTCCCTCACACAGCTCCAGCTCCCTCACCCAGCTCCAGCTCCCTCACTCAGCTCCAGCTCCCTCACACAGCTCCAGCTCCCTCACACAGCCCCAGCTCCCTCACCCAGCTCCAGCTCCCTCACCCAGCTCCAGCTCCCTCACACAGCTCCAGCTCCCTCACCCAGCCCCAGCTCCCTCACTCAGCTCCAGCTCCCTCACACAGCTCCAGCTCCCTCACACAGCCCCAGCTCCCTCACACAGCCCCAGCTCCCTCACTCAGCTCCAGCTCCCTCACACAGCTCCAGCTCCCTCACACAGCCCCAGCTCCCTCACACAGCTCCAGCTCCCTCACTCAGCTCCAGCTCCCTCACACACCTCCAGCTCCCTCACCCAGCCCCAGCTCCCTCACACAGCCCCAGCTCCCTCACACAGCTCCAGCTCCCTCACCCAGCCCCAGCTCCCTCACCCAGCCCCAGCTCCCTCACCCAGCCCCAGCTCCCTCACACAGCCCCAGCTCCCTCACCCAGCTCCAGCTCCCTCACACAGCCCCAGCTCCCTCACACAGCTCCAGCTCCCTCACTCAGCTCCAGCTCCCTCACACACCTCCAGCTCCCTCACACAGCTCCAGCTCCCTCACACAGCCCCAGCTCCCTCCCAGCATCCCCAGCTCCCTCACTCAGCCCCAGCTCCCTCACCCAGCCCCAGCTCCCTCACACAGCCCCAGCTCCCTCACCCAGCTCCAGCTCCCTCACACAGCCCCAGCTCCCTCACTCAGCTCCAGCTCCCTCACACAGCTCCAGCTCCCTCACACAGCCCCAGCTCCCTCACACAGCCCCAGCTCCCTCACTCAGCTCCAGCTCCCTCACACAGCTCCAGCTCCCTCACACAGCCCCAGCTCCCTCACACAGCTCCAGCTCCCTCACTCAGCTCCAGCTCCCTCACACACCTCCAGCTCCCTCACCCAGCCCCAGCTCCCTCACACAGCCCCAGCTCCCTCACACAGCTCCAGCTCCCTCACACAGCCCCAGCTCCCTCACCCAGCCCCAGCTCCCTCACCCAGCCCCAGCTCCCTCACCCAGCCCCAGCTCCCTCACACAGCCCCAGCTCCCTCACCCAGCTCCAGCTCCCTCACACAGCCCCAGCTCCCTCACACAGCTCCAGCTCCCTCACTCAGCTCCAGCTCCCTCACACACCTCCAGCTCCCTCACACAGCTCCAGCTCCCTCACACATCCCCAGCTCCCTCCCAGCATCCCCAGCTCCCTCACACACCTCCAGCTCCCTCACACAGCTCCAGCTCCCTCACAGCATCCCCAGCTCCCTCACTCAGCTCCAGCTCCCTCACCCAGCCCCAGCTCCCTCACCCAGCCCCAGCTCCCTCACAGCATCCCCAGCTCCCTCACCCAGCTCCAGCTCCCTCACACAGCCCCAGCTCCCTCCCAGCATCCCCAGCTCCCTCACCCAGCTCCAGCTCCCTCACACAGCCCCAGCTCCTTCACACAGCTCCAGCTCCCTCACCCAGCCCCAGCTCCCTCACTCAGCTCCAGCTCCCTCACACAGCCCCAGCTCCCTCACCCAGCCCCAGCTCCCTCACTCAGCCCCAGCTCCCTCACCCAGCCCCAGCTCCCTCACACATCCCCAGCTCCCTCACTCAGCTCCAGCTCCTTCACACAGCTCCAGCTCCCTCACCCAGCCCCAGCTCCCTCACTCAGCTCCAGCTCCCTCACACAGCCCCAGCTCCCTCACCCAGCCCCAGCTCCCTCACCCAGCCCCAGCTCCCTCACACAGCTCCAGCTCCTTCACACACCTCCAGCTCCCTCACCCAGCCCCAGCTCCCTCACTCAGCCCCAGCTCCCTCACCCAGCTCCAGCTCCCTCACCCAGCCCCAGCTCCCTCACACAGCTCCAGCTCCCTCACCCAGCTCCAGCTCCCTCACAGCATCCCCAGCTCCCTCACCCAGCTCCAGCTCCCTCACAGCATCCCCAGCTCCCTCACACATCCCCAGCTCCCTCACACAGCTCCAGCTCCTTCACCCAGCTCCAGCTCCCTCACTCAGCCCCAGCTCCCTCACTCAGCTCCAGCTCCCTCACACAGCTCCAGCTCCCTCACTCAGCCCCAGCTCCCTCACCCAGCCCCAGCTCCCTCACAGCATCCCCAGCTCCCTCACTCAGCCCCAGCTCCCTCACACAGCTCCAGCTCCCTCACACAGCTCCAGCTCCCTCACAGCATCCCCAGCTCCCTCACACAGCTCCAGCTCCCTCACACATCCCCAGCTCCCTCACCCAGCTCCAGCTCCCTCACCCAGCTCCAGCTCCCTCACCCAGCCCCAGCTCCCTCACACAGCCCCAGCTCCATCACACAGCTCCAGCTCCCTCACCCAGCTCCAGCTCCCTCACACAGCCCCAGCTCCATCACACAGCTCCAGCTCCCTCACTCAGCCCCAGCTCCCTCACAGCATCTCCAGCTCCCTCACACAGCTCCAGCTCCCTCACAGCAGCTCCAGCTCCCTCACACAGCTCCAGCTCCCTCACACAGCTCCAGCTCCCTCACAGCATCTCCAGCTCCCTCACAGCATCTCCAGCTCCCTCACACATCCCCAGCCCTCTGAACCATCTCATCCAGGGGCAGAAGGTGCAGGTGAAGCTTTGGGGCAGTCCCTGCAGGGTGCTTGGGGTGAGGAGCAGCTGCAGGATGTGGTCCCAGCCAGCAAGGCTCCAGCCCCGTGGTGGCTGTGGCAGGGGGCTCTGGTTGTGGGGTTATGGGGAGGTGGTGCCTGGAGACCCTGACCCTGTTGGCCCTCTGGTTGCTCACTGCCAGTGAGCTGGCACAGAGTGGGCACTGGTGCTGTGCAGGAGGTGCTGCTGGGGAGCTGCAGAGCCCTAACCCAGGGCTGTTCCCTGCCTCTCCTGCAGCAGCTGGGGGGCAGGGGAGGTGCAGCTACAAGCCTGGGGGTGCAGTGGCTGCTTTCCAGCATCCCTCCAAGCCCAGGTGGCCTCCTGTGTGCAGGGGCTGGCATCAGGGGCTGGCATCCATTCTTCTGTGGGCACCACCTGGGTCTCAGCCACAGGGCCACTGTCTGTGCCACTTGGCCTGAGTCCAGCCTCAGTGTGCTGAAGCCTTTGGGCATGGTTTCCAGCCTGCCTCTCCTGAGCACTGCACTGCTCTCCTCTCTTCTGAGCATGCCAGCACTGCACCCCAGGCTGCAGTGAGCTTGTGAGGGCAGAGCTGAGGGTGAAGAGCTGCCCAGGCTGGGTGCAGCACCCCTGGAGCTGTCTGTCCAGGGTGGCTCTGGGGGGGCTGTCTGGCCTGGTCTGTGACTCACCGGGGTGCCATGACCTGGGCATCCCTTCCAGTGCCACCAGTGCAGCTGGGCCCAGCCTGCTGCTGCCTGCAGTGGCAATCCCTCAGTGCTGGGAGGCTGATGAGCTGCAGGGAGGATGAGGAGCAGCTGAGGGAGCTGGGGGTGTTGAGCCTGGAGAAGAGGAGGCTGAGGGAGACCTCCTTGCCCTCTGCAGCTCCCTGAGAGGAGGCTGGAGACAGGTGGAGGTTGGGCTCTGCTCCCTAGGCTCAGGCTGAAGTTTGGACTTGGTGAGGTGTATAGGAAGAGCCTGGATGAGGCCCTTGGGGCCATGGTTTAGGTGATCAGAGGGTGCTGGGGGAGAGGTTGGACTTGGTGATCTCTGAGGTCTTTTCCAACCTGGTTAATTCTATCCTATCCTATCCTATCCTATCCTATCCTATCCTATCCTATCCTATCCTATCCTATCCTACCCTATCCTATCCTATCCTATCCTATCCTATCCTATCCTATCCTATCCTATCCTATCCTATCCCATTCCTTCCATTCCATTCCATTCCATTCCATTCCATGCTATTCTATTCTATTCTATTCTATTCTATTCTATTCTATTCTATTCTATTCTATTCTATTCTATTCTATTCTAATTCCATTCTATGAGGACAAACTGAAGGAGTTGGGGCTGTTCAGTCTGGAGAAGAGAAGGCTCTGAGGTGACCTCATTGTGGCCTTCCAGGATCTGCAGGGGGCTCCAGGAAGGCTGGGGAGGGACTGCTCAGGATCTCAGGCAGTGCTAGGACTAGGGGGAATGGAATGAAGCTGGAGGTGGGGAGATTGAGGCTGGAGGGGAGGAGGAAGTTCTTCCCCATGAGAGTGGTGAAGCCCTGGACTGGGTTGTGCAGGGAGGTGGTTGAGGCCCCAGCCCTGGAGGTGTTTGCAGCCAGGCTGGCTGAGGCTGTGGCCAGGCTGCTCTAGTGTGGGGTGTCCCTGCCCATGGCAGGGGGGTTGGAACTGGCTGAGCCTTGTGGTCCCTTCCAACCCTGACTGATTCTATGATACTATCCCATCCCATCCCATCCATCTCAGAGGCCTTCTCCAGCCCAAACCATCCTGGTTCTGTGTTTTGCTGCCCCTGTGGCTCAGGGCAGCTTCTCCTCTGTGCTGCTCACTGCAGGCATCCCCTGACCTCAGTCAGCCCCACTCAGCTGGGAGCTCAGCTTCCACCTTGCTTCCATTTCCCTGCCAGTGCTGCTCCTAGCCCCTGCCCGGGGTGCTGCCTGCCATGGGGCTGCTGAGAGAGCAGTGCCCACCTGGGGGAGAAGAAATGGGAAGGCCTTGGAGGCAGCCTGCTGAGCCTTGGCTCCTCACCTGGGGTGCCCTGGTGCTGGGGTGTGAGGAGGAAGGAGAGCAAGGGCACCAAGCCCTGCAGCAGGCAGGAGGGCCAGGGAGCAATGGGCAGAGGGAGGGGAAGCAGTCACAGAGTAGAGCTGTTGGAAGAGGCCTCCAGGCTGACCCAGCCCAGCCCTGCACCCAGCACTGCAGGCTCAGCACCAAACCATGGCCCTAAGCCCCAGCCCCACAGCTGCTGGAACCCCCCCAGGGCTGGGCACTGCAGCACTGCCCTGGGCAGACCATTCCAGGGCTGAGATCCCTGCCAGGGCAGAAATCTTTCCTGATTCCAGCCTCAGCCTCCCCAGATGTGTGGAGGGAGCCTGGCTGGGGGCTGGGGGCAGCCTGGGCTCGGGGGCTGCAGTCCTGGGCTGGCCTCCCCCACCCCAGCAGCCTGAGCTCATTCCCCACACAGCCTCTGACTCCTCCTTTCCTCTCCCTGCAGAGACTCTGATGGACTCCACCACAGCCACGGCCGAGCTGGGCTGGACAGTGCATCCTCCCTCGGGGGTGAGTCCCTGCTGCCGGGGGGCTGGGGGCTCCGGGGGGGCTGGGGGCTCCGGGGGTCTGGGGGCTGCCCGGGGGGGGCTGGGGCTGCCCGGGGGTCTCCTGCTGCACTCTGACCCAGCAGGGGGCAGCCCCTCAGGCACAGAGCCTTGGCCACCCCGAGGGGTCTCAGTGGGGACAGCAGAGCAGAGCTGGGGCTCCAGGGGGCTCTGGGGGGCACTGGCAGAGCAGAGCTGGGGGCTCCAGGGGGCTCTGGGGGGCACTGGCAGAGCAGAGCTGGGGGCTCCAGGGGGCTCTGGGGGGGCACTGGCAGAGCAGAACAGGGCTGGGGGCTCCAGGGGGCTCTGGGGGGGCACTGGCAGAGCAGAGCTGGGGGCTCCAGGGGGCTCTGGGGGGCACTGGCAGAGCAGAACAGGGCTGGGGGCTCCAGGGGGCTCTGGGGGGCACTGGCAGAGCAGAGCTGGGGGCTCCAGGGGGCTCTGGGGGGCACTGGCAGAGCAGCCCAGGGCTGGGGGCTCCAGGGGGCTCTGGGGGGCACTGGCAGAGCAGAACAGGGCTGGGGGCTCCAGGGGGCTCTGGGGGGGCACTGGCAGAGCAGAACAGGGCTGGGGGCTCCAGGGGGCTCTGGGGGGCACTGGCAGAGCAGAGCTGGGGGCTCCAGGGGGCTCTGGGGGGGCACTGGCAGAGCAGAACAGGGCTGGGGGCTCCAGGGGGCTCTGGGGGGGCACTGGCAGAGCAGAACAGGGCTGGGGGTGCAGCTCCCCCCTGCTGCCCTGCAGCCACCTGGGGTCAGGGAGGGGCCAAGGCCACTCTGTCCCCAGTGCCCCAGGTGATGCCCCTGTGCCTGGCACAGCAGACAGGGCTGGGGGCACTGCCTGGCACTCAGAGCACACAGGGCTGGGGGCACTGCCTGGCACTCAGGCTGGGGGCACTGCCTGGCACTCAGGTTGGGGGCACTGCCTGGCACTCAGAGCACACAGGGCTGAGGGCACTGCCTGGCACTCAGGTTGGGGGCACTGCCTGGCACTCAGAGCACACAGGGCTGAGGGCACTGCCTGGCACTCAGGCTGGGGGCACTGCCTGGCACTCAGAGCACACAAGGCTGAGGGCACTGCCTGGCACTCAGGCTGGGGGCACTGCCTGGCACAGCACACAGGGCTGGGGGCACTGCCTGGCACTCAGAGCACACAGGGCTGAGGGCACTGCCTGGCACAGCACACAGGGCTGGGGGCACTGCCTGGCACTCAGGCTGAGGGCACTGCCTGGCACTCAGAACACACAGGGCTGAGGGCACTGCCTGGCACTCAGGCTGGGGGCACTGCCTGGCACAGCACACAGGGCTGGGGGCACTGCCTGGCACTCAGGCTGGGGGCACTGCCTGGCACAGCACACAGGGCTGGGGGCACTGCCTGGCACTCAGGCTGAGGACATTGCCTGACACAGCAGAGAGGGCTGGGGGCACTGCCTGGCACAGCACACAGGGCTGGGGGCACTGCCTGGCACTCAGGCTGGGGGCACTGTCTGGCACAGCACACAGGGCTGGGGGCACTGCCTGGCACTCAGGCTGGGGGCACTGTCTGGCACAGCACACAGGGCTGGGGGCACTGCCTGGCACTCAGGCTGAGGACATTGCCTGACACAGCAGAGAGGGCTGGGGGCACTGCCTGGCACAGCACACAGGGCTGGGGGCACTGCCTGGCACTCAGGCTGAGGGCACTGCCTGTGGCTGGCACCCAAGCAGCTGTGGCCAGGCCCTGCCCCCCTGGCAGCTCAGGGGGGAACATTTGGTGGCTCAGCAGTGGCAGTGCCAAGGGTGCCCTGAGCTCATGCCAAGGCCACCAGTGCTGTGTGGGCAGCTGGGGCAGGGCACTGCCTCCCTCTCCTGCCCTGCCCCACACCTGCAGGGCCCCCAGGGGCTGCCTGGGGCACAGAGGGGCTGCAGAGCCTCCTGCCCAGCCCTGCCTGTGCCAGCTGCCACAGCCTGGAGGCCCCTGCCCAGCCCTGCCTGTGCCAGCTGCCACAGCCTGGAGCCCCCTGCCCTGCCCCCTGTGCCTGGGGGCAGAGCCTGGGGCTGCTGCCCAGCCCCCTGTGCCCAGCTGCTGGCTCAGGCTGCCCCCTGCCCCCTGCCCACCTCCTTGCAGCCAGCCCCCAGCCCAGGCTGCCCTGGCAGGGGCAAGGCAGGGGCCAAGGAAAGCCTTCAGGAGGAGAGGAGAGCTGCTGCTGGGCAGCCTGGCACTGGCACTGGCACTGCCACCCTGCTCCCCTAGGGCCAGGCTGAAACCCTGCCCTGAGCATGGCCTGGCTGCCAAGGGGGGAAAGGGCACTCAGAGGGGGGGATGGGCACTCGGGGGGGGTTTGGGCACTCAGAGGGGGGGTTGGGCACTCAGGGGGGGGTTTGGGCACTCAGAGGGGGGATGTTGGGCACTCAGAGAGGGGGTGTTGGGCACTCGGGGGGGGGGGTTGGGCACTCAGGGGGTGTTGGGCACTCAGAGAGGGGGTTGGGCACTCAGAGAGGGGGTTGGGCACTCGGGGGGGGTGTTGGGCACTCAGAGAGGGGGTTGGGCACTCAGAGGGGGGTGTTGGGCACTCAGGGGGGATGTTGGGCACTCAGAGAGGGGGTGTTGGGCACTCGGGGGGGTTGGGCACTCAGAGTGGGGGGGTTGGGCACTCAGAGGGGTGCTGGGCACTCGGGGGGGGGGGTTGGGCACTCAGAGGGGGTTGGGCACTCGGGGGGGGGGTTGGGCACTCAGAGGGGGTTGGGCACTCAGGGGGGGTTGGGCACTCAGAGGGGGTTGGGCACTCAGGGGGGGTTGGGCACTCAGAGGGGGGGTTGGGCACTCAGGGGGTGTTGGGCACTCAGAGGGGGGGTTGGGCACTCGGGGTGGGGGTTGGGCACTCAGAGGGGGTTGGGCACTCAGGGGGTGTTGGGCACTCAGGGGGTGTTGGGCACTCAGAGGGGGGGTTGGGCACTCAGGGGGTGTTGGGCACTCAGAGGGGGGGTTGGGCACTCAGAGGGGGGTTGGGCACTCAGGGGGTGTTGGGCACTCAGAGGGGGGGTTGGGCACTCAGGGGGGGTGTTGGGCACTCAGAGGGGGGGTTGGGCACTCAGGGGGTGTTGGGCACTCAGAGGGGGGGTTGGGCACTCAGAGGGGGGTTGGGCACTCAGGGGGTGTTGGGCACTCAGAGGGGTGTTGGGCACTCAGAGGGGGTTGGGCACTCAGGGGGGGTTGGGCACTCAGGGGGGGTGTTGGGCACTCAGGGGGTGTTGGGCACTCAGAGGGGTGTTGGGCACTCAGAGGGGTGTTGGGCACTCAGAGTGGGGGTGTTGGGCACTCGGGGGGGGGTGCTGGGCACACAATGGGCCGGGGCAGGGGTCAAGTCCTTTTCCCCCCCGGCCCAGCCTCCCCCCTCGCAGCCTTTCCGTCTGCCGGCCCCGCGTCATGAGCCCCACGGCGGTGGGGGGCGGCTCCCCCCCCCGGCTCCCCACTGCTCCCCCCCGAGCTCCCCCCCTGCCCCCTCCCCGGCTCCCCCCCCCGGCTGCCCCCCGGCTCCCCCTCTGTTCCCCCCCCCGGCTCCCCCCCGGCCATTGTGCTGCTGGCTGCGGGCACCCGGCGCTAATGAGGGAGCCGCAGGCTGCTCATTAAGCGGCGAGGGGGCGCGGGGGCTGCCGTGGGGGGGCTGCCGTGGGGGGGCTGCCGTGGGGGGGCTGCCGTGGGGGGGGCTGCCGAGAGGAGGGAGCTGGGAGCCCCCCCCCCGCCCTGCTCCCGGCTGCAGGGGGGGGCAGGGTGCTGGGGGCCGCTCCCGGGGGGGAGATGCCCAGCTGGAGGCTCCAGCGCTGCTGGTGGCATCGGCTCCTGGCACCCCCCTGCGGGCAGGGGCCCAGGGGGTGCGGCACTGCTGGTGCCCTGCAGGGAGCCTGGCTCGGGTGTGACACTGCCCTGCCTCCAGAGCTGCTCCCTGAGGGGCAGGACAGGGCAGGGCATCCCCCCGAGTGGGGCAGGACAGGAGAGAGCATCCCTCCAGTGGGGCAGGGCAGGCAGGGCATCCCCCCCATGGGGCAGGACAGGGCAGGGCAGGACAGGGCAGAGCACCCTCCCAGTGGGGCAGTGGCAGGGCAGAGCTTCCCCCCAGAGGGGCAGGGCAGGGCAGGGCACCCTCCCAGTGGGGCAGGGCAGGGCAGGGCACCCTCCCAGTGGGGCAGGGCAGGGCAGGGCATCCCCCCAGTGGGGCAGGCAGGGCATCCCTCCAGTGGGGCAGGGTAGGCAGGGCATCCCCCCAATGGGGCAGGACAGGGCAGGGCAGGGCAGGGCACCCTCCCAGTGGGGCAGTGGCAGGGCAGAGCTTCCCCCCAGAGGGGCAGGGCAGGGCAGGGCATCCCCCCATGGGGCAGGACAGGGCAGGGCACCCTCCCAGTGGGGCAGGACAGGGCAGGGCATCCTCCCAGAGGGCAGTGGCAGGGCTGGGTGCAGCCAGCATCCCCTGGACGATGGAGGCTGTTGGGTGCTCGGCTGTTTATTGCCTCTTTGGTGATTCCCAGACGTCCCAAAGCCCAAGCAGTTGTTTTGCCCCTGCTGCCATGGCACTGACAGTGTCTCCATGGTGCTGGCAGTGTCCCCATGGTGCTGGCAGTGTCCCCATGGCAGTGGCAGTGTCCCCATGGTGCTGGCAGTGTCCCCATGGCAGTGGCGGTGTCCCCATGGTGCTGGCAGTGTCCCCATGGCAGTGGCAGTGTCCCCATGGCAGGGGCAGTGTCCCCATGGCAGTGGCAGTGTCCCCATGGTGCTGGCAGTGTCCCCATGGCAGGGGCAGTGTCCCCATGGCACTGGCTGTGTCCCCATGGTGCTGGCAGTGTCCCCATGGCAGTGGCAGTGTCCCCATGGCAGAGGCAGTGTCCCCATGGCAGTGGCAGTGTCCCCATGGCAGGGGCAGTGTCCCCATGGCACTGGCTGTGTCCCCATGGTGCTGGCAGTGTCCCCATGGCAGTGGCAGTGTCCCCATGGCACTGGCAATGTCCCCATGGCAGTGGCAGTGTCCCCATGGCAGTGGCAGTGTCCCCATGGCACTGGCTGTGTCCCCATGGTGCTGGCAGTGTCCCCATGGCAGGGGCAGTGTCCCCATGGCACTGGCTGTGTCCCCATGGTGCTGGCAGTGTCCCCATGGCAGTGGCAGTGTCCCCATGGCAGAGGCAGTGTCCCCATGGCAGTGGCAGTGTCCCCATGGCAGGGGCAGTGTCCCCATGGCACTGGCTGTGTCCCCATGGTGCTGGCAGTGTCCCCATGGCAGTGGCAGTGTCCCCATGGCACTGGCAATGTCCCCATGGCAGTGGCAGTGTCCCCATGGCAGTGGCAGTGTCCCCATGGCACTGGCTGTGTCCCCATGGTGCTGGCAGTGTCCCCATGGCAGGGGCAGTGTCCCCATGGCACTGGCTGTGTCCCCATGGTGCTGGCAGTGTCCCCATGGCAGTGGCAGTGTCCCCATGGCAGAGGCAGTGTCCCCATGGCAGTGGCAGTGTCCCCATGGCAGGGGCAGTGTCCCCATGGCACTGGCTGTGTCCCCATGGTGCTGGCAGTGTCCCCATGGCAGTGGCAGTGTCCCCATGGCACTGGCAATGTCCCCATGGCAGTGGCAGTGTCCCCATGGCAGTGGCAGTGTCCCCATGGCACTGGCTGTGTCCCCATGGTGCTGGCAGTGTCCCCATGGCAGGGGCAGTGTCCCCATGGCACTGGCTGTGTCCCCATGGTGCTGGCAGTGTCCCCATGGCAGGGGCAGTGTCCCCATGGCAGTGGCAGTGTCCCCATGGCAGGGGCAGTGTCCCCATGGCACTGGCTGTGTCCCCATGGTGCTGGCAGTGTCCCCATGGCACTGGCAATGTCCCCATGGCAGTGGCAGTGTCCCCATGGCAGTGGCAGTGTCCCCATGGCACTGGCAGCGTCCCCATGGTGCTGGCAGTGTCCCCATGGCAGGGGCAGTGTCCCCATGGCACTGGCTGTGTTCCCATGGTGCTGGCAGTGTCCCCATGACAGTGGCAGTGTCCCCATGGCAGGGGCAGTGTCCCCATGGCACTGGCAGTGCCCCCATGGTGCTGGCAGTGTCCCCAGGCCCTGCCTGCATCCTCCCTGAGCTGCAGCCTCCCCTTCCCCCATGTGCTGAGGGCTGAGCTCTTGAGGCTCCTGTCCTGAGCCCCCCTGGGCAGCCCTGCCCGTGGTGGCTGAGCTGCTCCTGGGGGCAGGTGTCAGGGGGGCTGCAGGTGAGGCAGGGCAGGGCAGGGCAGGAGCTGCTTCCCTCTGCCTTGCCCTCGATTCTCCCATCCCCCTCCCAAGCAGTGCCCTCAGGTCTGGGGAGACCCTGCAGCTCTGCACCGGCACAGCCAATGCCCCTGTGGCCAAGCAGCAGCTGCTGGCTCTGTGCTCTGCTCCTCCCCCAGCCCTGGCAGCAGCCTTGCAGCCCCTGCCAGTCAGAAGTGGTTGGAGCTGCTTGGGGATCTTCCCTGACAGCCTTCTGTTGGGCTGTTAGCCTTGATGTGCCAGGAGCAATCTGTCTCCCATCTCCTGGGCCTCCCTCTGCAGTCCTGGATGCCCTTGTGAGGCTCTTTGCAGGCTGGGGGGCTGGGGGGGCTCTGCTCCTGCAGGCTCTTCCTTGCAGACCTTGCTGCTGGGGCTGGGGCTGGACCCAGGCTGTGCTGCCCTGCCCTGCCCTGCCCTGCCCTGGGTGTCATGGTCCAGGGGAAGGCTGTGCCCAGGGTTTCAGGTCCGTGGGAAAGAGCTCAGCTTCCACTTGAGCAGCTCTGTGAAGCAGTTCCTGAGCTGTTCCAGCTGGCTGGGGCTGTGTCACAGGCTGGCTGCACCCTGCTGCCTCCTGCCAGCGTCACCAGGGTGCTGTGCCGGCGAGGGGGCAGCACAGGGAGGTGCTCTGCCTGCCAGGAAGGGGAGAGGTGCTCTGGGGAGCCGAGTGGAAGGTTCTCCTCCCCTGAAAGCCTCTGTCCTGTGGGTGCTTGAACAGGGCAGTGCTGGCTGCTCCCGGGTGCAGGGCTGCCCCTGGCTGCTGCATCGCCTGCCCCAAGGTCTGCCCTGAGCGTGGAGGCAACCTCAGGCACTGAAGGATGTGGGGAAGGGCAGAGAGCTGGGGAGGGCTGGGAGGTGTCACACCAGCCCAGAGCTCAGTGGAGAATCCTCCAGAGCTGGCAGTCAGCTGTTAGTCAGCCTGGGGGAGCCTGAGCCTCAGCTGTGAGCTGTCCTGCTGAGGTCGTTACCGCAGCTTGCAGACATCACCGGGGCCGGGTCAGGGCGGCTGGGGCCGGGGCCTCTGCACACCTGCAGGAGGGACCCCAAAGCGTGGTGACTCTTGAAGGGGAAGGGGTGAGGGCTGCCAGCAGGATCCAGCCCAGCATCTCCCTTTCTGGATACTCAGTGGGCTCAAGGAGTCTCCCATAGAGCCTGCTCTGGGGCCAGGCTGCCAGCTGCCAGCCCAGGGCCCTGCTGCCAGCCCTGGTGCAGTTTGTGCTGCTGAGCTGCAGGTGCTGCCTGCCACGGCTGTAACAGCAGCCCTGGGAGCACAGCTGCCAGAGGCAGAGGCTCATAGGATCAGCCAGGTTGGAAAAGACCTCAGAGATCAGCAAGTCCAACCTATTACCTAACACCCAGCACCTCCTGGCACCTAACCCATGGCTCCCAGTGCCACATCCAATCCCCTCCTGAACACCTCCAGGGATGGGGACTCCACCACCTCCCTGGGCAGCACATCCCAAGGGCCAATTACTCTTGCTGGGAAGAACTTTCTCCTCACCTTCAGCCTAAACCTCCCCTGGCACAGCTTGAGACTGTGTCCTCTTGTTCTGGTGCTGGTTACCTGGGAGAAGAGACCAACCCCCACCTGGCTCCAACCTCCCTTCAGGGAGTTGCAGAGAGCAAGAAGGTCTCCCCTGAGCCTCCTCTTCTGCAGGCTAAGCAACCCCAGCTCCCTCAGCCTCTCCTCACAGGGCTGTGCTGCAGACCCCTCCCCAGGAGAGGGAAGGATGCTGGGGACAGGACGTTTGGGTTATCAAGGCATAGAGCAAGGAGAGGCCCTGCACCAGAGTCAGTAGCTGCCAGTGGGGCGCAGAATGAGCACCCCAAAGCCAGGAGAGCCAAAGCAGAATGTGGCAAGGCAGCCAGCAGCTGTAGGCAGCAAGCCCTGGGTCACTTTGTAGACAGATGCTGAAGTGATGCCAGTGTGAGCTGTGTGGAAGCATGGGGCATGTGTGGGCTGATGCTGCTACCTCTGCAAGCTGCAGCTGCCATGAGACAGGCCAGAATGTGGAGGCTGAGGGCAGCAGTGACTGCTACTGGGCTGCAAGCAGACAAAAGCACTGCACACATGCAGCTGAGGCTCTCAGAGCTCCATCCTGTCCTCTGCCGCGGGCAGGAGCCCTGCTAAAGACATTGCTGCCTGCAGGGGAGAGGCCTGGCCCCGCCGTGCCCTGCCCCCTGCCAGAGCTGCTCTGCCCTAACCCGGGGCCTGGAGCACGGTGCTGCTGGCAGGGAGATGGCCCCGAGCTCTGCTGGGGGTTGGGCTCACCTGCTGCCTGCAGTGTGCAGCCTGCCTGGGCTGCAGTGTGGGTCACAGCCTGCCAGAGCCAGGCAGAGGCACTGGGCACCGGTGGGGCTGCCTGTTGTGAGGAGGCTCAGGGGAGACCTTATTGCTGTCCACAACTCCCTGCAGGGAGGTTGGAGCCAGGTGGGGGTTGGGCTCTTCTCCCAGGCAGCCAGCAGCAGAACAAGAGGACACAGTCTCAAGCTGTGCCAGGGGAGGTTCAGGCCGATGTTAGGAAGAAATCCTTCCTAGCAAGAGAGACTGGGCATTGGCTGGGGACTGAACAGAATGGAAGAGAATCAACCAGGTTGGGAAAGACCTTTCAGAGCACTGAGTGCAACCTGTCTGCATCAGGGACAGTGTGGCCAGCAGGGAGCTCATCCTGCCCTGTGCTCAGCACTGCTCAGGCCACACCTGGAGTCCTGTGTCCAGTTCTGGGCTCCTCAGGTTAGGAAAGAGGTTGAGCTGCTGGAAGGTGTCCAGAGAAGGGCAAGAAAGCTGGGGAGGGGTCTGGAGCACAGCCCTGTGAGGAGAGGCTGAGGGAGCTGGGGTTGCTTAGCCTGGAGAAGAGGAGGCTCAGGGGAGACCTTCTTGCTCTCTCCAACTCCTGCAGGGAGGTTGTAGCCAGGAGGGGGTTGGTCTCTTCTCCCAGGCAAGCATCATCAGAATAAGAGGCCACAGTCTCAAGCTGTGCCAGGGGAGGTTTAGGCTGGAGGTGAGGAGAAAGTTCTTCCCAGCAAGAGAGATTGTCCCTTGGGATGTGCTGCCCAGGGAGGTGGTGGAGTCCCCATCCCTGGAGGTGTTTAGGAACAGCCTGGATGAGGCCCTTGGACCCAGGGTTTGGTTCACAGCTCACAGGATGTTAAGGGGTTGGAAGGGACCTGCGAAGATCACCAAGTCCAACCCCGCTGCCAGAGCAGCTGGTGAGGTGGTGCTGGGCGAGAGGTTGGCCTGGCTGCCCTCGAAGGTCTTTTCCAACCTGCCCGAAGCCTGTACTGGTTCTGTGCCGGGCTCGGCGGGAGGTGGTGCGGCCGGGCCGGGCCGGGGTCGGGGTCGGGCCGGGACCGGGGCCGGGGCCGGGCCGGGGCGGGGCAGGGGGCGGGGCAGGGGGGGTGCGGAAGCCGCGCCGGGAGCAGCCCTTTGACGCCGTGTGTCCTGCCGGCAGTGGGAGGAGGTGAGCGGCTACGACGAGAACATGAACACCATCCGCACCTACCAGGTGTGCAACGTCTTCGAGTCCAGCCAGAACAACTGGCTGCGCACCAACTACATCCGGCGGCGCGGCGCCCACCGCATCCACGTCGAGATGAAGTTCTCGGTCCGCGACTGCAGCAGCATCCCCAACGTCCCCGGCTCCTGCAAGGAGACCTTCAACCTCTACTACTTCGAGTCGGACTTTGACTCGGCCACCAAGACCTTCCCGAGCTGGATGGAGAACCCCTGGATGAAGGTGGACACCATCGCGGCCGACGAGAGCTTCTCGCAGGTGGACCTGGGCGGCCGGGTGATGAAGATCAACACGGAAGTGCGAAGCTTCGGGCCCGTCTCCAGGAGCGGCTTCTACTTGGCCTTCCAGGACTACGGGGGCTGCATGTCGCTGATCGCCGTCCGCGTCTTCTACCGCAAGTGCCCGCGGGTGGTCCAGAACGGCGCCGTCTTCCAGGAGACCCTCTCGGGCGCCGAGAGCACCTCGCTGGTGGCGGCGCGGGGCACCTGCATCGCCAACGCCGAGGAGGTGGACGTGCCCATCAAGCTCTACTGCAACGGCGACGGCGAGTGGCTGGTGCCCATCGGGCGCTGCATGTGCCGCCCGGGCTACGAGTCGGCGGAGAACGGAACCGTCTGCAGAGGTAACCTGCGGCGCGGCCCCGCGGCCCGGCCCCGCGCTCCCGGCCCCCCCCGCGCCTGCTGCTGCTGCTGCTGCTGCTGCTGCTCACAGCTGAGCCTCCCAGCAGGCACCTCCCTGGGCGCAGGGCAGAGAGGAGAGCGTCTGGGGAGGCTGGGACCTTCCTCAGCTCCTCACGTCCTGCCCTGGGCTCATTCGTCCCTTGCAGAGGCTCTGCGTTGCCTCTGGGCTCTCAGTGCCACCAGGTCCAGGGGTGCTGGCCTGGGCTCTCAGTGCCACCAGGTCCAGGGGTGCTGGCCTGGGCTCTCAGTGCCACCAGGTCCAGGGGTGCTGGCCTGGGCTCTCAGTGCCACCAGGTCCAGGGGTGCTGGCCTGTTGCTGCTGCCCTCTGTGCAGGTCTTGCAGGGACACACGTGTGTGTAGCCCTGGTGCATGTCTGATCTGCAGTCACCTCCCAAAACAGAGGGGCTGCTGTGCCTTTGGTCTGTACCCTGTGTCTTGGTGTGGGCTGAAATGCTTCTGGGGGTGAGGGGAGCAGGAGTGCAGGTACCCAAAGGTGATGTGGTGAGAGGGAGCAAGCTCTCTGCAGCTTTTCCCTGGTGATGACCCAGGGTGGGACATGGTCACAGGTTGTTCAGGCACAGCATGGGAGCCTCTGGTCCCTGAGCTCCCTCAGCTGTCAGAGGTCTCCTGCCCTGTAGATGTTGTCCTGCCCCTGTAGATGTTCAAAGCAGCCTCTGGGAGCACCTGCTCAGAGCAGCTCAGCACCATGAAGCCAGCATGGTCCTGAGCTATCAAGGGACTCTGTACCACATGTGGGCTTGGGGTGATTGAGAAAAGACTCTTCTCTGCCCTGCTCTGGCTGAACATCAATATCCCAAGAGAGTTTTGGTGGCATTGGCACTGAGCAGGGCTGGGCAGCCTCTGGCAGCAGGTCCAGAGGGGTTGGTGGTTGCTGCAGAGCACAAGGAGGGAGCTGCCTCCTCCTGTCTTGCAGTGGGAAGAGGCAGCATCAAACAGGCATGGGGAAGGTGCTGGTGGTGGGGAGATGGACTCTCCAGAGAGGGGAAGGGACAGTCTCTGGCATGCTTGGTTGGGACTGCAGGTGGGATGTTCCCCTTGGAGGTTGTACCACGTCTCCTGCTGGTGCCTGGGTGCTCATGCACCAAGCTACAGGTCCTGATGCGCCGTGAGTGTCATTTCCTGTGTGTGCTGTGAGCTGCTCCTCGCTGGGCCGCTGAACGTCTCTTGGCCCCGAGCTGGGGCTGATGCAGGGTCGTCCAGCGGCGGCAGGGACAGTGCCGGGGCCGGGGAGGCAGCCGTGGCTGTGCTCCGCCGGCAGGCAGGACAGAGGTTTCGCGGTGCCTGAGCGGAGCGTTCCCAGCAGCCCCAGAAAGCCGAAGTGATTGATGTCAGCTTTTCCACCCCAGCCTGGCCTTCCCCTCCCGAGCAGACCCGGCCCTGCCCAGCTCTTTGCTCTGATGCACCTACGGCTTCTCGGGGCTGCCCGCCCCTGCTGCCAGCCCGGCCAAGGGACGGTCCCTGCCTGTGCCCCGCGGCTCCCGGGGCTCCGTGCACGGAGCCGGCGGGGCCGGGAGGGGAGGCAGAGCGGGCGGGAGCTGGGGGCCGAGGTGGGGGGAAGGCAGAGCGGGAGGGAGAGTCCCGGTCTCGTCTTTGTCTGTGCAGCAGCCGCAGCAGCAGGGTTTTGGGAGGTCCGGTACCTCGGCAGCTGCTGCTGCAGCCGGTGCTGGCGTGCGCCCGGCCCCGCGCTCCCCGCACTCATCAATCACACCGCGGCCGGCAGACCACCGTCTCCATGGGGCAGCTGGCTCCGGGGCCGCGCTGCCTCCCCCTTCCCCTCCCTTTCGCCTTCGCCTTCTTCCCTTTCCCTTTCCCTTTCCCTTTCCCCTTCCCCGTCCCGTGTGGAGCTGTGCGCTCGGGGCAGGATGGGACCCCAGGGCTGTGCCAGGCCGGGACACCCCCTGCAGCTTCCCCCGGCAGCCCCCAGAAGAGGAGTGAGGACTGGGAGAGGAGCCAGCCCCGAGGCTGGCAGGACAGATTTAGCATCCCCAGCCTCGCCCAGCCCCCACAGCGAGCCCCGCCGAGGGCTGGGGAGGGGGCTGCTCACCTCCGCTCGGTCGGGCAGAGGAGGGGCTCCGCTGCCCAGCTCAGCTGGACAAAGGGGTGCGGGGGGTGTGTGTGTGTGGGGTGTGCAGCCCCGCGTCCTGCGCAGCCCCCCTGCCCTGCCCGCCCCGCTCCCCGTGCTGTGGGGGCTCCCTCGTACATGTGGCCGGCAGGTTTGGTCGTGTTCGCGGGGCTGGGAGGGAATCTGGGCCCCCTTCCAGAAGCCAAACAAAAGCAAATCCGAGCCGGCTTCGGCGGCAGAGCGCTCTCGCAGGGCGCGGGCAGCGCCGGGGGGCGCGGGGAGCCGGCTGCCCGTCCCTGCCCCCCGAGGGGTCGCGGCGGCTGTGCCCTGGGGGAGGCCGGGGGCGCCGGCAGGAGCCGCTGGGCGTTCCGCGGAGGGCTGCTCCGCGCCGGGAGCCGGCGGGGGGATATTTACGGGGGAAGTTCACGCATCTAACAGCTTAAGCTCCTCTAAGCTTGCGGCCCCAGCACAAAAGGATTTGGGAGCAGTTAACAATTCTGTGTGGTTAAGAGATTTTCATTTTGCTAGGCCTTGCTGGCCAACCCCGCAGGGCCCTGCGAGGGGCTGCCTGCCGCTCCCCCCCTCCCCTCCCCACCTCCCTTCCCCCTCCCCCCCCCGCTCCTTTCTGCTGCGCTGGCGAGGGGCTCCATGCGCCTCCCCCAGCCCCATCCTCCCGCTTCTCCGCTTCACCTTCCCCTGCTCCCTGCCTGCCTCTTTCTTCTCCATCTCCCTGTTCTTTGTCTGCTGCCTCCCCCTCACCCCGCCCGTCCCTCCCATGCAGCACACCGAGCGCATTGGCTCCGCTCCGCAGCGCGGCAGAGCCATTGTGCTGCTGCTCCCTGCTCGGGCTGGACGGGGGCGAGAGCTGCCTGCCAGGGTCTCTGCCTGCTCAGAGGGGGCTGGTCCCAGCTCTCCAACCCTGCCTCCAGCTGCTCTCCATCTTTGGAGGTCATCTGCCCCTGCGCCTGCTCCCCGTGCTCGCAGCAGCCTCTCCTTTGTTGCAGCACAGAGTGCAGGGAGCCCTGGTCCTGCTGTGGTGGCAGGGGATGGGGCTTGCCCTGCAGGGCTGCCTGTGACGCTGTCTTGCTGTCAGAGCCCTGTGCCACCCCCCCTGAGGGTCACTGGGGAGGAGAGGAGCTGCTGGTGTGCTGGGCACGGGGGGGACCTGTTCACCGAGGGGGTCTCTAGGCTGCCACCTGCCTTCTCCAGCTCAAGGTGGAGCTGGGCCACCCCTCTGCAGAGCCTGAGGGCTCAGCAGTGTGTCCCCTTTGGAGCCTGCACTGCCTTCCTCCTGTTCCTTCCCTGGGCAGCAGAGCCAGGAGCGAGGACCTGAGCACAGCTCCAGCACCCAGCCTGCTGCTGGCCTTGTCAGGCTCCACCACCACCACAGCCCAGTCCCAGCCCCTCCCCAGCTGGGTGCTCCTGCCCCAAGCCCCTGTCTAAAGGCAGAAGGGTGACCTGCAGGGTGCTTGCTGCAGCAGCTGGTGCCTGGGCTCCCCAGCCTGGGGCTGTGCAGGGCTGGCTGGTTGCTTTTGCTGGGGCTGTGCCCTCTGGCTGTGATCCTGCAGGTGATGGCCCTCCCTTGCTGCTGCTTTCCTGTTGCTCTGAGGTCCAGCACGGCAGCTCTGCCATCACCTGCTGTGTGCTGGGGCTGTGGGTGCAGGAGCAGTGGTGCCAGGGACTCACAGAGTCACAGCATGGGGTGGGTGGAGAGGGAGCTCAAGCATCATCCAGTTCCAAGGCCCTGCCGTGGGCTCAGAGCATTTCCTCCGCTGCAGAGGTGTGGGAGGCAGTGGGGACCTGTCCCAGCTGTGCTGTGCTTGGGTGTCAGAGTGGAGCAGGGCTGTGCCAGGGGCTGGGGGGGCCGTGCCAGGGGCTGGGGGGCTGTGCCAAGGGCTGGGGGGGGCTGTGCCAAGGGCTGGGGGGCTGTGCCATGGGCTGGGGGGGGCTGTGCCATGGGCTGGGGGGGCTGTGCCAGGGGCTGGGGGGCTGTGCCAAGGGCTGGGGGGGGCTGTGCCATGGGCTGGGGGTGCTGTGCCATGGGCTGGGGGGGCTGTGCCAAGGGCTGGGGGGGCTGTGCCATGGGCTGGGGGGGCTGTGCCAAGGGCTGGGGGGGCTGTGCCAGGGGCTGGGGGGGCTGTGCCAAGGGCTGGGGGGGGCCGTGCCAGGGGCTGGGGGGGCTGTGCCAAGGGCTGGGGGGGCTGTGCCATGGGCTGGGGGTGCTGTGCCATGGGCTGGGGGGGCTGTGCCAAGGGCTGGGAGGGCTGTGCCAAGGGCTGGGGGGGGCCGTGCCAGGGGCTGGGGGGGCTGTGCCATGGGCTGGGGGGGCTGTGCCAGGGGCTGGGGGGGCTGTGCCAGGGGCTGGAGGGCTGTGCCATGGGCTGGGGGGGGGCTGTGCCAGGGGCTGGGGGGCTGTGCCAAGGTCTGGGGGGGCTGTGCTGCAGAAGGCTGTGTCCTGGCTGCCTTGCACTCCCATCCCATCACTGTGGCAGGCTGTTTGTGGCCCCAGGCCTGGTTTGGGTCTGACAATGCTGGCCCCAGCCCCAGCCTGTAAGCCCCCAGGGCTGCTGAGGTCCTTGCAGGCAGCAGTGCAGGTGGAGCTGCTGCAGGCACTGCCACTTGTGATGGAAGAAAGTTTCCAGGGATGGAGAGCTGCTGAGTGAAGCTTCCCTGTGCTGCCCCTGCCCTGGGCTGCCCCTCACTCCTGTACCTCAGGGAGCTTGATCCATCTCCACACCTCTGCCCTCTCTGGGCCTGTTGGAGAGTACTCCTTGGCCCCTGCTCCTCTGGTAGGGCTTTTGGCACTGCTGGAGCAGAATCACTGAGCCCCAGTGATCAGCTGGGTGCCAGGGGGGATGCTGAGATTTCCCTCTTCCCCCCCTTTGCTTGAACCATTTGGGCAGTGCTGTTTCTCTGGGTCCTCTTGAAGGATGCTCATCCTTCCCAGTGGGACTGGGAGCAGATCAGGGCTGTGGTCCAGATCCTTGTCCCTGGAGGTGTGAGCAGCCCCATGCTCCTGGTGCAGTGCACATCCCCTGCCCTGCACCCCCAGCTGTGCTCCAGGAGCTCATCAGCTTCGGGGTTCACCACACTGCAGCTTCCATGGCAGCAGCTGAATCGGTTGGGAAGGCTCTGGGTGTTCTCCTGGGTCATTGCCATGCCAGCAGGGCCAGGA
This sequence comes from Melanerpes formicivorus, assembly GCF_026170545.1. Lineage (NCBI taxonomy): Eukaryota > Metazoa > Chordata > Aves > Piciformes > Picidae > Melanerpes > Melanerpes formicivorus. The sequence continues at coordinate 3,008,135 of NW_027142419.1, read as the reverse complement.
GGTGACCATCCCCTGTGCTCAGCACTGGGGAGGCCACAGCTGGAGAGCTGTGCTCAGCTCTGGGCCCTCCCTGCAGGAAGGACACTGAGGGGCTGGAGGTGTCCAGAGCAGGGCAGCCAGGCTGCAGAAGGGCCTGGAGCCCCTGGGCTAGAGGAGGGCTGAGGGAGCTGGGGGGGTTGAGGCTGGAGGAAAGGAGGCTGAGGGAGACCTCCTTGCTCTCTGCAGCTCCCTGCAGGGAGGTTGGGCTGAGGAGGGGGCAGCCTCTGCTCCTTGGTGCCAAGGGCCAGGAGCAGAGGCAATGGTTGCAAGCTGCCCCAGGGGAGGCTGAGGCTGGAATCAGGAAAGATTTCTGCCCTGGCAGGGATCTCAGCCCTGGAATGGTCTGCCCAGGGCAGTGCTGCAGTGCCCAGCCCTGGGGGGGTTCCAGCAGCTGTGGGGCTGGGGCTTAGGGCCATGGTTTGGTGCTGAGCCTGCAGTGCTGGGTGCAGGGCTGGGCTGGGTCAGCCTGGAGGCCTCTTCCAAGCAGCTCTGCTCTGTGAATCTGTGATCCTGTGATCCTGGGACTGAGACCAAGGTGGAGCAGGCCAGAGGCAGGGTCCAGCTCTGCTGGCTGGAGCAGAAGCAGCTCTGCCCTGCAGAGCCTCCCTGCTCTGAGCCCAGAGTGCAGCAGGGGTCTGCTGGCCAGGCCTGAGGGTGCTGAGCTCTGAGCTCTGCAGCAGCATTCCTGTGCAGGCAGCAGTGTGGCTGTGCCCTGGGACCTCTCTGCCACTCTGGGCCTTGCAGCAGAGCCCAGCCCAGGCTGAGCTGCCCTGCTCTGTGTCCCACAGCCAGAGCCAGGTCAGTGCCACTCCTCCCACAGCCAGAGCCAGGTCAGTGCCACTCTTCCCACAGCCACAGCCAGGTCAGTGCCACTCCTCCCACCTCCCTGCCAGCCTTTCTTTTCCCCCTGGGAGGGTGGCAGAGCCCTGGAGCAGGCTGCCCAGAGAGGTTGTGGAGTCTCCTGCTCTGGGGAGCCTCAGAACGCTCTGGGACCTGCCCTGGGTGGTCCTGCTCTGCAGGGGGCTGGGGGTGGATGAGCTCTGGGGGTCTCTTCCAACCCCCACCGTGCTGTGGTGTGCTGAGCCAGGCCTGGGGCTGGCACAGCCTTATTTGTCTGCCACTGAGGCTGCTGTGGCAGCCCTAAAATGGCCAAGGCTGCCTGCTGTGACAAATGGCTTTCTGCAGCCCCCCCTGGGCACCCCACAGCCCCCCAGCTGTGCAGGGGGAGTTGTGCTGTCCCCTGCTCCACAGCCACCCCCTTGGCAGCCCTGGGCTGGGTGCCAGCCTGACAGACTGGCTGCTGCCTGACACCTTGAGTTGCTGCTGGAGTGGGCAGCATTCCCCCCTCCCCCTGGAAGCTGCTGACATCCCCTGGCTCCCCCCAGGCCCAGAGCAGGGATTCCTCTGCCTCTGCTGCAGGCTTGGTGACAATGTGAACGCTCCCAGCCGGCCTCAGCTCCATCCCATTGTGGCTGCTGCTCCCTGGGCTTCTCCCTCTCCTCCCTCCCTGTCTGGGATGTGTCTTTCTTCCCCTTGCTTTGATTCCTCTCCCTCCTGCTCCTTGCTGACCTCTCCACGTTGTGAATCCCACCAGGCTGTGGTGGGGACTGCAGCTGCTGAGGATTAGCTGCTCCCAGCCTGCTCAGTGCAGCCCGGAGCCAGGGCTGATGCCAGCCTGCCCTCTGCACCCTGTGCCTGCTGCTTGGCCTCCTGAAGGCTGAGGCTGGAGCTGGGGGAGGCTGCCAGGGCAAGGAGGGGGCAGGTGGGGGCTGGGCTGAGGCATCTGTTTGCTGGCAGGCTGAAGGCCCAGGAGATGCTCCCTGTGCAGGGATGGCTGCAGGTGGTCCAGGGGAGGGGTGAGACATCTCCTGCCCATGCCTTGCCTGCTCTGCCTGCTCCCTGCTGCTGCCTTGCCTGCTCTGCCTGCTGCTGCCTTGCCTGCTCTGCCTGCTCCCTGCTGCTGCCTTGCCTGCTCTGCCTGCTCCCTGCTGCTGCCTTCCCTGCTCTCCCTGTGCTGCCTTCCCTGCTCTCCCTGTGCTGCCTTCCCTGCTCTCCCTGCTGCTGCCTTCCCTGCTCTGCCTGCTGCTGCCTTCCCTGCTCTCCCTGTGCTGCCTTCCCTGCTCTCCCTGTGCTGCCTTCCCTGCTCTCCCTGTGCTGCCTTCCCTGCTCTCCCTGTGCTGCCTTCCCTGCTCTGCCTGCTGCTGCCTTCCCTGCTCTCCCTGTGCTGCCTTCCCTGCTCTCCCTGTGCTGCCTTCCCTGCTCTGCCTGCTGCTGCCTTCCCTGCTCTGCCTGCTGCTGCCTTCCCTGCTCTCCCTGTGCTGCCTTCCCTGCTCTCCCTGTGCTGCCTTCCCTGCTCTCCCTGTGCTGCCTTGCCTGCTCTCCCTGCTGCTGCCTTGCCTGCTCTCCCTGTGCTGCCTTCCCTGCTCTCCCTGTGCTGCCTTCCCTGCTCTCCCTGCTGCTGCCTTCCCTGCTCTCCCTGTGCTGCCTTCCCTGCTCTGCCTGCTGCTGCCTTCCCTGCTCTCCCTGTGCTGCCTTCCCTGCTCTCCCTGTGCTGCCTTCCCTGCTCTCCCTGTGCTGCCTTCCCTGCTCTCCCTGTGCTGCCTTCCCTGCTCTCCCTGCTGCTGCCTTCCCTGCTCTCCCTGTGCTGCCTTCCCTGCTCTCCCTGTGCTGCCTTCCCTGCTCTGCCTGCTGCTGCCTTCCCTGCTCTCCCTGCTGCTGCCTTCCCTGCTCTCCCTGTGCTGCCTTCCCTGCTCTCCCTGTGCTGCCTTCCCTGCTCTGCCTGCTGCTGCCTTGCCTGCTCTCCCTGTGCTGCCTTCCCTGCTCTGCCTGCTGCTGCCTTCCCTGCTCTCCCTGTGCTGCCTTGCCTGCTCTCCCTGCTGCTGCCTTCCCTGCTCTCCCTGTGCTGCCTTGCCTGCTCTCCCTGCTGCTGCCTTCCCTGCTCTCCCTGTGCTGCCTTGCCTGCTCTCCCTGCTGGACAGCCCAGCTCAGAGCATGAGGTGCTGCCTCTGGGGGACCAGACCTGCATGGCCCAAAGCAGGCAGAGGGCATGAGAGCTGCTTCCAAGGCAAGGGATGGGCTGAGGCCTTCCCCAGAAGTCTTGTCATAGCATCACAGAGTCAGCCAGGTTGGGAAAGAGCTCAGGGAGCATCCAGTCCAGGCCTTTCCTGTGGGGAAAGGGAGGAGATGAGGTTCTGCAGGACATGAGTGCTGCTTGTGAAGAGCAGGAGCCTGGCAGAGCCCTCCCAGCCCTGCTGTGAAGGTGTAGGAAAGAGCTCAGCAGGCTGCAGAAGGTAACCCAAGAAGTGTGGAGGGGAACAGCAGATTCTCAGCTGGGAGTGTGGGCAGGGCAGGAGGCCTGCTGCTGGAGGGGAGAGGGAGGCCTGGAGCCCAGCAAACCCTCCTGGGGCTTCCCTGGTGGAGCTGGTGGCCATCCCCAGGGTGCCTGGAGAGTCTGGAGAGGATTGCCTCCCTGTGCCTCCTCCCTGTGCCTCATCCTCTGCCTCATCCCTGTGCCTCCTCCCTGTGCCTCAGCCCTGTGCCTCCTCCCTGTGCTTCATCCTCTGCCTCAGCCCTGTGCCTCATTCCTGTGCCTCCTCCCTGTGCCTCCTCCCTGTGCCTCAGCTCTGCCTCCTCCCTGTGCCTCCTCCCTGTGCCTCATCCCTGTGCCTCAGCCCTGTGCCTCCTCCCTGTGCCTCAGCCCTGTGCCTCCTCCCTGTGCCTCCTCCCTGTGCCTCAGCCCTGTGCCTCAGCCCTGTGCCTCATCCCTGTGCCTCATCCTCTGCCTCATCCCTGTGCCTCAGCCCTGTGCTTCAGCTCTGCCTCATCCCTGTGCCTCCTCCCTCTGCCTCCTCCCTGTGCCTCAGCCCTGTGCCTCCTCCCTGTGCCTCATCCCTGTGCCTCAGCTCTTCCTTCACTCTGCTCAAGGTCTTCTGCCCCAGAGCTGCAGGGGAAGCCTCTGTTCCCCTTTCTGCTTTGGGCCAGGTTGCTGCCCCATCCCTCTCCTGTCTCCCCCATCCCTCTCCTGTCTCCCCCATCCCTCTCCTGGCTCCCCCATCCCTCTCCTGTCTCCCCCATCCCTCTCCTGTCTCCCCCATCCCTCTCCTGTCTCTCCCATCCCTCTCCTGTCTCCCCCATCCCTCTCCTGTCTCCCCCATCCCTCTCCTGTCTCCCCCCTCCCTTTCCTGTCTCCCCCCTCCCTTTCCTGGCTCCCCCATCCCTTTCCTGTCTCCCCCATCCCTTCCCTGTCTCCCCCATCCCTCTCCTGTCTCCCCCATCCCTCTCCTGTCTCCCCCATCCCTGTCCTGTCTCCCCCCTCCCTTTCCTGGCTCCCCCCTCCCTTTCCTGGCTCCCCCCTCCCTTTCCTGGCTCCCCCATCCCTTCCCTGTCTCTCCCATCCCTCTCCTGGCTCCCCCATCTCTTCCCTGGCTCCCCCATGCCCCAGACCTTTCACTGTGGGCTTAGGGAGCGGTTGGGAGGGGGTGGGTGGGGGCAGCCCCTGGGGGCCTGCAGTGGAGCAGAGTGGTGTCCCCCCTGCCCCTCACTGCAGTGGTGCAGCCCTGCAGCAGCAGGAGGCCTCTGCTGGAGCTGCTGCCTGCAGCAGTGCAGGATCTGCCCCTGGCTGAGCCCTGCAGCTGAACAGCAGCTTGGATCGGGCAGCACATTCCTGCTCTGGCTACAGCCTTGCAGTGGGGCAGGGCTGCTCTGGCAGCAGCCCCCTCCCTGCCTCCCCTCCCTGCCTCCCCCCCCTGCCTCCTCCCCTGCCTCCCCCCTGCCTCCCCTCCCCCCCAGGCCTCCCTTTCTTCTCTCTCTTGCTTTTTTTCCCCCCTTTTCTGAGAAAAGTGGTAAACATTAATAGTGCCTGGGATGAATAGCTGGGATCCAGGCCCAGGCTTCCAGGCTGTTAACCCTTCCTTGCCCTCAGCTGCAGGCAACCTGCTGCTCGGCCCTGCTGTGCTTGGGCTTTTGTTTCTGCCTCTCAGTCAAGGTGCTCCCAGGTCAGGGGGGCAGGGAGAGGCCTCCCCTGGGGCAGAGGTTTGTTGGTGCTGGAGCTCAGTGGAGCCACAAGAGGAATGTGCTTCATCATCCCTCAGCTGTGCTCAGGCAGTCCCCAGCACAAACCCAGGGCTGGGAGCAGCCCTGGGCAGGAGGAGGGCTTGGAGGTGCTGGGTGCTGAGCAGCTCAGCATGGGCAGCACTGAGCACTGCCAGCACAGCCCCAGCCTGGGCTGAGCCCCAGAGGGTGGGCAGCAGGGCAGGGAGGGGATTCTGCCCTCTGCTGAGCTCTGCTCAGACCTCCCCTGCAGTGCTGGGGCAGCTCTGGAGCCCTCAGCACAGACAGGGACCAGGGGAGGCCACAGCAGTGCTGGGAGGGTGGAAGCCTCTGCTGGGAGGCCAGGCTGGGAGAGCTGGGCTTGGGCAGCCTGCAGAGGAGAAGGCTCCAGGGAGAGCTTAGAGCAGCCTCCAGTCCCTGAAGGGGCTGCAGGAGAGCTGAGAGGGACTCTGGGCAGGGGCTGGGGGTGCCAGGGTGAGGAGTGATGGCTCCACACTGGGAGAAGCTGGGGGTGGATGTTAGGAGCAGATTCTCCCCTGCTGGGGGTGAGGCTCAGGTTGTGCAGAGAGGATGTGGAGGCTTCCAGCCTGGAAGTGCTGAGGGCTGCAGCAGGTTGCTCAGCCTGGGCTGGAGGTGGGGGAGATGTCCCTGCCCATGGCAGGGGGCTGGAACTGCCTGAGCTCGAAGGTCCCTTCCAGCCCAACCCACTCTGACTTGAGGAGACTTGGACACAGCTCTGCTGCTGAGGATTTGTTTTCTGCCTTTGAGGCTTTTCTGGGCTGGACCCAGCCCCAGAGGTTGCTTTGGGCAGCTGGTGGTGGGCAGTGGGGGCTGGTGTCAGGTGCTGCCCCTGGGGGAGCACAGGGGCTCTGGCCCAGGGACACAGGGTGAAGACCTTGCAGAAAACCTCAATCTAGGAGCTGCCATGAGGCTTCATTAGCTCCAGGGAAGCTCTTCCTTGCTCCCCACATGCCTCAGAGCCACCCTCTGCCCCTGGCAGCAGGAGTGAAGTCCCCACAGAGGGGAGGGAAGGGCAGCAGAGGGCCTGGCAGCTGCCCCAGGGCTGGCTCTGCCCAGAGCAAGCCTCAGGCAGCCTCAGGCTGGGGCTGAGCCAGCAGGGTCCACAGGGACTGCACTCTGGGAAGGAGACCTCCAGCTGAGGAGCTCTGGTGAGGGACCCAGGCCTGGGTGGGGGTTGGACACCCTGGGGAAGGAGCTGTGAGGAGCAGGCTTCAAGAGAGACAGGGCAAGGGGAGAGGGTTTGGAGCTGAGGCAGAGCAGGGGCAGAGTGCAGCTGAGGAGGAAGCTCTTCAGCAGGGGGCTGGGGAGGCTCAGCCCCAGGGAGGCTGAGGCTGCCTCCTGCCTGGGGGTGTCCAGGGCCAGGCTGGATGAGGCCCTGAGCAGCTGAGCCTGGTTCAGAGCTGTCCCTGGGCATGGCAGGGGCTAGAACTGGATGATCTTCGAGGTCCTTCCAACCCAACCCATGCCATGAGCCTGCTCTCTGCTGGGGCTGAGGCTTCCTCACCTCCATCCCCTGGCACCTGGGGAAGTGGTGTCCAGGAGCAGGAAACATCTGAGAGGCTGAGAGCTGGGGCTGGGAGCTGGGAGCAGAGCAGCCTGAGGGCTGCCCTCAGTGCTGGGGATCAAGATGTGCAGGGCTGGAGCCAGGCTCTGCTCAGGGCTGGCCAAGCACAGCACAAGGAGCACTGGGGGCAGCTGGAGCAGAGGAGGAGCCACAGGAACAGGAGGGAAAACTTTGTCCCTGTGAGGGTGGCAGGGCCTGGAGCAGGCTGCCCAGAGAGGTTGTGGAGTCTCCTGCTCTGGAGAGCCTCCAACCCCTCCTGGATGTGTCCTGTGCCCTGCCCTGGGTGCCCTGCCCTGGCAGGGGCTGGGTGAGCTCTGGAGGTCCCTCCCAGCACTCTGTGGCTTCAACCCAGCAGCAGGCTCAGAGGCTGAGCAGCAGCAGCAGGCTCTGAAGGCCACCAGCAGTGCCCTGGGTGCTGGGCTGCAGCTGGCACTGCTGCTGCCCTGGGTGGCTGTGGGAGGCTGCAGGGGCAGCTGGGGCAGCTCCAGCACAGGCACTGCAGGCAGCTGATCCTGCAGCAGCTCTCCAGGAGGCTGTCTGCAGGGACACGGCCAGGGATGGTGCTGTGCCAGGGCCGGTGCAGTGCCAGGGGCGGTGCTGTGCCAGGGGTGGTGCAGTGCCAGGGGCAGTGCAGTGCCAGGGGCTGTGCAGTGCTGGGGTGGTGCAGTGCCAGGGGCAGTGCAGTGCCAGGGGCTGTGCAGTGCCAGGGGCGGTGCAGTGCCAGGGGCTGTGCAGTGCTGGGGTGGTGCAGTGCCAGGGGTAGTGCAGTGCCAGGGATGGTGCAGTGCCAGGGGTAGTGCAGTGCCAGGGTGTGTACAGTGCCAGGGGTGGTGCAGTGCCAGGGGTGGTGCAGTGCCAGGGGTAGTGCAGTGCCAGGGGTGGTGCAGTGCCAGGGGTGGTGCAGTGCCAGGGGTAGTGCAGTGCCAGGGTGTGTACAGTGCCAGGGGTGGTGCAGTGCCAGGGGTGGTGCAGTGCCAGGGGTAGTGCAGTGCCAGGGGCAGTGCAGTGCCAGGGGTGGTGCAGTGCCAGGGGTGGTGCAGTGCCAGGGTGTGTACAGTGCCAGGGGTAGTGCAGTGCCAGGGGCAGTGCAGTGCCAGGGTGTGTGCAGTGCCAGGGGTGGTGCAGTGCCAGGGGTGGTGCAGTGCCAGGGGCAGTGCAGTGCCAGGGGTGGTGCAGTGCCAGGGTGTGTGCAGTGCCAGGGGTGGTGCAGTGCCAGGGGTGGTGCAGTGCCAGGGGCGGTGCAGTGCCAGGGGTGGTGCAGTGCCAGGGTGTGTGCAGTGCCAGGGGCGGTGCAGTGCCAGGGGTGGTGCAGTGCCAGGGTGTGTGCAGTGCCAGGGGCGGTGCAGTGCCAGGGGTGGTGCAGTGCCAGGGGCAGTGCAGTGCCAGGGGTGGTGCAGTGCCAGGGTGTGTGCAGTGCCAGGGGTGGTGCAGTGCCAGGGGTGGTGCAGTGCCAGGGGCAGTGCAGTGCCAGGGTGTGTGCAGTGCCAGGGGTGGTGCAGTGCCAGGGGTGGTGCAGTGCCAGGGTGTGTGCAGTGCCAGGGGTGGTGCAGTGCCAGGGTGTGTGCAGTGCCAGGGGTAGTGCAGTGCCAGGGGTGGTGCAGTGCCAGGGGTAGTGCAGTGCCAGGGGTGGTGCAGTGCCAGGGGTGGTGCAGTGCCAGGGATGGTTCAGTGCCAGGGGTGGTGCTGTGCCAGGGATGGTTCAGTGCCAGGGGTGGTGCAGTGCCAGGGATGGTTCAGTGCCAGGGGTAGTGCAGTGCCAGTGCAGTGCCAGGGGCTGTGCAGTGCCTGTGCAGTGCCAGTGCCAGTGAAGTGTCAGGGGTGGTGCAGTGCCAGGGGCTGTGCAGTGCCAGGGGTAGTGTAGTGCCAGGGATGGTGCAGTGCCAGGGGCGGTGCAGCCAGGGCTGTGCTGACCTTACTTGCAGCAGAGCATCAGCTCTGTGTGGGCATCAGATCTGTGTGGGCATCACCTCTGTGTGGGCATCTGCTCCCTGTGGGCATCACCTCTATGTTGGCATCAGCTCTGTGTTGGCATCACCTCTGTGTGGGCATCAGCTCTATGTTGGCATCAGCTTCCTGTGGGCATCCTCTCTGTGTGGGCATCACCTGTGTGTGGGCATCACCTGTGTGTGGGCATCTGCTCCCTGTGGGCATCAGCTCTGTGTTGGCATCAGCTCCCTGTGGGCATCAGCTCTATGTTGGCATCAGCTTCCTGTGGGCATCCTCTCTGTGTGGGCATCCTCTCTGTGTGGGCATCAGCTGTGTGTGGGCATCCTCTCTGTATAGGCATCACTTCTGTGTGGGCATCAGCTGTGTGTGCCCTGCAGCTTCCCTAGCGAGGTGCCAGGGCTGTGGGCACCGCTGCAGGGGGTGATGAGGGCAGGCCAGGGCAGGGGTGAGGCAGCAGCCCTGGCAGAGGGGGCACCCCTGGGCACAGAGGGGCAGCCTGGGCAGGCAGGAGGTGAATCCTTCCAGACAGCTGCTGGGGCCTGGCACAGGCACAGCTGGCACTGAGCTGCGGGCAGGCTGCTGGGGGGCATAGGGGTTGTGCCCTGCTGGCAGCTGCCCTGCTGCATGCTGCTGGGGTGCAGGTGTGCCAGGCTGTGCCTGCTGTGCCCTGTGCGTGTGTGGCACTGCCCTGGCACTGCCCTGGCACTGCCCTGGCACTGCCCTGGCACTGCTGTGCCTGCTGTGCCCTGTGGGTGTGTGGCACTGCCCTGGCACTACTGTGCCTGCTGTGCCCTGTGCGTGTGTGGCACTGCCCAGGCACTGCCCTGGCACTGCTGTGCCTGCTGTGCCCTGTGCGTGGCAGTGCCCTGGCAGGGCCGGGCTGCAGGTGTGCCAGGCTGTGCCTGCTGTGCCCTGTGCGTGTGTGGCACTGCCCTGGCACTGCTGTGCCTGCCGTGCCCTGTGCCTGTGTGGCACTGCCCTGGCACTGCTGTGCCTGCCGTGCCCTGTGCGTGGCAGTGCCCTGGCAGGGCCGGGCTGCAGGTGTGCCAGGCTGTGCCTGCCGTGCCCTGTGCGTGGCAGTGCCCTGGCAGGGCCGGGCTGCAGGTGTGCCAGGCTGTGCCTGCCGTGCCCTGTGCGTGGCAGTGCCCTGGCAGTGCCCTGGCAGGGCCGGGCTGCCGCGGTGGCTCCGTGCAGGGCCGAGCGCCGGAGCTGCCAGCAGCCCGGAGCTGCCTTGCGCCGGGGGCTGAGCTGCCTCCCAGCTGGGTTAATTAAAGGCAATTAGCGCTGCCAGGCCTCGCCGCGGCTGCGCTGCGCTGTTTGCAAACACACAGCTGCGGGAGGCGCCGAGCGCCGCGCCCGGCCCTGCCCCCCCGGGGACCGGCACCGCCGGCGAGCCCCGCGGCGGGGCAGGGCGAGGGGCAGAGCCTGCCGGGGGCTCGGAGCGGCGGCGGAGACTCTGCAGGGCAGCCTGGAGCAGCCCGGCCCTGCCCTGCCCTGCCCGGGGACAGCCCTGCCCTGCCCTGCCCGTGTCCAGCAGTGCTACAGGCTGGGGGCAGAGTGGCTGAGAGCAGCCAGGCAGAGAGGGACCTCGGGGTAGTGGTTGACAGCCGCTGAACATGAGCCAGCAGTGTGCCCAGGGGGCCAAGAAGGCCAAGGGCATCCTGGCCTGCAGCAGGAACAGTGTGGCCAGCAGGAGCAGGGAGCTCATCCTGCCCTGTGCTCAGCACTGCTCAGGCCACACCTTGAGTCCTGTGTCCAGCTCTGGGCTCCTCAGGTCAGGAAAGAGGTTGAGCTGCTGGAAGGTGTCCAGAGAAGGGCAAGAAAGCTGGGGAGGGGTCTGGGGCACAGCCCTGTGAGGAGAGGCTGAGGGAGCTGGGGTTGCTTAGCCTGGAGAAGAGGAGGCTCAGGGGAGACCTTCTTGCTCTCTGCAACTCCCTGCAGGGAGGTTGGAGCCAGGAGGGGGTTGGTCTCTTCTCCCAGGCAGCCAGCAGCAGAACAAGAGGACACAGTCTCAAGCTGTGCCAGGGGAGGTTCAGGCTGGAGGTGAGGAGAAAGTTCTTCCCAGCAAGAGAGATTGGCCACTGGGATGTGCTGCCCAGGGAGGTGGTGGAGTCCCCATCCCTGGAGGTGTTCAGGAGGAGACTGGATGTGGCACTTGGTGCCATGGGTTAGTTGATTAGGTGGTGTTGGATGATAGGTTGGACTTGGTGATCTTGAAGGTCTCTTCCAACCTGGTCTATTCCATTCCATTCCATTCCATTCCATTCCATTCCATTCCATTCCATCCCATCCCATCCCATCCCATCCCATGTCTCAGTGCTTTCTCCCAGGCTAGCAGAGCCACTTTCTCTCTTGTCTCAGGAGGCTCTTTCCCTTCGTCCCAGCAGGCAGCAGGGGGCAGGGGAAGGGGGACAGCAGGGGAGGATGCAGCAGCGCAGAGGGCAGCAGGGCAGGGGGGCAGCAGGGCAGGGGGCAGCAGGGCAGGGGGCAACAGGGCAGGGGGCAGCAGGGCAGAGGGCAGCAGGGCAGGGGGCAGCAGGGCAGAGGGCAGCAGGGGAGGATGCAGCAGGGCAGGGGGCATCAGGGCAGGGGGGGCAGCAGGGGAGGGGGCAGCAGGGCAGGGGGCAGCAGGGTGGAGGGCAGCAGGGCAGGGGGCAGCAGGGCAGGGGGCAGCAGGGCAGAGGGCAGCAGGGGAGGATGCAGCAGGGCAGGGGGCAGCAGGGCAGAGGGCAGCAGGGGAGGGGGCAGCAGGGTGGAGGGCAGCAGGGCAGGGGGCAGCAGGGCAGAGGGCAGCAGGGCAGGGGGCAGCAGGGCAGGGGGCAGCAGGGCAGGTCTGCAGCTGGGGCTGAGGGCTGCTCAGCCCTTGGCACAAGGAGATGTCAGAGGGCAGAGGAGCTGCTGAGGAAGAACCCAAGGAGAAGTCTGAGCAGAGCTGCAGCTCTGTGCAGGACAGAGCCAGGCCCCCAGCAGTGCTGCCAGCAGGGGCAGGAGGGGACAGCAGCCCCGGGCTGGGGAGCTGAGGGTGGCCTCTGGGAGGGCTGAGAGAGTTCCTCCCAGGGACTGAGCATCCCCACGCTGAGGGACTTGCAAGGCTCGGCCACATGCAGCTGCAGCTGCCTGGGGTGAGGGCTGGCTGCAGCCTGGGAGCCAGACACAGGCCTGGAACCCCAGAGGTGTGCAAGGGCTCTGCCAGGAGCATGGAGCCAGCCGGAGCTGGGCAGCAGCTCTGCAGCTGCAGCTGGCTGCAGGAGCCGTGGGTGGCTTCCCCCAGCCTGGGCTCTGAACCTGTTCCTTGGGTGCTGGCAGCAGGGGTGAGCAGCCCCAGAGCCAAGGCTGCTGCAGCTGGCAGGGGGAGAGAAAAGCTCCCTTGGTAAGCCCTGGGGAGCAGGAGGGGCAAGGCAGCAGGGCTGGGAGGTGCTGGGAGCTCCTGGGAGGAGCTGCAGTGCAAAATGTGACTCTTGAGTAGGCTGAAAGCTCCCTGAAGCCCCCCATCCCCCATCCCTGCAGCCCCCCAGGCCCCAGCCCTGCAGCCCTGCAGCCCCCCCATCCCCCATCCCTGCAGCCCCCCAGGCCCCAGCCCTGCAGCCCTGCAGCCCCCCCATCCCTGCAGCCCCCCAGGCCCCAGCCCTGCAGCCCTGCAGCTCCCCCCATCCCTGCAGCCCCCCAGGCCCCAGCCCTGCAGCCCTGCAGCTCCCCCCAGGCCCCATCCCTGCAGCCCCCCAGGCCCCATCAGTGCCTGGGGAGAGGTTGAGCAGTGCCTGGGGGGAGGTTGAGCAGTGCCTGGGGAGAGAGGTTGAGCAGTGCCTGGGGAGAGGTTGAGCAGTGCCTGGGGGGAGGTTGAGCAGTGCCTGGGGGGGAGAGGTTGAGCAGTGCCTGGGGGGAGGTTGAGCAGTGCCTGGGGGGCAGAGGTTGAGCAGTGCCTGGGGGGGAGAGGTTGAGCAGTGCCTGGGGGGGAGGTTGAGCAGTGCCTGGGGGAGAGGTTGAGCAGTGCCTGGGGGGAGAGGTTGAGCAGTGCCTGGGGAGAGGTTGAGCAGTGCCTGGGGGGAGGTTGAGCAGTGCCTGGGGGGAGGTTGAGCAGTGCCTGGGGGGGAGAGGTTGAGCAGTGCCTGGGGGGAGGTTGAGCAGTGCCTGGGGTGAGGCTGAGCAGTGCCTGGGGGAGAGGTTGAGCAGTGCCTGGGGGGAGGCTGAGCAGTGCCTGGGGGAGAGGTTGAGCAGTGCCTGGGGGGAGGCTGAGCAGTGCCTGGGGGGAGGTTGAGCAGTGCCTGGGGGAGAGGTTGAGCAGAGCCTGGGGGGGAGAGGTTGAGCAGTGCCTGGGGGGGAGAGGTTGAGCAGTGCCTGGGGGAGAGGTTGAGCAGTGTCTGGGGGAGAGGTTGAGCAGTGCCTGGGGGGGAGGCTGAGCAGTGCCTGGGGGGAGGTTGAGCAGTGCCTGGGGGGGAGGTTGAGCAGTGCCTGGGGGGAGGTTGAGCAGTGCCTGGGGGGGAGGTTGAGCAGTGCCTGGGGGGAGAGGTTGAGCAGTGCCTGGGTGGGGAGAGGTTGAGCAGTGCCTGGGGAGAGGTTGAGCAGTGCCTGGGGGAGAGGTTGAGCAGTGCCTGGGGAGAGGTTGAGCAGTGCCTGGGGGAGAGGTTGAGCAGTGCCTGGGTGGGGAGAGGTTGAGCAGTGCCTGGGTGGGGAGAGGTTGAGCAGTGCCTGGGGGAGAGGTTGAGCAGTGCCTGGGGGAGAGGTTGAGCAGTGCCTGGGGGGGAGAGGTTGAGCAGTGCCTTGGGGGAGGTTGAGCAGTGCCAGTGCCAGTGCCCCCTATGCCCCCCAGGCAGTGCCCAGCAGTGCCAGCAGCTCCTCCTTGCCCCCAGCTGGCATGGAGGGTGCTGGGTGCCAGAGCCCTGGCTCTGGGCTGCCCTGCTGGGGATGCTGGCAGGGGAGGAATCTGCAGAGGGATCCATGAGCTGAGCACAGCTGGCAGCAGCTGGCAGCAGCTCCTCCTCGGGTGCCCCCCGGGAGGGGTCTCCACTGGCCCTGCCCCTGGGGCTGCAGAGGGCCCTGAGGGGTTTGTGGCTGCAGTGCAGGGTTGGTGCTGTGCTGCTGCCACACAGCCCCCAGTCAAGCCCCCCCTCAGCGCCCCCCCAGGCCCTGCTGCTGCTTCCCACACCTCTCACAGAATCACCAAGCATGGAAGAGAGCTCAAAGGTCACCAAGTCCAAGCTGTCACCACAGACCTCATGGCTGAACCATGGCTCCAAGTGCCACATCCAATCCCCTCCTGAACAGCCCCAGGGATGGGGACTCCACCACCTCCCTGGGCAGCACATCCCAAGGGCCAACAACTCTCTCAGTGAAGAACTTTCTCCTCACCTCCAACCTAAACCTCCCCTGGCACAGCTTGAGACTGTGTCCTCTTGTTCTGCTGGGTGCCTGGGAGAAGAGCCCAACCCCCACCTGGCCACAACCTCCCTGCAGGGAGTTGCAGAGAGCAAGAAGGTCTCCCCTGAGCCTCCTCTTCTCCAGGCTAAGCAACCCCAGCTCCCTCAGCCTCTCCTCACAGGGCTGTGCTCCAGACCCCTCCCCAGCTTTGTTGCCCTTCTCTGGACACCTTCCAGCAGCTCAACCTCTTTCCTAACCTGAGGAGCCCAGAACTGGACACAGGACTCAAGGTGTGGCCTGAGCAGTGCTGAGCACAGGGCAGGATGAGCTCCCTGCTCCTGCTGGCCACACTGTTCCTGCTGCAGGCCAGGATGCCCTTGGCCCTCTTGGCCCCCTGGGCACACTGCTGGCTCGTGTTCAGGCAGCTGTCAATCAGCACCCCCAGGTCCCTCTCTGTTTGGCAGCTCTCAGCCACTCTGCCCCCAGCCTGTAGCTCTGCATGGGATTGCCGTAGCCAAAGTGCAGCCCCTGGCACTTGGACTTGTTGAATGCCATCCTGTTGGCCTCTGCCCATCTGTCCAGCCTGGCAAGGTCCCTCTGCAGAGCCCTTCTGCCCTCTCTCTGACCAACATCTGCTCCCAGCTTGCTGTCAGCTGCACATTTGCTGATGACTGACTCAGTCCCCTCATTCAGATCATCAATGAAGATATTGAACAGGCTGGGGCCCAGCACTGCTCCCTGGGGCACACCACTGGTGCCTGGCTGCCAGCTGGCTGTGGCACCATTCACCACCACTCTCTGGGCTCAGCCTCCAGCCAGTTCCTAACCCAGCTCAGAGAGCTGCTGTCCCAGCCAGGGGCTGACAGCTTGGCCAGGAGTTTGCTGTGGGGGATGGTGGCAAAGGCCTTGCTGCAGTCCAGGCAGACCACATCCACAGCCTGCCCCACAGCCACCAGGCAGTCCCCTGGGCATGGGAGGAGGGTTAGGGTTAGGGGTCAGGGAGCCTGGCACCAGCTGGCCCTGCCACCCCCAGGCCCCTCCCCACTCCCCCAGGCCGTGCTGCAGCCAGGGCTGCAGTGCTGCTGAGGGGAGGGCAGAGGCTGGAGTCTGCTGCTGGGCCCCAGCTGCATCCTCCCCTGCCTGCCCCCCTTGCACACCACGGGGAGGGGAAAGCCTCAGCCTGGCACTGAGCATCCCCAGGGAGCTGTGCTGCAGGGCCCTGCTCTGCCTGGGGCTGGGCTGCTCTCCTGGACTGCTTTGGCTGCTTTCAGCTGCTGGCAGGGAGAGGCAATTGCCCCCCCTGGGACCACCCCTGAGGGGAGGCTGGGGAGGGCTGGCAGGGGGAGGTGGAGGCAGCAAGCAGCCTGCACAGACAGGCTCACCCCTATGTGCAGGGGGAAGAGTGAGCAAGGGCTGGCTCTGGTCCCCCCTGCAGGTGCCCATGCAGATGCCCATGCAGGTGCCCTCAGCCTCAGTGTGTTTGCCCCCCCCAGCAAATGGGCAGGGTCCTTCCACTGCTGCATCAACACTTCCAACTCCCTGCTGCTCCCCTTTGTGTCCAGCTTCAGCCAGGGGGGCTGTGGGCACCATGGGTGGCAGCATGGCTCACAGGGCATGACCTGTGCCTGGCAGGACCTGTGCCAGGGCTGGTGGTCTCTGTGCTGCAGCTGTGTCCTCCCCTGCAGGCAGATGAAGTCCTCCCCCTGATGCAGCTGTGCTGTGCCCATGGGCCAGGCCTGCTCCATCCTGAAGCATGAAGGCTCCTCCCCACATAGGGACCTGGGGGTAGTGGTTGACAGTCACCTACACATGAGCCAGCAGTGTGCCCAGGGGGCCAAGAAGGCCAATGGCATCCTGGCGTGCATCAGGGACAGTGTGGCCAGCAGGAGCAGGGAGCACATTGTGCCCCTGTACTCTGCACTGGTTGGGCCACACCTTGAGTCCTGTGTCCAGTTCTGGGCTCCTCAGGCTAGGAAAGAGGTTGAGCTTCTGGAAGGTGTCCAGAGAAGGGCAACAAAGCTGGGGAGGGGTCTGGAGCACAGCCCTGTGAGGAGAGGCTGAGGGAGCTGGGGTTGCTTAGCCTGGAGAAGAGGAGGCTCAGGGGAGACCTTCTTGCTCTCTCCAACTCCCTGCAGGGAGGTTGGAGCCAGGTGGGGGTTGGGCTCTTCTCCCAGGCAAGCAGCACCAGAACAAGAGGACACAGTCTCAAGCTGTGCCAGGAGAGGTTCAGGCTGGAGGTTAGGAAGAAATTCTTCCCAGCAAGAGAGATTGGCCCTTGGGATGTGCTGCCCAGGGAGGTGGTGGAGTCCCCATCCCTGGAGGTGTTTAGGAAGAGCCTGGATGAGGCCCTTGGGGCCATGGTTTGGTTGATCAGATGGTGCTGGGGGAGAGGTTGGACTTGGTGATTTCAAAGGTTTTTGCTAACCTGGTCTGGTCTGTTCTATTCTGTTCTGTTCTGCTCTGTTCTGCTCTGTTCTTTGGTCACAGAATGGTTTGTGTTGGAAGGGACCTTAAAGATCCTCTGCTTCTGCCAGGGGCAGGGGCACCCCCCATGAGACTATCATTTGCCCCTCCTGCAGGTGACAGCTCCTCTGCCCTGTCCCTCTGAACCCCTCTGCCCTGTCCCTCTGAACCCCTCTGCCCTGTCAGTCCCTGAACCCCTCTGCCCTGTCCCTCTGAACCCCTCTGCCCTGTCTGTCCCTGAACCTCTCTGCCCTGTCCCTGAACCCCTCTGCCCTGTCCCTCTGAACCCCTCTGCCCTGTCTGTCCCTGAACCCCTCTGCCCTGTCCCTGAACCCCTCTGCCCTGTCCCTCAACCCCTCTGCCCTGTCCCTGAACCCCTCTGCCCTGTCTGTCCCTGAACCTCTCTGCCCTGTCCCTGAACCCCTCTGCCCTGTCCCTCTGAACCCCTCTGCCCTGTCTGTCCCTGAACCCCTCTGCCCTGTCCCTGAACCCCTCTGCCCTGTCCCTCTGAACCCCTCTGCCCTGACCCTGAACCCCTCTGCCCTGTCCCTGAACCCCTCTGCCCTGTCTGTCCCTGAACCTCTCTGCCCTGTCCCTCTGAACCCCTCTGCCCTGTCCCTGAACCCCTCTGCCCTGTCCCTCTGAACCCCTCTGCCCTGTCCCTGAACCCCTCTGCCCTGTCTGTCCCTGAACCCCTCTGCCCTGTCCCTCTGAACCCCTCTGCCCTGTCAGTCCCTGAACCCCTCTGCCCTGACCCTGAACCCCTCTGCCCTGTCCCTCTGAACCCCTCTGCCCTGTCTGTCCCTGAACCCCTCTGCCCTGTCCCTGAACCTCTCTGCCCTGTCCCTGAACCTCTCTGCCCTGTCCCTGAACCCCTCTGCCCTGTCCCTCTGAACCCCTCTGCCTTGTCTGTCCCTGAACCCCTCTGCCCTGTCCCTCTGCCCTGTCCCTGAACCCCTCTGCCCTGTCCTTCTGAACCCCTCTGTCCTGTCCCTGAACCCCTCTGCCCTGTCAGTCCCTGAACCCCTCTGCCCTGTCCCTCTGAACCCCTCTGCCCTGTCAGTCCCTGAACCCCTCTGCCCTGTCCCTGAACCCCTCTGCCCTGTCCCTCTGAACCCCTCTGCCCTGACCCTGAACCCCTCTGCCCTGTCCCTGAACCCCTCTGCCCTGTTTATCTCTTTGCTCTTCCTGTCCTGCTGCTTCCCCCGGGCAGAGCACCCCCAGGGGCAGCAGGACCCCCCCAGGGGCAGCAGGACCCAGGGGCAGAGCTGGGAGGCAGCAGCCGGAGTGCCGGCCCCGGGCTGTGCCCTGCTGCCCTCTCTCTGCACCGCTGCCTTCCCTGTCCTGCTGGGCTCCAGCTTTTCCCTGCCCGTGCAAGCGCTTGGCCCCGAGGGGCTGCTGGAAGCTGTTTAAGCTCCCCCCCAGCCGCCTGCTCCCCCTTGCAGCTCCGGAGCTCCCCCTCCCTGCGGGCGGGCAGGGGCTGGCAGATGTTAAGGGAGGCTCAGCGTCTCGGGGGGGAGGCATTAAAGCCACCCCGGAGCCTCGGAGGCCACACATTAGTGTCAGAAATTCCCAATCAATCAGCCCCGAGCCCCCCGGGGTCAGAAGCCTCTTTGAAATTCAGATGGGGAAGGGCTCCTAATGGCTTTCGTTTTGATTGCTAGAAATTGATTAGCGTTAAGATAAACAAGTTTGGTTTCCTCCTGGAAGCCCTGAAGATGCTCTGGGGGAGGAGGAGGAGGAGGAGGAGCAGCAGCCGGCTCTGATTGCTTCCCATTAGGACCTGCCCCCAGCTCCCGGCGCAGCTCCGCTTCCCCCAGCCGCCTGGGACCCCTCTGCCCCTCCCGAGCTGGCTGAAGGCCATCGATGGAGGAGGCACAAAGAGGCTCTGGCAGCGCCGGAGCTGGGTCCGGGCTGGAGCAGGAGGTGCAGCTTGCTGGCTGCGCTGCCGGGGCCGGGGGTGGAGGTGCAGCTCGGCTCTGGGGGGTCGGAAGCTCGGCTGGGCCTGGGGAGCACCTGGGGGGCTTCAGGCTGGTGCAGCCCAGCAGCCACAGCAGCATCTCCTGGGGGTGAGCGCTCAGAGCTCCCTGCTGTGACCATCCCCAAGGCAGGAGCACTCCGCAGGACAGTCTGTGGGGCAGGCAGGTCCCGAGGCCGGGCTGAGGCCAGGCCTATGGCTGGGCTGAGCTGGGCAGGGCTGGACAGGGCTGGGCTGAGCTGGGCTGGGCTGAGCAGGCTGGGCTGGGCTGAGCTGAGCTGAGCTGAGCTGGGCTGGGCTGGGCAGGGCTGGGCTGGGCTGGGCTGAGCTGAGCTGGGCTGAGCTGAGCTGGGCTGGGCTGAGCTGAGCTGGGCTGAGCTGAGCTGGGCTGAGCTGGGCTGAGCTGGGCTGGGCTGGGCTGAGCTGAGCTGGGCTGGGCTGGGCTGAGCTGAGCTGGGCTGGGCTGAGCTGAGCTGGGCTGGGCTGGGCTGAGCTGAGCTGGGCTGGGCTGAGCTGGGCTGGGCTGAGCTGAGCTGAGCTGGGCTGGGCTGGGCTGGGCTGAGCTGAGCTGGGCTGGGCTGAGCTGGGCTGAGCTGGGCTGGGCTGGGCTGGGCTGGGCTGAGCTGAGCTGAGCTGAGCTGGGTTGAGCTGAGCTGGGCTGGGCTGGGCTGAGCTGAGCTGAGCTGGGCTGAGCTGGGCTGAGCTGGGCTGAGCTGAGCTGGGCTGAGCTGAGCTGAGCTGGGTTGAGCTGAGCTGGGCTGAGCTGAGCTGGGCTGGGCTCGGCTGAGCTGGGCTGAGCTGGGCTGAGCTGAGCTGGGCTGGGCTGGGCTGAGCTGGGCTGAGCTGGGCTGAGCTGAGCTGGGCTGGGCTGGGCTGGGCTGAGCTGGGCTGGGCTGAGCTGAGCTGGGCTGGGCTGAGCTGAGCTGGGCTGAGCTGAGCTGGGCTGGGCTGGGCAGGGCTGGGCTGGGCTGGGCTGAGCTGAGCTGGGCTGGGCTGGGCAGGGCTGGGCTGGGCTGGGCTGGGCTGGGCTGGGCTGAGCTGAGCTGGGCTGGGCAGGGCTGGGCTGGGCTGGGCTGGGCTGGGCTGGGCTGAGCTGGGCTGGGCTGGGCAGGGCTGGGCTGGGCTGGGCTGGGCTGAGCTGAGCTGGGCTGGGCTGGGCTGGGCTGGGCTGGGCTGGGCTGGGCTGAGCTGAGCTGGGCTGGGCTGAGCTGGGCTGGGCTGAGCTGGGCTGGGCTGGGCTGTGCTGGGCTGAGCTGAGCTAGGCAGGGCTGGGCTGGGCTGAGCTGGGCTGAGCTGAGCTGAGCTGAGCTGGGCTGAGCTGGGCTGGGCTGGGCTGAGCTGGGCTGAGCTGAGCTGGGCTGGGCTGAGCTGAGCTGAGCTGGGCTGAGCTGAGCTGGGCTGAGCTGAGCTGGGCTGGGCTGAGCTGGGCTGAGCTGGGCTGAGCTGAGCTGGGCTGGGCTGGGCTGGGCTGAGCTGGGCTGAGCTGGGCTGAGCTGGGCTGGGCTGAGCTGGGCTGAGCTGAGCTGAGCTGGGCTGGGCTGGGCTGGGCTGAGCTGAGCTGGGCTGGGCTGAGCTGAGCTGGGCTGAGCTGGGCTGGGCAGGGCTGAGCTGGGCTGGGCTGGGCTGAGCTGGGCTGAGCTGGGCTGAGCTGGGCTGGGCTGAGCTGGGCTGAGCTGGGCTGGGCTGGGCTGAGCTGGGCTGGGCTGGGCTGGGCTGGGCTGGGCTGGGCTGAGCTGGGCTGAGCTGGGCTGAGCTGAGCTGGGCTGAGCTGGGCTGGGCTGGGCTGGGCTGGGCAGGGCTGAGCTGGGCTGAGCTGGGCTGAGCTGGGCTGGGCTGAGCTGGGCTGAGCTGGGCTGGGCTGAGCTGAGCTGGGCTGAGCTGAGCTGGGCTGGGCTGAGCTGAGCTGGGCTGAGCTGGGCTGGGCTGGGCTGGGCAGGGCTGAGCTGGGCTGAGCTGGGCTGAACTGGGCTGGGCTGGGCTGGGCTGAGCTGGGCTGAACTGGGCTGGGCTGGGCTGGGCTGAGCTGAGCTGGGCTGAACTGGGCTGGGCTGGGCTGGGCAGGGCTGAGCTGGGCTGGGCTGGGCTGGGCTGGGCTGGGCTGAGCTGGGCTGGGCTGAGCTGGGCTGGGCTGGGCTGGGCTGAGCTGGGCTGGGCTGGGCTGAGCTGAGCTGAGCTGAGCTGGGCTGGGCTGAGCTGGGCTGGGCTGGGCTGAGCTGAGCTGGGCTGAGCTGAGCTGGGCTGAGCTGAGCTGAGCTGAGCTGAGCTGGGTTGAGCTGAGCTGGGCTGAGCTGGGCTGGGCTGAGCTGGGCTGAGCTGAGCTGAGCTGGGCTGAGCTGTGCTTAGCTGGGCTGAGCTGAGCTGAGCTGAGCTGAGCTGGGTTGAGCTGAGCTGGGCTGAGCTGGGCTGAGCTGAGCTGAGCTGGGCTGAGCTGTGCTTAGCTGGGCTGAGCTGGGCTGAGCTGGGCTGAGCTGGGCTGAGCTGGGCTGAGCTGAGCTGAGCTGGGTTGAGCTGAGCTGGGCTGAGCTGAGCTGGGCTGGGCTGAGCTGAGCTGGGCTGAGCTGGGCTGAGCTGAGCTGGGCTGGGCTGGGCTGAGCTGGGCTGAGCTGGGCTGAGCTGAGCTGGGCTGGGCTGGGCTGAGCTGGGCTGGGCTGAGCTGGGCTGGGCTGAGCTGAGCTGGGCTGGGCTGGGCTGAGCTGAGCTGGGCTGGGCAGGGCTGGGCTGGGCTGGGCTGGGCTGGGCTGAGCTGAGCTGAGCTGGGCTGGGCTGAGCTGGGCTGAGCTGGGCTGAGCTGGGCTGAGCTGGGCTGAGCTGGGCTGGGCTGAGCTGAGCTGAGCTGGGCTGGGCTGAGCTGGGCTGAGCTGGGCTGAGCTGAGCTGGGCTGGGCTGAGCTGGGCTGAGCTGAGCTGGGCTGAGCTGAGCTGAGCTGAGCTGGGCTGAGCTGAGCTGAGCTGAGCTGAGCTGGGCTGAGCTGGGCTGGGCTGAGCTGGGCTGAGCTGAGCTGAGCTGAGCTGGGCTGGGCTGAGCTGAGCTGGGCTGAGCTGAGCTGGGCTGGGCTGGGCTGGGCTGAGCTGAGCTGAGCTGAGCTGAGCTGGGCTGAGCTGAGCTGGGCTGAGCTGAGCTGAGCTGGGCTGAGCTGAGCTGGGCTGGGCTGGGCTGAGCTGAGCTGAGCTGAGCTGAGCTGAGCTGGGCTGGGCTGGGCTGAGCTGAGCTGGGCTGAGCTGAGCTGGGCTGGGCTGGGCTGGGCTGAGCTGAGCTGAGCTGAGCTGGGCTGAGCTGAGCTGAGCTGGGCTGAGCTGAGCTGGGCTGAGCTGAGCTGAGCTGAGCTGAGCTGAGCTGAGCTGAGCTGGGCTGAGCTGGGCTGGGCTGAGCTGAGCTGAGCTGAGCTGAGCTGAGCTGAGCTGAGCTGAGCTGGGCTGGGCTGGGCTGAGCTGAGCTGGGCTGAGCTGAGCTGGGCTGGGCTGGGCTGGGCTGAGCTGAGCTGAGCTGAGCTGAGCTGGGCTGAGCTGAGCTGAGCTGGGCTGAGCTGAGCTGGGCTGAGCTGAGCTGAGCTGAGCTGGGCTGAGCTGAGCTGGGCTGGGCTGGGCTGAGCTGAGCTGAGCTGAGCTGGGCTGAGCTGAGCTGAGCTGGGCTGAGCTGAGCTGAGCTGAGCTGAGCTGAGCTGAGCTGGGCTGGGCTGGGCTGAGCTGAGCTGGGCTGAGCTGAGCTGAGCTGAGCTGAGCTGAGCTGAGCTGAGCTGGGCTGAGCTGGGCTGGGCTGAGCTGAGCTGAGCTGAGCTGAGCTGAGCTGAGCTGAGCTGAGCTGGGCTGGGCTGGGCTGAGCTGAGCTGGGCTGAGCTGAGCTGGGCTGGGCTGGGCTGGGCTGAGCTGAGCTGAGCTGAGCTGAGCTGGGCTGAGCTGAGCTGAGCTGGGCTGAGCTGAGCTGGGCTGAGCTGAGCTGAGCTGAGCTGGGCTGAGCTGAGCTGGGCTGGGCTGGGCTGAGCTGAGCTGAGCTGAGCTGGGCTGAGCTGAGCTGAGCTGGGCTGAGCTGAGCTGAGCTGAGCTGGGCTGAGCTGGGCTGGGCTGGGCTGGGCTGAGCTGAGCTGAGCTGAGCTGGGCTGAGCTGAGCTGGGCTGGGCTGGGCTGAGCTGAGCTGGGCTGGGCTGGGCTGAGCTGAGCTGAGCTGAGCTGGGCTGGGCTGGGCTGAGCTGAGCTGGGCTGGGCTGGGCTGGGCTGAGCTGAGCTGAGCTGAGCTGGGCTGAGCTGGGCTGAGCTGGGCTGAGCTGAGCTGAGCTGGGCTGAGCTGGGCTGAGCTGGGCTGAGCTGAGCTGGGCTGGGCTGAGCTGGGCTGAGCTGGGCTGAGCTGAGCTGGGCTGGGCTGGGCTGGGCTGGGCTGAGCTGGGCTGGGCTGAGCTGAGCTGGGCTGGGCTGGGCTGGGCTGGGCTGAGCTGAGCTGGGCTGAGCTGAGCTGGGCTGGGCTGGGCTGGGCTGGGCTGGGCTGGGCTGAGCTGAGCTGGGCTGAGCTGGGCTGGGCTGGGCTGGGCTGGGCTGAGCTGAGCTGGGCTGGGCTGAGCTGAGCTGGGCTGGGCTGGGCTGGGCTGATCTGGGCTGAGCTGGGCTGGGCAGGGCTGGGCTGGGCAGGGCTGAGCTGGGCTGAGCTGGGCTGAGCTGGGCTGGGCTGAGCTGGGCTGGGCTGAGCTGAGCTGGGCTGGGCTGGGCTGGGCTGGGCTGGGCAGGGCTGAGCTGGGCTGAGCTGGGCTGAGCTGGGCTGGGCTGAGCTGGGCTGAGCTGGGCTGGGCTGAGCTGGGCTGGGCTGAGCTGAGCTGGGCAGGGCTGAGCTGGGCTGAGCTGGGCTGAGCTGGGCTGGGCTGGGCTGAGCTGAGCTGGGCTGAGCTGGGCTGGGCTGGGCTGGGCTGAGCTGGGCTGAGCTGGGCAGGGCTGTGCACTGAGGTCAAGGTGGAGCCCTGTGCATGGTGCCTGCAGCTCATGGCATGCTACTGAATGGGACCAGCCCCACACCTCCCACCCCGTGCCCCCTGCAGGACCCCACCCCCCAGGCATGCTCCCTGCAGCTTGTACTCCCCCCTCTGTGTGCTCCCTGCAGCCCCACAGCTGGTTCTGCACCCCCTGTGCTCTCCCTGTGCCCTTCTGCACCCTGCAGACTCTGTTTGGTCCTAACTGGGTACAGCCGCAGTGTGCCCCCCCGGCCCCTTTGTGCCCCCCCCGGCCCCAGTGTGCTCTCCCTGGAGCCCCTGAGTGTGCTCCCTCCAAGCTGTGTGTAGTCCCTACAGCCCCACAAGTGCACCCTGCACACCCCATAAGTGCACCTATACCCCAGTGGCCTGCAGCACTTAGGACTTGTTCCAAGCACCCCGTGGCTGTGGGGAGCAGCCAGCCATGGGGAGCAGGCATGGGGCTGGAGGGACACTGCAGCTGTGGGGAGCACACTGCAGCTGTGGGGAGTCCAGGCCTGGCTGTGGGGCAGAGCTGGGCTGTGCTGGAGCTGGAGGTGGCCTGGGGGGGAGCTGAAGCTCATGGAAGGGTGGAGGGCAAAGCAGAGGAGGTGCAGGCTGCACACCCAGCAGAGCCTCTGGGCAGCAGCTGGGATGGGAGCAGAGGAGCTGGGGAAGAATCTAGGAAGCAGTGGAGCTGGGGAAGGGTCTGCAGAGCAGTGGAGCTGGGGGAGGGTCTGGGGAGCAGTGGAGTTGGGGAAGGGTCTGCAGAGCAGGGCTGGGGAGCTGGGGAAGGATCTGCAGAGCAGAGGAGCTGGGGAAGGGTCTGGGGAGCAGAGGAGCTGGGGAAGGGTCTGGGGAGCAGTGGAGCTGGGGAAGGGTCTGGGGAGCAGAGGAGCTGGGGAAGGGTCTGGGGAGCAGGCCTGGGGAGCTGGGGAAGGGTCTGCAGAGCAGGGCTGGGGAGCTGGGGGGGGTTGGTGTGGAGAGGAGGAGGCTGAGGGAGACCTCCTTGCTCTCTGCAGCTCCCTGCAGCCAGGTGGGGGGTGGGCTCTGCAGGAGCAAGGGCCAGGACAAGAGGAAAGGGCTCAGGTTGCCCCAGGGGAGGGTTAGCTTGGCCCTGAGGAACAATTCCTTCCCCTCCAGGGTTGCCCAGGCCTGGCCCAGGCTGCCCAGGGCAGGGGTGGAGGCCTCATCCTGGAGGGGCTGGGGAGCTGTGCAGAGGAGGTGCTGAGGTTCAGTGATGCTCTTGGGCTCCTCAGGCTCAGGGACTTGAGGACCTTTTGCAGCTGGTTCTGTGCCTGTGTCTCCGGAGCTGCTGGGGGCTGCAGCACAGCCCAGCAGGGGCAGGGCAGGAGCTGCTGTGCCAGGAGAGCTGCTGCTGGCTGTCAGGGGCTGGGCTGGTGACAGCAGCTGGCGGCAGCTGGGCTGGCTGCTGGGGTGGGGGTCCCAGTGCTGGGGTGGGGGTCTCAGTGTTGGTGAGGCTGAGCCCCTGCAGCAGCTCAGGTCAGGTCCTGGGGTGAGGCTGAGCCCCTGCAGCACCCCGGTTATCCAGGTCAGACCCTGGGCCTCCAAGGACCCCAGCAGGGTGGAATTGCTTTGCTTGGGCAGGGCCTCTGAGGCCACCCACAGCCCAGCCCCCCCTGGCCACCAGCCCCTGGCCCCAGGTGCCACACCACAGCTTCCTTGCACACCTCCAGGGCTGGGGCTCCACCACCTCCCTGGGCAGCCTCTGCCAGCCCCTGACCACTCCAGCAGCAAGCTGTCCTCATCTCCAGCCTGCCCCTGCCCTGCTCAGCCTGGGGCCATTCCCTCTCCTGCTTCCCTTGGGGCTGGAGCAGAGAGCAGGGTCCCTGCCAAGCCCCAGCCTGCTGTGGTGCTGCCTCCCTCCATCTCCAGGGGTGCAGTGAGCTGCTCTTGCCCCTCAGGGATGGACTCCTCAGAGGCTTCCTGCAGCCTGTGGAGCAGGGCTTGGGAGCAGCCCCAGCTGTGCAGCTCAGCTGCCTGCAGGCACAGCAGCCCTGCAGTGCCCTCCCAGCCCAGGATGGCAGCTCCTGCCCGGCTGGAGCTGCTTCAGCTCCCTCAGAGAGCCTCAGAGAGGTGCAGGGGCCAGAAATGTGGCTGCTGGGACGTGAGTGAATGAGAGGTGGCAGGGCCAGATGGCCCTGGGGAGGGAGCAGGCTGGCACTGGGGGCTGGGAGGCTCTGGTGCTGCCAGCACCCAGGGCCCCTGCTGGGCTGGGGACTGTCTCTGCCTGCTGGGGCTGCTTTGGCACAGCCTCTCACTTGCAGCAGAGTGGAGAAGGGAATTCATTTCCCCTCCCCAGGCTGCTCCTGCAGTCAGCAGCTTGAGCCTTGCTCCCCCAGTGTGTGTCTCCTGCCCTGGGGCTGTGCTGCCTGTGCCCCTCTGCTGGGGGGGTTGGCTGTGGGGCAGAGGGCAGCTTGGGCACCCAGCAGCTGCAGCAGGGGAAGCTCTCCTGGCCACGGGCAGCTGGAGGGAAGGGAGGTCCTGCCAGGCCCTTGGGAAGGGTGCAGCTCCCTGCCCCTCTCTGAGCCCTCCCTCTAGCACCTGAGCCCCTTGGGTTGGGAACTGTTCTGCCTGTGTCCTGCTGCACTTCCCCTTGAGCCTGGGCCCAGCTCTGGGCCCTGCCAGCCTCCTGCTGCACCACTGAAGGCAGCACTGAGGCCTCTCCATTGCCTGCTCCAGCCCTCAGCCTCTCCTTGCCCTCCAGCCCCAGCTGCCCTCCCTCAGAGCTGCCCTGGGCCCCAGGGTGCAGAGCACTTGCTGGGGGAAGGCTGCTCGGCTGCCCTCGGGTTTGCCCCTCAGGAGCAGAGCTCAGGGCCCCTTGGGAAGGGGAGGTGTGCCCATGGCAGCTGCCCTGCCCTGCCTGGGGCTTCTCTGCTGCCAGCAGGCAGGAAGGGAAGCTCCTGAGCAGCTGCCCCCCAGGGATGGTCCCCCCAGGTCAGCACTGAGCAGCAGCCCTGCTGCCAGCTCCACTCTGCACCTCCAGCTGACACAGAGCAAAGCTGGCAGCTGGGAAGCTGCTGCTGGCACCTGCCCAGCTGGCCTCTGGAGCTTGGCTGAGCTGGGGGCTGAGCTGCATCAACAGCTCCTGTGCAGGCTGGCCTGCTCCAGCCTCCCCTGGCCACCCCCCACCTCCCCACCCCCAACCTCCCCCTGCCCAAGGCTCCCCTGGGAGCTGCCCCCAAGGGGGCTGGAGGGGAGAGCATGGGGCAGGGGGGCAGCAGTGCCCAGGCTGTGGGAGGGCAGGGGGGCAGCAGTGCCCAGGCTGGGGCAGGGCAGAGGGGCAGCAGTGCCCAGGTTGGGGCAGGGCAGGGGGGCAGCAGTGCCCAGGCTGGGGCAGGGCAGAGCAGAGCAGCCTGGGATGGAGCTGCAGGGCATGGGGCAGGGGTCAGGCAGGGATGGAGCTGCAGGCCCTGGGGCCTCTGGGGCAGGCAGGGATGGAGCTGCAGGGCATGGGGCAGGGGGCAGGCAGGGATGGAGCTGCAGGCCCTGGGGCCTCTGGGGCAGGCAGGGATGGAGCTGCAGGCCCTGGGGCCTCTGGGGCAGGCAGGGATGGAGCTGCAGGGCATGGGGCCTCTGGGGCAGGCAGGGATGGAGCTGCAGGGCATGGGGCCTCTGGGGCAGGCAGGGATGGAGCTGCAGGGCATGGGGCCTCTGGGGCAGGCAGGGATGGAGCTGCAGGGCATGGGGCCTCTGGGGCAGGCAGGGATGGAGCTGCAGGGCATGGGGCCTCTGGGGCAGGCAGGGATGGAGCTGCAGGACATGGGGCAGGGGTCAGGCAGGGATGGAGCTGCAGGGTGTGGGGCAGGGGTCAGGCAGGGATGGAGCTGCAGGGCATGGGGCCGCTGGGGCAGGCAGGGATGGAGCTGCAGGACATGGGGCAGGGGTCAGGCAGGGATGGAGCTGCAGTGCATGGGGCCTCTGGGGCAGGCAGGGATGGAGCTGCAGGACATGGGGCAGGGGTCAGGCAGGGATGGAGCTGCAGGGCATGGGGCAGGGGTCAGGCAGGGATGGAGCTGCAGGGCATGGGGCCTCTGGGGCAGGCAGGGATGGAGCTGCAGGACATGGGGCAGGGGC
The DNA here is from genome assembly GCF_026170545.1 of Melanerpes formicivorus. Lineage (NCBI taxonomy): Eukaryota > Metazoa > Chordata > Aves > Piciformes > Picidae > Melanerpes > Melanerpes formicivorus. Next base: position 2,980,694 of record NW_027142419.1, on the reverse strand, counting down.
CAGGCAGGGATGGAGCTGCAGGACATGGGGCCTCTGGGGCAGGCAGGGATGGAGCTGCAGGCCCTGGGGCCTCTGGGGCAGGCAGGGATGGAGCTGCAGGGCATGGGGCAGGGGTCAGGCAGGGATGGAGCTGCAGGGTGTGGGGCAGGGGTCAGGCAGGGATGGAGCTGCAGGGCATGGGGCAGGGGTCAGGCAGGGATGGAGCTGCAGGGCATGGGGCAGGGGTCAGGCAGGGATGGAGCTGCAGGGCATGGGGCAGGGGGCAGGCAGGGATGGAGCTGCAGGGTGTGGAGCCTCTGGGGCAGGCAGGGATGGAGCTGCAGGGCATGGGGCCTCTGGGGCAGGCAGGGATGGAGCTGCAGGGTGTGGAGCCTCTGGGGCAGGCAGGGATGGAGCTGCAGGGCATGGGGCCTCTGGGGCAGGCAGGGATGGAGCACCCACTGCTAAATCATTCGTAGACAACCTGATTCTGGGTCAGGGTTTCGTACGTAGCAGAGCAGCTCCCTCGCTGCGATCTATTGAGAGTCATCCCTCGACACAAGCTTTTGCTGGAAGCTCCAGGCCTGGCAGCCTGAGCTCAGTGCCAGGGAAAGTGATGGAGCAGATTATCCTGGGGGCAATAACTGCACCTGAAGGATGGCCAAGGGCTCAGGCCCAGCCAGCATGGAGTTAGGAGGGGCAGGTCCTGCCTCTCCAACCTGATCTCCTTCCATGCCCAGGGGACTGCCTGGTGGCTGTGGGGCAGGCTGTGGATGTGGTCTGCCTGGACTGCAGCAAGGCCTTTGCCACCATCCCCCACAGCAAACTCCTGGCCAAGCTGTCAGCCCCTGGCTGGGACAGCAGCTCTCTGAGCTGGGTTAGGAACTGGCTGGAGGCTGAGCCCAGAGAGTGGTGGTGAATGGTGCCACAGCCAGCTGGCAGCCAGGCACCAGTGGTGTGCCCCAGGGAGCAGTGCTGGGCCCTGTGCTCTTTAACATCTTCATTGATGAGCTGGGGGAGGGCATTGAGTCAGTCATCAGCAAATGTGCAGCTGACACCAAGCTGGGAGCAGATGTTGGTCAGTGAGAGGACAGAAGGGCTCTGCAGAGGGACCTTGCCAGGCTGCACAGAAGGGCAGAGGCCAACAGGATGGCATTCAACAAGTCCAAGTGCCAGGGGCTGCACTTTGGCCACAGCAACCCCAGGCAGAGCTACAGGCTGGGGGCAGAGTGGCTGAGAGCTGCCAAACAGAGAGGGAGCTGCGGGTGCTGATTGACAGCTGCCTGAACAGGAGCCAGCAGTGTGCCCAGGTGGCCAACAAGGCCAATGGCATCCTGGCCTGCATCAGGAGCAGTGTGGCCAGCAGGAGCAGGGAAGTCATTGTGCCCCTGGACTCTGCATTGGTTAGGCCACACCTTGAGTCCTGTGTCCAGTTCTGGGCTCCTCAGTTTAAGAAGGACATTGAGAGACTTGAAGGTGTCCAGAGAAGGGCAACAAGGCTGGGGAGAGGCCTTGAGCACAGCCCTGTGAGGAGAGGCTGAGGGAGCTGGGGTTGCTTAGCCTGGAGAAGAGGAGGCTCAGGGGAGACCTTCTTGCTCTCTGCAACTCCCTGCAGGGAGGTTGGAGCCAGGTGGGGGTTGGGCTCTTCTGCCAGGCAACCAGCACCAGAACAAGAGGACACAGTCTCAAGCTGTGCCAGGGGAGGTTTAGACTCGAGGTGAGGAGAAAGTTCTTCACCGAGCGAGTCATTCGTCATTGGGATGTGCTGCCCAGGGAGGTGGTGGAGTCATCGACCCTGGAGGCGTTCAAGGGGAGATTGGACGTGGCACTTGGTGCCATGGTCTAGGCATGGGGTCTGTGTTGATAGGTTGGACTTGATGATCCTCGAGGTCCTTTCCAACCTAAGTGATACTGTGAGACTGTGGAGCTGCAGGGACCTGGGCTGACACTGTGCTCCCCTGCTCCCCAAGCCTGCCCCTCCTGGGTCCCTGGGCTGGGGCACCCAGGTGGAAGGCACTGAGCAGCTGCAGAAGCATTTGGGAGCCCCTGGGGCTGGGGGGGGGGGGGCAGGCCATGCAGGGGCCCCATCCTGGCTCTGCTCACAGCAGGAGCTGTGCAGGCACTGGCTGCCCCCTGGCTGCCCCCTGGCTGTCCCCTGGCTGCCCCCTGGCTGCCCCCTGGCTGCTCCCTGGCTGCCCTCTGGCTGCCCCCTAGCTGCTCTGGTCCCTGGTCTGTGTCTGGAGTGGGTGTGCAGTGCCTGTCCCCAGCAGCCCCCTGCTGCTGAGTGTGGCTCTGGGCCTGCAGCAGCACCAGCAGTGTCCCCCTGGGGGCCAGCAGCAGCTCCCTCCTGCCTGCTGTGTCCCCTGAGGGCTGCAGCCCTTCTCATACAGCATCACAGAATCAGTCAGGGTGGGAAGGGACCACAAGGCTCAGCCAGCTCCAACCCCCCTGCCATGGGCAGGGACACCCCACACTAGATCAGCCTGGCCACAGCCTCAGCCAGCCTGGCTGCAAACACCTCCAGGGCTGGGGCCTCAACCACCTCCCTGCACAACCCAGTCCAGGGCTTCACCACTCTCATGGGGAAGAACTTCCTCCTCCCCTCCAGCCTGAATCTCCCCACCTCCAGCTTCATTCCATTCCCCCTAGTCCTAGCACTGCCTGAGATCCTGAGCAGTCCCTCCCCAGCCTTCCTGGAGCCCCCTTCAGATCCTGGAAGGCCACAATGAGGTCACCTCAGAGCCTTCTCTTCTCCAGACTGAACAGCCCCAACTCCTTCAGTCTGTGCTCACAGCAGAGCAGCTCCAGCCCTCTGCTCCTCCTCCTGGCCCTGCTCTGGACACCTTCCAGCACCTCCAGATCCCTCTTGCCATAGGGGCTCCAGAACTGGAGGCAGGACTCCAGGTGGGGTCTCCCCAGAGCTGAGCAGAGGGGGAGAATCACCTCCCTTGCCCTGCTGGCCACACTTCTCCTGCTGCAGCCCAGGCTCTGCTTGGCTTTCTGGGCTGCAAGTGCACACTGAGAGCTCCTGCTGAGCTTCTTCTCCCCCAGCACCCCCAAGGCTCTCTCCTCAGGGCTGCTTTCCAGCCAGTCCCTGCCCAGCCTGCATTTGTGCCTGGGATTGCCTCCAGCCAGCTGCAGGACCCTGCCCTTGGTCTTGTTGAACCTCCTGAGGTTGGCTTGTGCCCAGCTCTCCAGCCTGCCCAGCTCCCTCTGGATGGATCCCTTCCCTCCAGCTGTCTGCTGCACCACACAGCTTGGTGTCAGCAGCAACCCTGCTGAGGCTGCACTCAGTGCCACTGTCCTCAGGCCCCAGGCCAGGAGGCTTGGCCAGGTTGGGAGGGCTCTGAGAGAGGCTGTCAGGGAGCACAGCCCTGTGCCTGCTGCTGCAGGGCTGGGAGAAGATTAGCTTTGTTTTAGCACCAATTAAAGCAGGAAGGGTTCCTGGGATTAGGATCAGTGCAGTTTGATGTCGCCACTTGCTTGGTTCCCTTCCCTCCCTGCTGGGCAGGCAGAGCTCTCCCAGGCAGGAGCTGGGGAAGCAGTTCAGGCCAAACACAGTGACAGAGTGTGGGAGCCCTGAGTTCTCCTGGAGAGCACTTGGAGCAAGCTGCCCTGGGCTGGGAGCAGCCTGCAGGCTGTGTGCTTCTGCCTGCACAGCACAGGAAGTGTCTCTTGCTGGATCCAAAGGGCAGCAGGACTGACAAAGGAGTGCAGCCCCCAGAGCCCTGCAGCCAGGGGCTGGGGGGGCAGAGGACAGCAGGAGGCTGAGCAGCAGCAGTGTGGTGCTTGGTGGCACCACCCAGAGAGCCTCAGGGGATGGTGCCAGAGTGTCACAGAGCCACAGAGCTGCCAGGGCAGGGAGGGAGCTCAAGGCTCAGCCAGCTCCAACCCCCTGCCATGGGCAGGGACACCTCACACCACAGCAGGTTGCTCCATCCCCCCATCCTTTCCCTCCCTGACACCCCAGAGCAGAGGGGCAGGATCCTCTCCCTCCACCTCTGGACACTCACAAGTCCATGGGACTGGATGGGATCCATCCTAGGGAGCTGAGAGAGCTGGCAGAGGAGCTGCCAAGCTGCTCTCCATCATTTTCCTCCAGTCCTGGCTCACCAGTGAGGTCCCAGAGGACTGAAAGTGGCCAAGGTGGTCCCCATCCACAGGAAGGGTCAGATGGAGGAACCTGGAAGCTCCAGGCCTGGCAGCCTGAGCTCAGTGCCAGGGAAAGTGATGGAGCAGATTATCCTGGGGGCAATCACTGCACCTGAAGGATGGCCAAGGGCTCAGGCCCAGCCAGCATGGAGTTAGGAAGGGCAGGTCCTGCCTCTCCAACCTGATCTCCTTCCATGCCCAGGGCACTGCCTGGTGGCTGTGGGGCAGGCTGTGGATGTGGTCTGCCTGGGCTGCAGCAAGGCCTTTGCCACCATCCCCCACAGCAAACTCCTGGCCAAGCTCTCAGCCCCTGGCTGGGACAGCAGCTCTCTGAGCTGGGTTAGGAACTGGCTGGAGGCTGAGCCCAGGGAGTGGTGGGGAATGGTGCCACAGCCAGCTGGCAGCCAGGCACCAGTGGTGTGCCCCAGGGAGCAGTGCTGGGCCCTGTGCTCTTTAACATCTTCATTGATGATCTGGAGGAGGGGATGGAGTCAGTCATCAGCAAATGTGCAGCTGACACCAAGCTGGGAGCAGATGTTGGTCAGTGAGAGGGCAGAAGGGCTCTGCAGAGGGACCTTGCCAGGCTGGACAGATGGGCAGAGGCCAACAGGATGGCATTCAAGAAGTCCAAGTGCCAGGGGCTGCACTTTGGCCACAGCAACCCCAGGCAGAGCTACAGGCTGGGGGCAGAGTGGCTGAGAGCTGCCAAACAGAGAGGGACCTGGGGGTGCTGATTGACAGCTGCCTGAACAGGAGCCAGCAGTGTGCCCAGGGGGCCAAGAAGGCCAAGGGCATCCTGGCCTGCATCAGGAAGAGTGTGGCCAGCAGGAGCAGGGAGCTCATCCTGCCCTGTGCTCAGCACTGCTGAGGCCACACCTTGAGTCCTGTGTCCAGTTCTGGGCTCCTCAGGTTAGGAAAGAGGTTGAGCTGCTGGAAGGTGTCCAGAGAAGGGCAAGAAAGCTGGGGAGGGGTCTGGAGCACAGCCCTGTGAGGAGAGGCTGAGGGAGCTGGGGTTGCTTAGCCTGGAGAAGAGGAGGCTCAGGGGAGACCTTCTTGCTCTCTGCAACTGCCTGCAGGGAGGTTGTAGCCAGGTGGGCTCCAGGCACCCAGGCAGCCAGCAGCAGAACAAGAGGACACAGTCTCAAGCTGTGCCAGGGGAGGTTTAGGCTGGAGGTGAGGAGAAAGTTCTTCACCGAGCGAGTCATTGTCATTGGGATGTGCTGCCCAGGGAGGTGGTGGAGTCCCCATCCCTGGAGGTGTTCAAGAGGGGATTGGATGTGGCACTTGGTGCCATGGTTCAGTCATGAGGTCTGTGGTGATAGGTTGGACTCAATGATCCTCGAGGTCTCTTCCAACCTTAGTTATACTGTGTGATACTGTGACACCTCCAGGCAGGAGGCTTGCACCACCTCCCTGGGCAGCCTGTGCCAGGCTCTCACCTCCCTCCTGGGCAACAACTTCTTCCTCACAGCCAATCTCAATCTCCCCACTCCTAGTTCTGCTCCATCCCCCCCACTCCTATCCCTCCCTCACACCCTCCAAAGTCCCTCCCCAGCTTTCCTGCAGCCCCCTGCAGATCCTGGAAGGCCACAATGAGGTCTCCTGGGAGCCTTCTCCTCTCCAGCCTGCACAACCCCAACTCCCTCAGGCTGTGCTCACAGCAGAGGAGCTCCACTCTGGGGCTCCTGGGCAGTGCTGCTCTCCAGCACCTGAGGCTCTGAGATCCTTCAGTGGGAGCCAAGGCACCCAGACAGGGCTGTGAGCTTCAGACCAGAGGATGCTGGCAGCATCCTGATCACCCCAGGTGCTGGCACAGGGACTGCTCCTAGAGCAGCAGCACCCAACGTGCCCAGGGTGGTGGAGATCATCTTGCCCTCAGTCCCAGAAGGACTTTGAGGGCTGGAGCAGGGCCAGAGAAGGGCAACAGAGCTGGGGAAGGGTCTGGAGAGCAGGGCTGGGGAGCAGCAGCTGAGGGAGCTGGGGGTGCTGAGCCTGGAGCAGAGGAGGCTGAGGGAGACCTCCTTGCTCTCTGCAGCTCCCTGAGAGGAGGCTGCAGCCAGGGGGGGGTTGGGCTCCTCTCTGAGGGAACAAGTGAGAGGACAGAGAGAGATGGCCTCAGGTTGCCCCAGGGGAGGCTCAGGTTGGCCATGAGGAACAGTTTCTACCCCAGAAGGGTTGTCAGGGCCTGGAGCAGGCTGCACAGGGAGCTGGCTGAGCCCCTCCCTGCTCCCTGCGGAGCTGTGGTGCTGAGGGCCTTGGCTGGCAGCAGGCTTGGCAGAGCTGGGGAGGGGCTGGGCTGGCTGCTCTCAAGGGGCTTTGGTGGTTCTGTGACTTCCTGGTGATGCTGAGTAGTGGAGAGCAGGACTGGCCCAAAGGACCTTAGGAGGTGCTGTGAGCAGGGAAGGAGCAGCAGCAGGCAGGAGGTGATGCCCGTGGGAGAAGACAGCCCCAGGCTCACAGAGCCATGCACAGAGCTAGGCTGGGAGCTGCCCTGGTGGCTCCTGGGGCTGAGGCCCTGGGGCTGCACCAGGCTGTGCAGCTGGGGGCTAAAAACTAATGTGGACTTTGCTAATGGTGGGGAAAGAGCAGAGAAGGAAGCAGGAAATGTGGTTGTGTGAGTGGCTTGGGGCATGGCAGAGGTCTGTGCCACCCTGGGGGGGCAGGGAGGAGGTGGGTGGCAGTGGAGTGTGAGGCTGCATCAAAGCAAGTGGCCCCTGGCAGCTCCCAAGCAGAGGTCAGGAGTTGCTCCCTGCAGCCTGCAGTGCCCATGCAGGGGGAGCCTGGCTGCAAGGCAGGGGGTCCCAAACCCACTGCAGCCCTCAGGGGAGGCTGAGTGCAAGGAGCCTGCCCTGAGACAGGCCCTGAGCTGTGCTCTGCTGGAGGGTGGGGAGGTGCTGGGGGCAGGGAGGTGCCTGCCTCATGCTCTGCTCCTTGGCTGGCCACTGCTGGGCAGAAGATTCTGGTGGCCATGGACCTCTGGTCTGCCTTGGCCCAGCTGTGCCCTTGGTGGGGGAGGCTGAGAGCTCCCCGAGGGGCTCCTGGCCTGTGGGCATGGCTGGGGACCGGGGCAGAGCCATCCCCCAGCCCTGCAGGCAGCAGGAGCAGCTCTCCTCAGGGTTTGGCTGCTCAGAGCCTGCTCAGCAGCTGCTCCTTCTCCCCCTGCTCGCCTCCAGCTCACCAGGCTCTGCCTCCGGACCCTGCGGAGCCCCAGAGGTTGTCCCCTGGCAGCGCTGCCAGGCTCTGGGCACCCCCAGCAGGCTCTGGGCACCTCCAGCAGGCTCTGGGCACCCCCAGCAGCTCTGGGCACGCCCAGCAGCTCTGGGCACCCCCAGCAGGCTCTGGGCACCTCCAGCAGGCTCTGGGCACCCCCAGCAGCTCTGGGCACCCCCAGCAGCTCTGGGCATCCCCAGCAGGCTCTGGGCATCCCCAGCAGCTCTGGGCACCCCCAGCAGGCTCTGGGCATCTCCAGCAGCTCTGGGCACCCCTAGCAGCTCTGGGCACCCCCAGCAGCCCTGGGCACCCCCAGCAGGCTCTGGGCACCCCCAGCAGCTCTGGGCATCCCCAGCAGCTCTGAGCATCCCCAGCAGCTCTGGGCATCCCCAGCAGGCTCTGAGCATCCCCAGCAGGCTCTGGGCACCCCCAGCAGCCCTGGGCACCTCCAGCAGGCTCTGGGCACCCCCAGCAGCCCTGGGCACCTCCAGCAGGCTCTGGGCACCCCCAGCAGCTCTGGGCATCCCCAGCAGCTCTGAGCATCCCCAGCAGCTCTGAGCATCCCCAGCAGCTCTGGGCATCCCCAGCAGGCTCTGAGCATCCCCAGCAGGCTCTGGGCACCCCCAGCAGCCCTGGGCACCTCCAGCAGCTCTGGTCACCTTCAGCAGGCCTGGGCACCTCCAGCAGGCTCTGGGCACCCCCAGCAGCTCTGGGCACCTCCAGCAGCCCTGGGCATCCCCAGCAGGCTCTGGGCATCCCCCAGCAGCTCTGGGCACCCCCAGCAGCTCTGGGCACCCCCAGCAGGCCTGGGCACCCCCAGCAGGCTCTGGGCACCCCCAGCAGCCCTGGGCACCCCCATCAGCTCTGGGCACCCCCAGCAGGCCTGGGCACCCCCAGCAGCCCTGGGCACCCCCATCAGCTCTGGGCACCCCCAGCAGCTCTTGGCCCCACTCCTTACCTCTGCTCTTCTCTTCCAGGCTGCCCCTCGGGGACCTTCAAGGCCAGCCAGGGGGACGAGGGCTGCCTGCACTGCCCCATCAACAGCCGCACCACCTCGGAGGGAGCCACCAGCTGCGTCTGCCGCAACGGCTACTACCGGGCGGACGCCGACCCCCTCGACATGCCCTGCACCAGTACGTGCCCGGGGGGGCTGGGGGGAGGCACACAGCACTCCCAGCACACACAGCACTCCCAGCACACACAGCACTCCCAGCACTCCCAGCACTCCCAGCACTCACAGCACACACAGCACTCCCAGCACTGAGGGGCTCCCAACAGAGCCCTGAGTGGGCTTATGGAGGAATCACAGCATCACAGAATGGCTTCAGCTGGCAGGGAGCTCAAAGCTCAGCCAGCTCCAGCCCCCTGCCATGCCCAGGGACCCCTCCCCCCAGCCCAGGCTGCTCAAGGCCTCATCCAGCCTGGCCCTGAACACCTCCAGGCAGGAGGCAGCCACAGCCTCCCTGGGCAGCCTGTGCCAGAGTCTCCCCACCCTCACTCTCAACAATTTCTTCCTCATCTCCACTCTCAGTCTCCTCTCTCCCAGCTCAAAGCCATTGTCCTCATCCTGGCACTCCCAGCCCTTGTCCAGAGTCCCTCCCCAGCTCTCCTGGAGCCCTTCAGGTACTGGAAGGTTGCTCTGAGGTCTCCCTGGAGCCTTCTCTTCTCCAGCCCCAGCTCTCCCAGCCTGTGCCCACAGGGGAGGTTTTGCAGCCCTCTCTGTGGCCTCCTCTGGAGCCTCATTCCCTCACCCAGCCTGATTTTAAACACTTCCAGGGGTGGGATGTCCACAGCCTCCCTGGGCCTCCTGCTCCAGGGTCTCAACCCTCTGAGAGTAAAGAACTTCCTCCTAATGCCTGAGGAGGCTCAGAGCACCTTGTCCAGACCCTTCTTACCCAGGGCCACTCTGTGCTCACACCATGGCACAGGCAAGGAGGACACAGACCTGGGCTGGTTTGTGCTGTTCTGGGCAGGAGGATGACTTCCCTCTGGGGCTGTCCCGGGGTCAGAAGCTCTCTGTTGGCACACAGAGAGTTAGAACAAAGGCCAGGAACCAAAACTGCTGCAAGCAGTGACTGGGGAGTTGTGCCAGGGGTGATGAAATGAGCCTGGGATGAGAGGACAGCCTCTGGCTGTGAACAGAAGGGAAAACCTCACTGAGGCTGCTGGAGCCTGGAGCAGGCTGCCCAGAGAGGCTGTGGAGCCTCCTGCTCTGGAGAGATTCCAACCCCCCCTGGATGTGTTCTGTGTGCCCTGCCCTGGGTGACCCTGCTCTGGCAGGGGCTTGGACTGGATGAGCTCTGGAGGTCCCTTCCAAGCCCTGGTGTTCTGTGATGCTGTGGTTCTGTGTGTTCAGCCTGTCCTGAGCCCAGCAGAAGTGCTGAGCCTAGCTCAGTGCTGCAGAGCCTCAGAATGGGCTGGGTTGGAAGGGACCTCCAAAGGTCACAGAACCACAGAGTCACCCAGGCTGGAAGGGACCTCCAAAGGTCACAGATCCACAGAGTCAGCCAGGCTGGAAGGGACCTCCAAAGGTCACAGAACCACAGAGTCACCCAGGCTGGAAGGGACCTCCAAGGTCACAGATCCACAGAATCAGCCAGGCTGGAAGGGACCTCCAAAGGTCACAGATCCACAGAGTCAGCCAGGCTGGAAGGGACCTCCAAAGGTCACAGAACCACAGAGTCACCCAGGCTGGAAGGGACCTCCAAGGTCACAGATCCACAGAGTCACCCAGGCTGGAAGGGACCTCCAAAGGTCACAGATCCACAGAGTCAGCCAGGCTGGAAGGGACCTCCAAAGGTCACAGAACCACAGAATCAGCCAGGCTGGAAGTGACCTCCAAAGGTCACAGATCCACAGAGTCAGCCAGGCTGGAAGGGACCTCCAAAGGTCACAGAACCACAGAATCAGCCAGGCTGGAATGGACCTCCAAAGGTCACCAAGTCCAACCAACCACCCAACCCCAACTGATCAACCAGACCCTGGCACCAAGTGCCTCATCCAAGCTCTGCTTAAACACCTCCAGGGACACCACCCCCACCCCCTCCCTGGGCAGCACATCCCAGAGGGAATCTCTCTGTCTAAACCTCCCCTGGCACAGCTTGAGACCGTGTCCTCTTGTTCTGGGGCTGGGTGCCTGCCTGGGAGAAGAGCCCAACCCCCACCTGGCTCCAACCTCCCTTCAGGGAGTTGGAGAGAGCAAGAAGGTCTCCCCTGAGCCTCCTCTTCTCCAGGCTAAGCAACCCCAGCTCCCTCAGCCTCTCCTGCCAGGGCTGTGCTGCAGACCCCTCCCCAGCCCCGCTGCCCCTCTCTGGTCACTCTCAGGAGCCTCCTGTCTGTGCTCTCCGCAGCCATCCCCTCGGCCCCCCAGGCTGTCATCTCCAGCGTCAACGAGACCTCGCTGGTGCTGGAGTGGAGCCCTCCGCGGGACGCGGGGGGCAGGGAGGACCTGGTGTACAACATCATCTGCAAGAGCTGCGGCTCGGGGCGGGGAGCCTGCACCCGCTGCGGGGACAACGTGCAGTTCGCCCCCCGGCAGCTGGGGCTGGCCGAGCCCCGCGTCTACATCAGCGACCTGCTGGCGCACACCCAGTACACCTTCGAGATCCAGGCGGTCAACGGCGTCACCGACCAGAGCCCCTTCTCCCCACACTTCGCCTCCGTCAACATCACCACCAACCAGGCCGGTGAGCTGCCGGGGCCGGGGGCAGGGCCGAGCGGCGGTGGGAGGAGAATCGCCACGGGCTGAAGAGGGATCGGCTGGGGAGAGCCGAGCTGGGGAGAGCCGAGCCGGGGAGCCCTGAGCTGGGGAGGGTTGAGCCGGGGAGCGCTGAGCCGGGGAGGGCTGAGCCGGGGAGGGTTGAGCCGGGGAGGGTTGAGCCGGGGAGGGCTGAGCCGGGGAGGGTTGAGCCGGGGAGGGCTGAGCTGGGGAGGGCTGAGCCGGGGAGCGCTGAGCCGGGGAGCGCTGAGCCGGGGAGGGTTGAGCCGGGGAGGGCTGAGCCGGGGAGGGTTGAGCCGGGGAGGGTTGAGCCGGGGAGGGCTGAGCCGGGGAGGGTTGAGCCGGGGAGGGCTGAGCCGGGGAGGGTTGAGCCGGGGAGGGCTGAGCCGGGGAGGGCTGAGCCGGGGAGCGCTGAGCCGGGGAGCGCTGAGCCGGGGAGGGTTGAGCCGGGGAGGGCTGAGCCGGGGAGGGTTGAGCCGGGGAGGGCTGAGCCGGGGAGGGCTGAGCCGGGGAGGGTTGAGCCGGGGAGGGCTGATCTGGGGAGCGCTGAGCCGGGGAGGGCTGAGCCGGGGAGGGCTGAGCCGGGGAGGGTTGAGCCGGGGAGGGTTGAGCCGGGGAGGGCTGAGCCGGGGAGGGTTGAGCAGGGGAGGGTTGAGCTGGGGAGGGCTGAGCCGGGGAGGGCTTGGCTGGGCTCTGCCTCCCCACCTCGCTCGGCACTGAGGTGAGAACGGAGGTGTCATGGGAATGATAGATGTTGGTGTGGTGAACAGCAGCAACAGCAACAAGGATAATTGATTGGTTATTAGAATCATAGAATCATAGAATCAATAAGGTTGGAAAAGACCTCAGAGATCATCAAGTCCAACCTACTACCTAATATGCAGCACCTCCTGACAGATAACCCATGGCTCCAAGTGCCACATCCAATCCCCTCCTGAGCACCTCCAGGGATGGGGACTCCACCACCTCCCTGGGCAGCACATCCCAAGGGCCAATTACTCATTCTGTGAAGAACTTTCTCCTCACCTCCAGCCTAAACCTCCCCTGGCACAGCCTGAGACTGTGTCCTCTTGTTCTGGTGCTGGCTGCCTGGGAGAAGAGCCCAACCCCCACCTGGCTCCAACCTCCCTTCAGGGCATTGCAGAGAGCAAGAAGGTCTCCCCTGAGCCTCCTCTTCTCCAGGCTAAGCAACCCCAGCTCCCTCAGCCTCTCCTCACAGGGCTGTGCCCCAGACCCCTCCCCAGCTTTCTTGCCCTTCTCTGGACACCTTCCAGCAGCTCAACCTCTTTCCTGACTTGAGGAGCCCAGAACTGGACACAGGACTCAAGGTGTGGCCTGAGCAGTGCTGAGCACAGGGCAGGATGAGCTCCCTGCTCCTGCTGGCCACACTCTTCCTGCTGCAGGCCAGGATGCCCTTGCCCTCCTGGGCACACTGCTGGCTCCTGTTCAGGCAGCTGTCCACCAGCACCCCCCAGGTCTCTTTCTGCCTGTAGTATGTGAGATGGGAAATGAATGATACTATGTGAATTCTTCATTAGTGTGGCTCCACCTCCCCATGCCACTTGGGACAAAGATTAGGAAGCTCATTCCACATGCCATAGCAACACCTGGGTTTATGTCCATCTGTGGATCTCTAAATAGGTAAACAGAGAATGTTTGTGTCACTGGTGTCTAAATACACACATTTTTATTGCAATTGCTGCAATAACAAACATTGTCTCTAGGAGATGGTTTATAATCTTTTATTTCCAGGATTTTGTTTCCATTAGGACATGAATCTGTGTCACAGTTGTGTCAGTAACAAAAAGATCTGTGTGATGTTGATGTACTGCTGGTAGGAATGCTGGATATTTATAGTGTCACACAATCAGTCAGGGTTGGAAGGGACCCCAAGGCTCAGCCAGCTCCAACCCCCCTGCCGTGGGCAGGGACACCTCACACCGCAGCAGGCTGCCCACAGCCACCTCCAGCCTGGGCTTAAACACCTGGGCTTAAACAGGCAGAGCTACAGGCTGAGAGCTGCCAAACAGAGAGGGGCCTGGGGGTGCTGATTGACAGCTGCCTGAACAGGAGCCAGCAGTGTGCCCAGGGGGCCAAGAAGGCCAAGGGCATCCTGGCCTGCATCAGGAACAGGCCAGCAGGAGCAGGGAGCTCATCCTGCCCTGTGCTCAGCACTGCTCAGGCCACACCTTGAGTGCTGTGTCCAGTTCTGGGCTCCTCAGGTTAGGAAAGAGGTTGAGCTGCTGGAAGGTGTCCAGAGAAGGGCAAGAAAGCTGGGGAGGGGTCTGGAGCACAGCCCTGTGAGGAGAGGCTGAGGGAGCTGGGGTTGCTTAGCCTGGAGAAGAAGAGGCTCAGGGGAGACCTTCTTGCTCTCTGCAACTCCCTGCAGGGAGGTTGGAGCCAGGTGGGGGTTGGGCTCTTCTCCCAGGCAGCCAGCACCAGAATAAGAGGCCACAGTCTCAAGCTGTGCCAGGGGAGGCTTAGGCTGGAGGGGAGGAGGAAGTTCTTCCCAGCAAGAGAGATTGGCCCTTGGGATGTGCTGCCCAGGGAGGTGGTGGAGTCCCCATCCCTGGAGGTGTTCAGGAGGAGACTTGATGGGGTGCTTGGTGCCATGGGTTAATTGATTAGGTGGTGTTGGATGATAGGTTGGACTTGGTGATCTTGAAGGTCTTTTCCAACCTGGTCTATTCTATTCTATTCTATTCTATTCTATTCTATTCTATTCTATTCTATTCTATTCTATTCTATTCCATCCCATCCCATCCCATCCCATCCCATCCCATCCCATCCCATCCCATCTAACTATTCAATATTCCCATAACTGGCACACAAATATTATGTCAATACTTCTATCCTGCACACAAATGTAACACACATTGATATCTTTATTCAAATTACCACTCTGCCCTTATCTCCTGTTGCATCTTTTATGAGTTATTATATTTGCATCAATGCAATCTGTAAGCTTTTAGTTCATGTAGAGGCAACAGATGAGGAGAAGCCCAGAAATTAATGTTAGTATCTTAATTGTCTATCAGTTTGGTTCCCCCTCCCACACAGCTTGATGTAAAGATCAGCAAGGTTGGTCCCTCTAGAGTGATGTATCACAGTGTCACAGTCTCACAGTATCACCAAGGTTGGAAGAGACCTCAAGGATCACCAAGTCCAAGCTGTCACCACAGACCTCATGACTGAACCATGGCTCCAAGTGCCACATCCAATCCCCTCTGGAACACCTCCAGGGATGGGGACTCCACCACCTCCCTGGGCAGCACATCCCAAGGGCCAACAACTCTCTCAGTGAAGAACTTTCTCCTCACCTCCAGCCTCAACCTCCCCTGGCACAGCTTGAGACTGTGTCCTCTTGTTCTGGTGCTGGCTGGCTGGGAGCAGAGCCCAACCCCCACCTGGCTCCAGCCTCCCTGCAGGGAGTTGCAGAGAGCAAGAAGGTCTCCCCTCAGCCTCCTCTTCTCCAGGCTAAGCAACCCCAGCTCCCTCAGCCTCTCCTCCCAGGGCTGTGCTCCAGACCCCTCCCCAGCTTTGTTGCCAGAGCTGCAGCTGCAGAGTGCTTCAGTGCTGCAGGGAGAGGCTGCAGAGGGAAAGTCAGGGAGCAGAGGGCAGGGACTGGCAGAGCCCTGGGCTGTGACCATCCCAGAGGGATGGATGAGCACTGCCAGGAGGGAAGCTTGAGCTGAGGGAAGGTGACGCAGCAGCCACCTGCTGCCTCCCCCAGAGCTGCTGTCCCCTTCCCCAGCCAGGGCTGCCCTTGGCCTTTGCCTCAGCAGGGTTCATCCTGCAGCTCTCTCATGGCCATGGGAATAGAGCCACAGAGCTGCCAGGGCTGGAAGGGAGCTCAAGGCTCAGCCAGCTCCAACCCCCTGCCATGGGCAGGGACACCTCACACCACAGCAGGTTGCTCACAGCCACCTCCAGCCTGGCTGCAAACACCTCCAGGCAGGAGGCTTCCACCACCTCCCTGGGCAGCCTGTGCCAGGCTCTCACCACCCTCCTGGGCAACAATTTCTTCCTCACAGCCAATCTCAATCTCCCCACTTCTAGTTTTGCTCCATCCCCCCCAGTCCTATCCCTCCCTGACAGCCTCAAAACTCCCTCCCCAGCTTTCCTGGAGCCCCCTGCAGATCCTGGGAGGCCACAATGAGGTCTCCTGGGAGCCTTCTCCTCTCCAGCCTGCACAGCCCAGCTCTCCCAGCCTGCCCCCAGGGCAGAGCAGCCTCTCCTGCAGACACAGGCAGTGAGAAGCTCCTCTGGAGGGAGCATGAAGAGCTCACTGCACCCATCTGGATCAGCCTTCCCTGCTCTGAGGTGGCCTTTCAGAGCCTGCATCCTGCCCCAGCTCATTGTAGAAGGTGCTGGGTTGCTCCTGCTGTGCCTAGCTGCTGTGCCCAGCTGTCCTGCCCAGCTGCTGTGCCCAGCTGTTGTGACTCAGCTGCTGTCCCCAGCTGCTGTCCCCAGCTGTTGTGCCCAGCTCTCCTGCCCAGCTCTCCTGCCCAGCTGTCCTGCCCAGCTGCTGTGCCCAGCTGCTGTGCTGCACCAGAGCCATTGTCCTCCAGCTGCTGCTGCTCCCTTCAGAGCCCCAAGTGCTCTCTCAGCCCTGTGGGCAGCCACTGCCTCCCTGCTGCCCTCTGCCTTGGTCCCTTCAGCTGCTGCTTCCCTCAGGGCAGTCTCCCTGCTGCAGCAAGGCCTGGGGCTGGGTTTCCAGGCCCAAGCACAACCTCTGGGTTAGGAACTGGCTGGAGGCTGAGCCCAGAGAGTGGTGGTGAATGGTGCCACAGCCAGCTGGCAGCCAGGCACCAGTGCTGTGCCCCAGGGAGCAGTGCTGGGCCCTGTGCTCTTTAACATCTTCATTGATGATCTGGATGAGGGCATTGAGTCCATCATCAATAAATTTGCTGATGACAGCAAGCTGGGGGCAGGAGTTGATCTGCTGGAGGCTAGAGAGGCTCTGCAGAGGGACCTGGACAGGCTGGACAGATGGGCAGAGGCCAAGGGCAGGAGATTGAACACATCCAAGTGCCAGGTTCTGCACATTGGCCACAGCAACCCCAGGCAGAGCTACAGGCTGGGGGCAGAGTGGCTGAGAGCAGCCAGGCAGAGAGGGACCTGGGGGTGCTGGTTGATGGTAGGCTGAACATGAGCCTGCAGTGTGCCCAGGGGGCCAAGAAGGCCAAGAGCATCCTGGCCTGCATCAGGAAGAGTGTGGCCAGCAGGAGCAGGGAGGTCATTCTGCCCCTGTACACTGCACTGGTTAGGCCACACCTGGAGTCCTGTGTCCAGTTTTGGGCTCCTCAGGTTAGGAAAGAGGTTGAGCTGCTGGAAGGTGTCCAGAGAAGGGCAAGAAAGCTGGGGAGGGGTCTGGAGCACAGCCCTGTGAGGAGAGGCTGAGGGAGCTGGGGTTGCTTAGCCTGGAGAAGAGGAGGCTCAGGGGAGACCTTCTTGCTCTCTGCAACTCCCTGAAGGGAGGTTGGAGCCAGGTGGGGGTTGGGCTCTTCTCCCAGGCAGCCAGCAGCAGAACAAGAGGACACAGTCTCAGGCTGTGCCAGGGGAGGTTTAGGCTGGAGGTGAGGAGGAAGTTTTACTCAGAGAGAGTGATTGCCCATTGGAATGTGCTGCCCAGGGAGGTGGTGGAGTCCCCATCCCTGGAGGTGTTCAGGAGGAGACTTGCTGGGGTGCTTGGTGCCATGGGTTAGTTGTTTAGGTGGTGTTGGATGATAGGTTGGACTTGGTGATCTTGAAGGTCTCTTCCAACCTGGTCTATTCTATTCTACTCTATTCTACTCTATTCTACTCTATTCTATTCTATTCTATTCTATTCTATTCTATTCTATTCTATTCTATTCTATTCTATTCTATTCTATTCTCCTCCTCACCTCCCTGCCTCAGCCCTCAGGCCATGGCCCCTGCTCTGCCCAGGGGTTGTCATTCCCAGCACTGCCACTGTGGAGCCTGAGGAGGGACTTGCAGCAGGGCTTTGCTGTCACTCCCAGACCTCCAATGCCTTCATCTCAGAATTGTTTGGGTTGGAAAAGACCTTTCAGATCCTTGAGCCCAAGAGGAGATTGTGGGGAGACCTGAGAGCTGCCTTTCAGCACCTGAAAGGAAGCACAGGAGGGCTGCAGAGGACCTTTGCATGAGGGGGTCTGAGCCTGGCCAGGGGGGGAAGGGTTTGGAGCTGAGGCAGAGCAGGGTCAGAGTGGAGCTGAGGAAGAAGCTCTTCAGCAGGGGGGAGCTGAGCCTCTGGCACAGGCTGCCCAGGGAGGCTGTGGCTGCCTCCTGCCTGGGGGTGTTCAGGGCCAGGCTGGATGAGGCCCTGAGCAGCTGAGCCTGGTTGAGAGCTGTCCCTGGGCATGGCAGGGAGGTTACAGTGGATGAGCTCTGAGGTCTCTTCCAAGCTGAGCCATCCTCTGGCTCTGTGATTGTCTAACTCTAGCAGCTCACAGAGGCAGAGAATGAACCAGGCTGGAAAAGACCTCAGAGATCATTGAGTCCAACCTCTCACCCAGCACCACCTGAGCAACTCAACCATGGCCCCAAGGGCCTCATCCAGGCTCCTCCTGAACACCTCCAGGGATGGGGACTCCACCACCTCCCTGGGCAGCACATCCCAAGGGCCAATCTCTCTTGCTGGGAAGAATTTCTTGCTAACATCAGCCTGAACCTCCCCTGGCACAGCTTGAGACTGTGTCCTCTTGTTCTGCTGCTGGCTGCCTGGCAGAAGAGCCCAACCCCCACCTGGCTCCAACCTCCCTGCAGGGAGTTGCAGAGAGCAAGAAGGTCTCCCCTGAGCCTCCTCTTCTCCAGGCTAAGCAACCCCAGCTCCCTCAGCCTCTCCCCCCAGGGCTGTGCTCCAGACCCCTCCCCAGCTCTGTTGCCCTTCCAGCACCTCAACATCTCTCTTGAGAAGCTCCTCAGCCAGCTCAGCCTTACCTCCCCCTGCCACCTCTGCATGGGCACTCTGCCTCCCCAGGAGATGTCTTCTCTCCCTTCTGAGGGCAGCTTTGCTCTCCCCTGCCCCCAGCTCCCTGCTGTGCAGCTCCCAGCTCCCCTGGCACAGGCAGAAGCTGAGTGGCCTCTGCCCAGAGCTCAGCAGGCTCCCAGGGAGGGAGATGCAGGGCCTGCCACAGCCAGCCCTGTCTCCAGGAGCTGTGGTGTGGCCAAAGAAAGCCTCATACAGGGAGCAGCTTGCCCCCCAAAGCCTCTCCTCAGCCCTGCCAGGGCAGGAGGTCTGTGCCAGGAGGGTGTTTGAGAGCTGTGCCAGCATCCTGAGAGGGAAGGCAGGGGTCAAGGAGCTGAGGGACAAAGACACTTGAGGAGCTGAGAGCTGTGCCAGGCATCAGCCTTCTCGCTGGTGGCAGCACTCAGCCCCTGCTGCCTCACTTCTGGCCATGCTTTGGGGGGGCTGGGGGCTCCTGGAGCTGTGAGGGTTGGCAGGGTCCATGAGTGCCCTGGGAGTGCTGCCAAGGGAAAGGGCTCCTGGGGCAGGGATCAGTGCAGCAGCACAGGGGGAGGGCTCCTCTTGGTCACAGGCTGTGGCTTCTGTGCCCTGGGAGGGGAGGGAGAAGCCTTGGAGGAGCAGGAGACAAACTGAGGCCTTCCCAGTGTGGGAAGAGAGCATCAGGAGCCTTGGGAATGTGTCCCTGCTGTGCCAGTGGGATGAGAAGGGAGGAGGAGCTCTGGGGTCAGAGGCTCTTGGCTGCACACAGAGCCAAGAGCAGCCCTGGGCAGGTGACAGAGGGTGAGGGGCAGCAGGCAGAGGGCCCCCAGGCACTGCCCTGATGAGCCCAGCAGCAGAGTTCTGATCCCTTCCCCTCCCAGCTACCCTGTGCCCTTGCCTCCCCACCCTGGGAGCCATGTGCCAGCAGCAGGTGCCTTGGCTGGGCAGATGTGCAGCTCACAGCTGTGCCCCACGCTGATCCCAGCCACCCCCAGGCTCTGGGTGGCTGTCTCAGCCCAGGCACTTGCTCTGCTTGCTGGACAGGGCTGACCTGGCCGAGCTCAGAGCTCCCTGTGGGTGCCAAAGGCTCTGCCCTGCCCTAGTGCCCTGTGACTGGCTCCAGGCTGCTCCTCTCCAGGCTTTCTTGCCCTCCACCCCAAGGACACTGAGGGCTGGAGCAGGGCCAGGGGAGGGCAGCAGAGCTGGGGCAGGGTCTGGGGAGCAGGGCTGGGGAGCAGCAGCTGAGGGAGCTGGGGGTGCTGAGCCTGGAGCAGAGGAGGCTGAGGGAGACCTCATTGCTCTCTGCAGCTCCTGGAGGAGGCTGCAGCCAGGGGGGTTGGGCTCTGCTCCCCAGGAACAAGGGCCAGGAGGAGAGGCAATGGCCTCAAGCTGCCCCAGGGGAGGCTGAGGTTGGGATTGGGACAGCAGTGGTCAGGGCCTGGCAGAGGCTGCCCAGGGGGTGCTGGAGTCCCCATCCTGGAGGTTCCAGACCCCTGTGGCCATGGCTCCTGGGGCCAGGCTCTGGTGGCCATGGTGGGGCTGGGCTGCAGCAGGATGTCCCTGCTGAGTGCAGGGGTGGGACTGGGTGGGCTTTGCAGGTCCCTTCCCACCCAGAGCACTGCCTGAGTGCTGCTCTGCTGTGGGGCTGGCTGGGATCCAGCTGCAGGGCTCTCACTCTGGGGGTCTCACACTCTCTTACAGCCTTGCTTCAGCACAAGGCCAACACAAACACTGCCAGCACAGAGGAGGACCAAGGCACCTCCAGGGAGAGACTGAGAGGTGGAGCCAGGGCCTGAGGCTGGGGTTCAGCAGTGGAAAGTGTGGGGCCAGGCACCTGGGGCAGCAGCAGAGCCAGCAGCTGGCAGCTGGAGGCAGCTGAGGAGGAGCTGGTGGTAGGCAGCAGGAAGGAGAGAGCTCTGCAGGGCAAAACCAGCACAGGCAAGCCTGGGGGGCACCAAAGCTGTGAAGGCTCACTGCCTGCCCCTGCTCAGAGCTTGGGTGGGCACCTCACCATGGGCACAGGTGACAGATGTCAGGGGCTGGAAGGGACCCAAAAAGATCACTGAGTTCACCCCCCCTGCCAGAGCAGGACACAGAACCCAGCACAGGGCACACAGAACACATCCAGGCAGGGCTGGAAGGCTCCAGAGGAGACTCCACAACCTCTCTGGGCAGCCTGCTCCAGGCCTCTGGGAGCCTCACGGATCCTCCTCATGCTGAGCTGGAGCCTCCTGTGCTGCAGTCTCCATCCACTGCCCCTTGGCCTATCCCAGGGCACAGTGAGCAGAGCCTGGCCCTGTCCCCTCCCTCCTCACCCCCAGCCCTCAGCTATTGATAGACATTGATCAGATCCCTCTCAGCCTTCTCCTCTCCACACTGAACACCCCCAGGGCTCTCAGCCTCTCCTCCCCAGGCAGTGCTGCAGTCCCTTCAGCAGCCTTGGAGCCTCCCTTGGCCTCTCTGCAGCAGATCCCTGTCCCTCCTGAGCTGGGCAGCCCAGGGCTGGATGCAATCTTGCAGGGGAGGTCTCAGCAGGGCAGAGCAGAGGGGGAGAAGAACCTCCCTGGCTCTGCTGCCACTCTCTGCTGAATGCCCCCAGGACCCCCTTGGCCTCTTGGCCCCCAGGGCTCATTGCTGTCCCATGCAGAGCTTGCTGCCCCCCAGCACTCCCAGGTCCCTCTCCTTGGGGCTGCTCTCCAGCAGCTCTCCTCCAGCCTCAGCTGCTGCAGTTTGTTCCTCCTGCCCAGCTGCAGGACTCTGCTCCCATCCTGGCTGAGCCTCAGCAGGTTCCTCTCTGCCAGCTCTCAGCCTGCCCAGGTCTCTGGATGGCCTCACAGCCTTCAGGGGTCTCACCAAGCAGTGTCAGCTGGCCACCCATGCTGGAGAGAGCTGGAGTGTGATGGCTGCAGGTGGAGGGAGAGGCTGAGCAGGGCTCAGGAGTGTCCCTGCAGGGAGCAGACCAGAGAGGTCCTCCTGTGTCCAGCCCTGGTGAGCACAGCCCTGGGAGGAGAGGCTGAGGGAGCTGGGGTTGCTTAGCCTGGAGAAGAGGAGGCTCAGGGGAGACCTTCTTGCTCTCTGCAACTCCCTGCAAGGAGGTTGGAGCCAGGAGGGGGTTGGTCTCTTCTCTTAGGCAGCCAGCAGCAGAACAAGAGGACACAGTCTCAAGCTGTGCCAGGGGAGGTTCAGGCTGGAGGTGAGGAGAAAGTTCTTCACTGAGAGAGAGATTGGCCCTGGGGATGTGCTGCCCAGGGAGGTGGTGGAGTCCCCATCCCTGGAGGTGTTCAGGAGGGGATTGGATGTGGCACTTGGAGCCATGGTTCAGCCATGAGGTCTGTGGTGACAGCTTGGTTTGGTGACCTTTGAGGTCTCTTCCAAGCTTGGTGATTCTGTGAGACTGTGAAGGGTTTGCTGCCTGGGCTGGAGGGGCAGCAGGCAGGGAGGAGAGCTGGGGGAGCAGGGGGCACAGAGAGGTTGGTGACAGGGTGGGGGGAGGACACCAGACACTGTCTGAGCTCCCACAGGGCAGAGCCTGGGACAGAGCAAGCAGAGCTCTGCTGAGCTGCTGCAGGACTGGGGCCCTCAAATCCTGAAAGGTTTCTCCTCTTGGGGACTTGCCTGGAAATGCCTCTGTGACCATCAGTCCTGCTTCAAACCCTCCTGAAGCCTGGGCAGGCTCATGGGGGCTGCTCTTACCCAGCAGCAGCAGCCAGACCTTGCCATGTGCACACTTGGACTCCTGGAAGCAGCTTAGCTCAGTGTGGTGGCTTGAAAATTCCCCCCCTGGTCTCCCCCAGCATTCAGCTGCTCTGCTCTCCCAGCTGGGGGCAGAGGAAGCTGCATCCAGCAGCAGAGCTCCAGCCTGCAGTGCAGTGCAGTGGAGCTGAGCTGCAATATGTGCAGGGGTTTACAATCAGTGGACAGCACAAGAACCTCCCTGGCCAAGGACCAGGGGAAGCTACCAGCTGCTCCCTCCCTGCCTCCCCCTGGACCAAAGGGGCAAGAGAGAGGAGCAGAGAAGTTAGCCTTAGCCAAAGCAATGGAGCCAAGGTCAGGCAGGAGCAAGTGAGGAGCTCTGCAGGGCACAGAAGTGAGGAGAGAGAAATGGTTTGGGGAACTCAATCTTCTGGTAGCTCTCTCTGCACTGGGGTGGTGCAGGGTGAGCTTTGGTTTCCTTCTGACACCCAGCAGTGATTTATTTACCTTGCACTGCTTTGTGCTCAGGATCTGTGAACAGATGTGGGAGGCACAGCCTAAAGCCAGCACAGCCTAAAGCCACCACAGCCTAAAGCCAGCACAGCCTGCAGCCCTTCCTCCCTCCCTCCTCTCTTCCCTTCATCTTCAGCTGCCACCTTCACACTGCCTGCTCCCTGCCACTGCCTGCTCCCTGCTCATCCCTGCTGCTGCCAGCCTGGGCAGGAGGCTGCTGCACTGCTGGGACTGGGCAGGAGCTGGAGAAGGGCCTGGAGCCCCTGGGCTAGAGGAGGGCTGAGGGAGCTGGGGGGGTTGAGGCTGGAGGAGAGGAGGCTGAGGGAGAGCTCCTTGCTCTCTGCAGCTCCCTGCAGGGAGGTTGGGCTGAGGAGGGGGCAGCCTCTGCTCCTTGGTGCCAAGGGCCAGGAGCAGAGGCAATGGTTGCAAGCTGCCCCAGGGGAGGCTGAGGCTGGAAGCAGGAAAGATTTCTGCCCTGGCAGGGATCTCAGCCCTGGAATGGTCTGCCCAGGGCAGTGCTGCAGTGCCCAGCCCTGGGGGGGTTCCAGCAGCTGTGGGGCTGGGGCTTAGGGCCATGGTTTGGTGCTGAGCCTGCAGTGCTGGGTGCAGGGCTGGGCTGGGTGAGCCTGGAGGCCTCTTCCAAGCAGCTCTGATCTGTGAGTCTGTGATCCTGTGACTGAGACCAAGGTGGATCAGGCCAGAGGCAGGGTCCAGCTCTGCTGGCTGGAGCAGAAGCAGCTCTGGCTGCAGAGCCTCCCTGCTCAGAGCCCAGAGTGCAGCAGGGGTCTGCTGGCCAGGCCTGAGGGTGCTGAGTGTGTGCCAGGGGGTGGCTGAGCTCTGAGCTCTGAGCTCTGCAGCTCTGTTCTGTCAGTCTGTGAAATGCTCTTTCCAATCAAACAAATCCTGATGCTATCAAAGTCTCCCCACAAACAGGGGGAGGTCAGCCCAGGGGAGCCTGCCAGGAGGGAGCAGTGCTTGGCAGGTCCTTGTCAGACTCCCTGTGCCCAAGGGGTGCCCAGCAGCAGCATTCCCTCCAGCAGGGTTTCTCTGCTCTTGTTTTGCTTGCTGGAAGTGTCCCCAGTGCTGTGCCCCTGGGAGCAGGTTGGGCTGCAGGTCATTGGCATGTCCTGGGCCAGCACAGTTTGCTTGAGAATCACAGGAGCACAGAGTGCTGTGGGCTGGGAGGGAGCTCCACAGCTCAGCCACTCCACCCCCTGCACCCAGCAGGGACATCCTCCACTGGAGCAGGTTGCCCACAGCCCTCTCCAGCCTCCCCTTCAATAGCTCCAGGGATGGAGCCCAACCACCTCCCTGGGCAACCTGCTGCAGTGTTCCAGCAGCCTCCTGCTGCACAACTTCTTCCTCACATCCAAGCTCAATCTGCTCTGCTCTGCTCTGAAGCCATTGTCCCTGGGGCTGGCCCTGCAGGCCTCTGCCTGCAGTCCCTCTGCAGCCTTCTTGCAGCCCCTTCAGGTCCTGGGAGGTTGCTCTGAGGTCTCCCTGGAGCCTTCTCTTCTCCAGGCTGAACACCCCCAGCTCCCTCAGCCTGTGCCTGCAGGGGAGGTTCTGCAGCCCTCTGATCATTTTCATGGCCTCCTCTGTACTGTTCCCATCAGCTCCAGGTTCTTCTTGTGCTGGGGGCTCCAGACCTGGAGGCAGTGCTGCAGGTGGGCTCTGAGCAGAGCAGAGCAGAGGGCAGAATCTCCTCCCTTGACCTTGTGGCCACTCTGCTTTGGGTGCAGCCCAGGCTGCCCTTGGCCTCCTGTGCTGCAGTCTCACACTCTTGTAGCAGAGCTGCTCCACCTCCCCCCAGAGCCTTCCCTTCCCCATTTGAGGGTCAGTGGGGAGGGAGGGAGGGAGGGTTGGCTGCTGCCAGCCTCCCAGCTGCCTGTTGCTGTTGGCAGTGCCTGGGCTGCCCCCGAGGCTCCTGGAGCTGAGCACAGAGCCTGCCCTGCTCCCCAGCCTGCATGGCAGCAGCTGAATGGGGGCTGCAGACTCCCTTCAACAAAGAGCACAAAGACAGCCAGAAGCCTTCCTCTGCCCTGGCCAAGGCCCTGGGCCTGTGGCCCTGGGAGCTGCTCTGCAGGCTGTAATCCACACCAGAGCTGCCTGATCCCCACGGGGCCGCAGCCAGCAGCAGCTTTGGGCTGCCCTGCTCTGGCTCTGAGCTCTCCCAGCGTTTGTGGCTGCAAACTGAGGGGGCTGGAGGCTGGGAAGGTCTCCAGGCACTCGACACACACAAGCAGAAGTGTGTGGGTAGCAGCCTGCTGGTGCCACCTTGCCAGGAAGCCTGGAAACAAAGCCCTGCCAGGCTGTGCAGCCTCAGCCTCTGCAGCTCTGGAAAGCCTCTGAAATCCAACGAGGCCAAGGGGAGAGTCCTGCACCTGGGAAAGGACAACCCCAGGACCAGGGCAGGCTGGGGACTGAGCTGCTGGAGAGCAGTGCAGAGGAGAGGGAGCTGGGGGTCCTGGTGCACAGCAGGATGCCCCTGAGCCAGCAGTGAGCTCTGGTGGCCTGGAAGGCCAAGGGCAGCCTGGGCTGGATCAGAAGGGCTGTGCTGAGTAGGTCAGAGAGGTTCTCCTGCCCCTCTGCTCTGCCCTGCTGAGGCCACAGCTGGAATCTTGTGTCCAGTTCTGGGCCCTCAGCTCAAGAAGGAGCTCAGGGAACTGCTTGAGAGAGTCCAGCACAGAGGCACAGAGCTGCTGCAGGCTGTGGAACATCTCCTGTGAGGCTGAGAGCTGGGGCTGGGAGCTGGGAGCAGAGCAGCCTGAGGGCTGCCCTCAGTGCTGGGGATCAAGATGTGCAGGGCTGGAGCCAGGCTCTGCTCAGGGATGGCCAAGCACAGCACAAGGAGCACTGGGGGCAGCTGGAGCAGAGGAGGAGCCACAGGAACAGGAGGGGAAACTTTGTCCCTGTGAGGGTGGCAGAGCCTGGAGCAGGCTGCCCAGAGAGGCTGTGGAGTCTCCTGCTCTGGAGAGCCTCCAACCCCTCCTGGATGTGTTCTGTGCCCTGCCCTGGCAGGGGGGTTGGACTGGGTGAGCTCTGGAGGTCCCTTCCAAGCCCTGACATTCTGTGAGGCTGTGAGGCTGTGATCCCAGAGCTGAGGCTGCTGCTGGCTGCAGGGGTGGCTGTTGAAGGGCCCTGCTGCAGTCACCCCTGTGACCCTGTGCTGCTCTCACCCCTGTGACCCTGTGCTGCTCTCACCCCTGTGACCCTGTGCTGCTCTCCTCAGCCTCTGCTGGAGGTAGCTCCTGAGGAAGCCACCACAGGGGAGGACATGGGGGAGCCAGTGGGTGGGCAGACATCTGAGCAGCCCAGGGAGCAGTGAACCCTTTCAGCAGGGCAGACTCCCCCAGAGCAGTGCTGGAGGGCTGCAGCCCAACCTCCCATGCAGAGCAGGGCCAGCAGGCTCAGGCTGAGGGCAGGTCAGAGCTTCCCTTCCTCAGCCAGCTCTGCCTTACTGTGGTGCTGTCAGTGCTCCTGCTGGAGCAGGGCACCCCAAACCCAAGGCCATTGCAGAGCAGGGCCTGTGGTGCTGCCATGGCAGCGGAGAGCTGGGGCTGGAGAAGCTTTGAACCAAAGCCACCAGGTTTCAGGTAGGCACTTGGCTGCAGCTGGGCTCCCAGCACTGAGGTCAGGCTTGGGGCCTGCTCTGGGGACAGATGGACCACTGCATGGTGACAGACAGTCACCTGCTGGGCTCTGGGATGCCTTGGGGCATGAAGGGAAGGCTGGTTTGGGTGAGGCACTGGCACAGCCAGGTCTGCAGGGCAGTGCAGGGAGTTTCCTGGCCTCCTGCTCTGCCCATGGGTGAGAGGCAGTCGCCCAAGCCCCCTGTGCCTGCTTCCCCTGCCTTGCACAGAGGCTCTGGGTGCTGCTGACCTCTCAGGCCCTGGGGTTTGAGCACTGCTGGAGCCTGGATGCCAGCCCAGGTGCCTCCAGGCCCTGTGGGCTCAAGGTTAGGGAGGCTCTTGCTCCGTGTCTGATCACAGCACCATCCTGCAGGGCATCACCCTCTGGGCCCACTGCAGAGTTCTGCTGTTCTTGGGCAGGGCTTGAGGGGCAGAAGGAGCTCTGGGCCCTCCTGGGAGCCCTGTGCTGAGGAATGCCCTCCCCTGCTCCCCCTGGGGGTCCTGCTCCCCCCGGGGGTCCTGCTCCCCCCGACTCCCATGGGCTGGAGCTGCATGGGTCAGCAGTGGTGCTGAGTCCCTGGGTAAAGGGAAGGGAGCTTGTGCACATCCCCAGGCTCCCCAGGTCTCTCCTGGCCAGGGGTGTGAGGCAGGGGCAAAAGTTCAGCCATCCTCTGCCAGATGCCTCTGACTGGAGAGGAGGAGGCTGGGGGGAGACCTTCTGGCTCCCTGCAGCTCCCTGGCAGAAGGTTGGAGCCAGGTGGGTGCCAGGCTCCTCTCCCAGCTAACAAGGGGCAGGAGAAGAGGCAATGGCCTCAAGCTGTGCCAGGGAAGGGAACATTTCTTCACCAGCAGGGCCGTGGGGCCCTGGCAGAGCTGCCCAGGGCAGTGCTGGGGTCCCCATCCCCGGAGGGGAGCTGGGGGCTGTGCTCTGTGCTGTGTGCAGGCAGAGGTTGGGTCGTGGGCAGACTCTTCAGCTCTTTCCCAGGCAATTCTGAGATTCTCTGCCCCACCAGCAGCTCTCTGCCCCTGTTCTGCCCTGCCCCGTGGCCCCTGGGCTCTCCGGTGCCTTCCCTGCCCCTCGGTCTGCCGCGGGGTCAGGCTCTGAATCCCAGTCTCACAGTCTCACAGTCTCACACAGTATCACTTGGGTTGGAAAGGACCTCGAGGGTCATTGAGTCCAACCTATCAACACAGACCCCATGCCTAGACCATGGCACCAAGTGCCACATCCAATCCCCTCTTGAACACCTCCAGGGATGGTGACTCCACCACCTCCCTGGGCAGCACATTCCAATGATGAACGACTCGCTCGGTGAAGAACTTCCTCCTCACCTCGAGTCTAAACCTCCCCTGGCACAGCTTGAGACTGTGTCCTCTTGTTCTGCTGCTGGGTGCTTGCCTGGGAGAAGAGCCCAACCCCTTCCTGGCTCCAACCTCCCTTCAGGTAGTTGTGGAGGGCAATGAGGTCACCCCTGAGCCTCCTCCAGGCTACACAACCCCGACCCGGATCAGGGCTGCCCCTGCACGGGCAATTGCAAACGCCACCGTTCCCTGCTGACCCCCCCCCGAAAAGCAGCTCCCCCTCCTCCCTGGCCGGTAACCGGAGACTGCGGGGACCCAGCTCTGCCAGGAGCGCTGGGGGGGGCTGCTGGAGCGCTCCCAGCTGCTGCCCTGCGCCGTCCCCTGGGGGGCTTCACAGCGCGGCCGCGGCCGGGCTGGCTCTGCAGAGCCAATGTTGACTCTGTCTGACATGCCTGGGGTCAGAGGCATTACGGTGATCAGAGATAGAGGCTTGCTGCCTGCAACCCGAGCCCGCCAGCCCGGCCGGCCGAGGAGCCGAGAGGCTTTGATCGCCTCAGCAGCGCTGCCCCGCGGGCAGGAGCCGCGGCCGGGGCTGAGCCCCCCGGGGCTGGCAGCTGGGGCAGGCAGGGGGGAGGCAGAGTGGAGAGGCAGGGGGCTGGCAGAATGGGGAGGCAGGGGGCTGGCACCTGGGGGAGGCAGGGGGGAGGCAGCTGAGGGAGGCAGGGGGCTGGCAGCTGGAGGAGGCAGGGGGCTGGCAGCTGGGTGAGGCAGGGGGCTGGCAGCTGGGTCAGGCAGGGGGCTGGCAGCAGGGGCAGGCAGGGGGGAGGCAGCAGGGGGAGGCAGCAGGGAGGCAGGGAGCTGGCAGAATGGGGAGGCAGGGGGGAGGCAGCAGGGGGAGGCAGGAGGCTGGCATCTGGGGGAGGCAGGGAGCTGGCAGCAGGGGGAGGCAGGGGGCTGGCAGCAGGGGGAGGCAGGGGGGAGGCAGCAGGGGGAGGCAGGGGGCTGGCAGCAGGGGGAGGCAGGGGGCTGGCAGCTGAGGGAAGCAGGGGGCTGGCAGCTGAGGGAAGCAGGGGGCTGGCAGCAGGGGGAGGCAGGGGGCTGGCAGCAGGGGGAGGCAGGGGGCTGGCAGCTGGGGGAGGCAGGGGGCTGGCAGCAGGGGGAGGCAGGGGGCTGGCAGCAGGAGGAGGCAGGGAGCTGGCAGCTGGAGGAGGCAGGGGGCTGGCAGCTGGAGGAGGCAGGGGGCTGGCAGCTGGGGGAGGCAGGGGGCTGGCAGCAGGGGGAGGCAGGGGGCTGGCAGCTGGAGGAGGCAGGGAGCTGGCAGCAGGGGGAGGCAGGGGGCTGGCAGCAGGGGGAGGCAGGGGGCTGGCAGCTGGGGGAGGCACGGGGCTGGCAGCAGGGGGAGGCAGGGGGCTGGCAGGAGGATGGGGAGGGGGCAGAGGGGGGCAGATTGCATCTGGTCGTGTTTCAAATGGGTCATTCTGCCCCTGTGCTCAGCACTGCTCAGGCCACACCTGGAGTCCTGTGTCCAGTTCTGGGCCCCTCAGGTTAGGAAAGAGGTTGAGCTGCTGGAAGGTGTCCAGAGAAGGGCAAGAAAGCTGGGGAGGGGTCTGGAGCACAGCCCTGTGAGGAGAGGCTGAGGGAGCTGGGGTTGCTTAGCCTGGAGAAGAGGAGGCTCAGGGGAGACCTTCTTGCTCTCTCCAACTCCCTGCAGGGAGGTTGGAGCCAGGTGGGGGTTGGTCTCTTCTGCCAGGCAGCCAGCACCAGAACAAGAGGCCACAGTCTCAAGCTGTGCCAGGGGAGGTTCAGGTCGGATGTGAGGAAGAACTTCTACACAGAGAGAGATTGGCCCTTGGGATGTGCTGCCCAGGGAGGTGGTGGAGTCCCCATCCCTGGAGGTGTTCAGGAGGAGACTTGATGGGGTGCTTGGTGCCAAGGTTCAGTTGTTTAGGTGGTGTTGGATTGGATGATAGGTTGGACTTGGTGATCTTGAAGGTCTCTTCCAACCTGGTCTATTCTATTCTATTCTATTCTATTCTATTCTATTCTATTCTATTCTATTCTATTCTATTCTGTTCTGTTCTGTTCTGTTCTGTTCTATTCTATTCAAGAGCCCCAAAAGGGAAGCTGTGGTAAGGTCCTGGTGTCCCCCAGCAGCTGGGCTGGAGCCTGGAGCCACAAGGTCCTACCAAACCCCCCCCAGCAAAGAGCCAGGCAGGAGCCTGGAGCCACAGAACCACCTGGCTGGAAAAGATCATCAAGCCCAGCCCAACACCTCCCTGTGCACAGCTGCTAGACCCTGAGCTCCTCATCCAGACAGCTCTTAAGCACCTCCAGGGCTGGGGACTCCACCACCTGCCTGCTGCCCCTTGGCTGAGGACATTTCCCCCAGCCTACACCTGCTGCAGCTTGAGGCCATTTCCTCTCCTGCCACTTGTGAGCTGGGAGAGGAGGCTGCCCCCACCTGGCTCCAGCCTCCTTTCAGGGAGTCACAGAGCCCAGTAAGGTCTCCCCTCAGCCTCATCCTCTCCTGGCTAAACAGCTCCAGGTCCTGAGCTGCTCCTGCCCTGGCCACAGCTGGAGTCCTGGGTCCAGCTCTGAGCTCCCCAGTTCCAGAGGGACAGGGAAATACTGGAGAGAGTCCAAGAAAGGCTCTGAGGATGCTGAAGGGACTGGGACCTGTGTGAGGAGGAGAGGCTGAGAGCCCTGGGGCTGCTTGGGCTGCAGAGAGCCTGAGAGGAGATCTGAGCAGTGGTTACAAACAGCTGAGGGGTGGGGGGCAAGGAGCAGAGGCCAGGCTCTGCTCAGTGGTGCCCTGGGACAGGCCAAGGGGCAGTGGACACACACTGGGGCCCAGGAGGCTCCAGCTCAGCATGAGGAGAAACTTCTTGACCACAGTGAAGGCTGCTGGGGGCCTGGAGCAGGCTGCCCAGGGAGGTTGTGGAGTTTCCTGGCCTGGAGCCTTTCCAGCCCCCCCTGGCTGTGCTCTGTGTGCCCTGCCCTGGCTGGCCCTGCTCTGGCAGGGGGCTTGGACCCAGTGATGTCCCTTCCAACCCCTCCCATGCTGTGACTCTGTGATTCCTCAGGGTGATGCTGCCTGGGGAGTCCAGGCCCCTGGGCTGCTCTCTGGAGTTGCTGTGGCTGGTGGCAGTGTCAGGTCCAGTTTGATTCGCCTTCCAGCAGCAGGACAGCTTCCTACCCTGCACAGGGTGACCTGCCAGGGCTTCACAGCAGCACAGAGCCTCTCTCTAGAGGCTCTGAAGTCACCCTGAAGTGCTTGTGGATGTTGCCTGGTGTGTAGCTGGAGGTGGGCTTGTGGCACAGCCTGCTGGCACAGCCTGCTGGCACAGCCTGCTGGCACCTACTGGAAAGGGCTTGCAGTGGCCCCTGGCAGCTGTGATGAACCAAGGGGCAGGAGTCAGAGCAGAACATTGCCCTCAGCCCTCAAAGCCTGTAGGAACAGGATGGTTGTAGCCCTGGGGGTCCCTTGGGGTGGGATGAACCAGCAGACAGGAGGGACCAGGCAGTGTCAGAGGGGGCAGGGTATGGAATCATAGATTCATAGAGTTGTTTGGGTTGGAAAAGCCCTCTGAGAGCATCCAGTCCAAGCAGCAACCCAACCCCACCATGGCCACCAAACCCTGGCCCCAAGTGCTTCTGGAACACCTCCAGGCTTGGGGCCTCCGCCACCTCCCTGGGCAGCCTGTGCCAGGCCCTGCCCTTATGTTGCTCAGTGCCTGTGAGGAGGGAGCTTGGCTGCCCCCCTGCTGAGGCAGTCCTGACACACTCCCATGGCTTTATTTGTGCTCTCTGTTCTGAGAAGATGGAGAGGGGAGAGGAGGGAGGTGACCTCTGCCTCCTGCCCTCCCTGGAGCTCCACTGAGTGGTGGCCTGGGCTTGCTTTGCCTCTCCTGCAGCCTGGAGAAGCCACAGGGCTGCACTGAGAGAAATGAAAGGAATCTGAGGCCATCCCAGGTGAGGAGGATGTGGAAGGGTTCCTTCCCTTGGGGATCAAGGGTCTCAGTCATGACAGGCCTCCACTCCCTGGGCTCTGTCCCACATGCAGCTGGAGGCACCAGCAGGAGACCTCTGCCTCTGCTCACATCTCCGGGGCTGGCATCTCCAGGGGCTAGGGGCTCTGGGGCACCCCAAGTCTGAGCTCCATGTGTCACAGGGCAGGCTGCTGCTCCAGCATCCCTTTTCCCTGTGCACCTCCCAGCAGGAAGGGAGAGCCAGGAGCCAGCAGCTGGGGAAATGGCTTTGGCCCTGGGCAGTTTGTGCCACCAAGAGCATTTCCAGCCTGGCAGTGGTGCCCACAGCTCAGCTCCTTTCATCACAGGGGAGCCACAGCTCCTGGCACAGGGTGACTGCTCCCACAGGGCCAGGGTTAAATGCTGCTGGCCCAGGCTTTGGTGCTGGCAGCCCAGCTGCCCTCTGGCTGGGCCTGGCACAAAGCAGGCTGGAGGAACAAAGGCCTTTTGTGCTTTGTGTTGGTTTATTGATCTGATCCTTTCTGCCCTTTGTTGGAGCTGTGCTCTGCAGCACTCAGCAGCTCAGCAGAGGGACCTGATGTGTGGCTTGCTCAGGAGCTGCAGGTCAGGAAGGCAGCTTGGGCACTGTGAGCAAAGCTTTCAGTGCCTGTGCTCAGCAGCTCTGGCAGCTCCCCCCTCACCATCTCCTCTGGCTGAAAAGCTCTCCCTGCCCTCTGCAGCTCAGGCTGGTCACAGAGTGCTCCTTGTGCTGAGGGCATCCCCAGGGAGCAGCAGCCCAGACTGGATGCTTTGTGTTCACTTGCTCTGCTTTCATCTCCTTCCCTTGTAGCTGCTGGGGACCAACCTGCTCAGGGCTCAGCAGAATGAGGCAGGGCAGGCAGCAGCAGGCAGGTGGAGGATGGCAGTGCAGAGACATGAGCTGGAGTTGTACAAAGTCTTCCACACGGCCCTGGGGGCAGAGCAGAGAATGGCAGCCAGGACCAGAAGTGGCTGACAGCTCTCAGGCTGTGCTGGCATCCAAGCAGAGCTGGGCAGGCTGAGAGCTGGCTGCAGGCAAACCTCAGGAAGGTCAGTAAGGACCAGTGCAGGGTCCTGCACCTGGGGAGGAGCAACCCCAGGCACCAGGACAGGTTGGAGGCTGCCCTGCTGCAGAGCAGCTCCATGGAGAGAGACCTTGGAGTGCTGCTGGGCAGCAAGGTCTGCAGGGGACAGCAATGTGCCCTGGGGGCTGAGAGAGCCAGTGGGGGCCTGGGGGGCAGCAAGAAGAGAGCCCAGCAGGGCTGGGGAGGTTCTGCTGCCCCTCTGCTCTGCCCTGCTGAGACCACAGCTCCAATCCTGTGTCCAGTGCTGGGCTCCCCAGGTCCAGAGACAGAGACCTGCTGGGGAGAGTCCAAGGGAGAGCCAGGAGGAGGATTTGGGGACTTGAGCATCTCCCTTGTGGAGAGAGACTGAGAGCCCTGGGGCTGTTGAGTCTGGAGAGGAGAAGGCTGAGAGGGATCTGATCAATGTCTGACCTAGAGGCTTGGCAGGGGGTTGGACCTAGATGATCCTTGAGGTCCCTTCTAACCCTAACAATTCTCTGCTTCTATGAATGTCCGGGGGCTGGGGTCAAGGGGAGGAGGCCAAGCTCTCTTTGGTGCTGTGCAGTAACAAGAGAAGGATCAGTGAATGAATACAAACTGGAACAGGGAAGGTTCCACCTCAGCATGAAGAGAAACTTCTTTGGTGTGAGGCTGCTGGAGCCTGGAGCAGGCTGCCCAGAGAGGCTGTGGAGCCTCCTGCTCTGGAGCCTTTCCAACCCCTCCTGGGTGCATTCCTGTGCAGCCTGCCCTGGGTGGTGCTGCTCTGGCAGGGCTTGGACTGGATGAGCTCTGGAGGTCCCTTCCAAGCTCTCCTGTTCTGTGATTCTGTGGCTTCCCAGGCTTGGAAGTGGTGAGGAGCCAGGGTGCCCTGGGCCTTCCCTGGCTTTGCAGCTGCCTGAGTGTTTGTCACCCTCCAGCTAGAGCTTGTCCCTCTGACCAGACTTCAGAGTGCTGCTCTGAGGCCTGGCTGGCTCCAGCAGCCCGGACAGGAGCCTCAGACACCCAGCCCAGCCCAGCCATGACTCACAGGGCAGGGACCTCATCCTGCCTTGTGCTCAGCACTGCTTAGGCCACACCTGGAGTCCTGTGTCCAGCTCTGGGCTCCTCAGGTTAGGAAAGAGGTTGAGCTGCTGGAAGGTGTCCAGAGAAGGGCAAGAAAGCTGGGGAGGGGTCTGGAGCACAGCCCTGTGAGGAGAGGCTGAGGGAGCTGGGGTTGCTTAGCCTGGGGAAGAGGAGGCTCAGGGGAGACCTTCTTGCTCTCTGCAGCTCCCTGAAGGGAGGTTGGAGCCAGGTGGGGGTTGGGCTCTTCTCCCAGGCAGCCAGCACCAGAACAAGAGGCCACAGTCTCAAGCTGTGCCAGGGAAGGTTGAGGCTGGAGGTGAGGAAGAAGTTCTACACAGAGAGAGTGATTGCCCTTGGGATGTGCTGCCCAGGGAGGTGGTGGAGTCCCCATCCCTGGAGGTGTTCAAGAGGGGATTGGATGTGGCACTTGGAGCCATGGTTCAGCCATGAGGTCTGTGGTGACAGCTTGGACTTGGTGATCTGTGAGGTCTCTTCCAAGCTTGGTGGCTCTGTGAGACTGTGATGCTGTGAGTGATTGTTGCTATCTGCTGAACACTCAGGAGGTGCTGAGCACTCTGGGGTGCTGAGCCCACCTTGGGCATCCCCAGCACTGCAGAGAGCTGAGCAGGCCTGGCAGGAGCATCAGGAGGCTGGGCTGGGGCACAGTGGAAGGCTGAGAGCTGGGTCTGGGCAGCCTGCAGAGCAGGACCCTGAGGGGCATCTTCCCCTTCTGAAGGCTCTTAGAAGGGAAGACAGAGCCCAGCTCTTCCCAGAGTTTGCCTTGGACATTGCAGATGTCATCATAGCCACAGGATGGGTTGTGGTGGAGGGGACCTTGAAGTCCATCCAGTTCCAACCCCCTGCCATGGGCAGGGACACCTCACACCAGCACAGGCTGCTGAGGGCCTCATCCAGCCTGGCCCTGAACACCTCCAGGCAGGGGACAGCCACAGCCTCCCTGGGCAGCCTGTGCCAGAGTCTCCCCAGCCTCTCCCTCAAGACTTTCTTCATCATGCAAGACTCATCATCATGCAGTGATGGCAGTGGTGCCCAGGAGCATGGCAGTGGTGGGCAGGAGCGTGGCAGTGATGGGCAGGAGCATGGCAGTAGTGGGCAGGAGCATGGCAGTGGTGGGCAGGAGCATGGCAGTGATGGGCAGGAGCATGGCAGTGGTGGGCAGGAGCATGGCAGTGATGGGCAGGAGCATGGCAGTGGTGGCAGTGGTGGGCAGGAGCATGGCAGTGGTGGCAGTGGTGGGCAGGAGCATGGCAGTGGTGGCAGTGGTGGGCAGGAGCATTGCAGTGCTGGGCAGGAGCATGGCAGTGGTGGGCAGGAGCATGGCAGTGATGGCAGTGGTGGGCAGGAGCATGGCAGTGGTGGGCAGGAGCATGGCAGTGATGGGCAGGAGCATGGCAGTGGTGGCAGTGGTGGGCAGGAGCATGGCAGTGCTGGGCAGGAGCATGGCAGTGATGGGCAGGAGCATGGCAGT
The DNA here is from genome assembly GCF_026170545.1 of Melanerpes formicivorus. Classification (NCBI taxonomy): domain Eukaryota; kingdom Metazoa; phylum Chordata; class Aves; order Piciformes; family Picidae; genus Melanerpes; species Melanerpes formicivorus. The sequence goes on along the minus strand of NW_027142419.1, from coordinate 2,945,921 downwards.
GCTGGGCAGGAGCATGGCAGTGATGGCAGTGGTGGGCAGGAGCATGGCAGTGGTGGGCAGGAGCATGGCAGTGATGGCAGTGGTGGGCAGGAGCATGGCAGTGATGGCAGTGGTGGGCAGGAGCATGGCAGTGATGGGCAGGAGCATGGCAGTGGTGGCAGTGGTGGGCAGGAGCATGGCAGTGATGGGCAGGAGCATGGCAGTGGTGGCAGTGGTGGGCAGGAGCATGGCAGTGGTGGGCAGGAGCATGGCAGTGATGGGCAGGAGCATGGCAGTGATGGGCAGGAGCATGGCAGTGGTGGCAGTGGTGGGCAGGAGCATGGCAGTGATGGGCAGGAGCATGGCAGTGATGGCAGTGGTGGGCAGGAGCATGGCAGTGATGGGCAGGAGCATGGCAGTGGTGGCAGTGGTGGGCAGGAGCATGGCAGTGATGGGCAGGAGCATGGCAGTGGTGGCAGTGGTGGGCAGGAGCATGGCAGTGGTGGGCAGGAGCATGGCAGTGATGGCAGTGGTGGGCAGGAGCATGGCAGTGGTGGGCAGCAGTGTGGCAGTGATGGCAGTGGTGCCCAGGAACATGGCAGTGATGGGCAGGAGCGTGGCAGTGATGGCAGTGGTGGGCAGGAGCATGGCAGTGATGGCAGTGGTGGGCAGTAGTGTGGCAGTGATGGCAGTGGTGCCCAGAAGCATGGCAGTGATGGGCAGCAGTGTGGCAGTGATGGCAGTGGTGCCCAGGAGCATGGCAGTGATGCTGGGGTAGGCAGCACAGTCCCAACACTGCTGTCTGCCAGCCTCAGCTGGCACAGTGCCTGTTTTAGCTCCTGGTGCCAAGGGAAGCAGAGTGGAGCTGGGGGATGGTGCCCTGCCCTGTGTGCCACTCCTCCAGGAGCTGTCAGTGAGTTGTTCTGCCATGAAATACTGAAGGGCTTGGAGCTGGTAAAAGCCCACCTGGGCACAAGGCTCTCTGCAGCCAGCTGCAGCCAGGCCTGGCAGGCAAGCGCTGGACAGCTCTCTGCTGCCACTCTCTGCTCCTCTCCCGGCCCTGGGGCTTCCCCTCCGCCCTGCAGCTGCTGCGGCAGTGTCTGTGCTGCCAGCCTAAGGCCTGCTTCTGTTAGCAGTCTCCAGCGCTGGGCTGGCAGCGGCTGAGCTCTGGGCTGGCAGTGGCTGAGCCCTGGGCTGGCAGTGGCTGAGCGCTGGGCTGGCAGTGGCTGAGCTCTGGGCTGGCAGTGGCTGAGCCCTGGGCTGGCAGTGGCTGAGCGCTGGGCTGGCAGTGGCTGAGCTCTGGGCTGGCAGTGGCTGAGCCCTGGGCTGGCAGTGGCTGAGCGCTGGGCTGGCAGTGGCTGAGCTCTGGGCTGGCAGTGGCTGAGCCCTGGGCTGGCAGTGGCTGAGCGCTGGGCTGGCAGTGGCTGAGCTCTGGGCTGGCAGTGGCTGAGCCCTGGGCTGGCAGTGGCTGAGCGCTGGGCTGGCAGTGGCTGAGCTCTGGGCTGGCAGTGGCTGAGCACTGGGCTGGCAGTGGCTGAGCTCTGGGCTGGCAGTGGCTGAGCTCTGTGCTGCTGTTCAGGGAGGCTGTGCTGGCTGCGCCATCAGCAGGCTGGGCGCAGGCTGGGTGCAGGTTGGGTGCAGGCTGGGTGCAGGCTGGGTGCAGGCTGGGTGCAGGTTGGGCGCAGGTTGGGTGCAGGCTGGGTGCAGTCTGTGTTCAGGTTGGGTGCAGGCTGGGTGCAGGCTGGGCGCAGGCTGGGTGCAGGTTGGGTGCAGGTTGGGAGCAGGTTGGGCGCAGGCTGGGCGCAGGTTGGGCGTAGGCTGGGCGCAGGCTGGGTGCAGGTTGGGCGCAGGCTGGGCGCAGGCTGGGTGCAGGTTGGGCGCAGGCTGGGCGCAGGCTGGGTGCAGGCTGGGTGCTGGCTGGGTGCAGGTTGGATGCAGTCTGTGTTCAGGCTGGGTGCAGGCTGGGCAGGGACAGGCTCTGAGCTCAGAGATCTGAGACCCAGTGAAGAGAAGGCAGCAGAGGCATCTGTGAGCCTCAGCCTCTCAGCCGGGGTGGGGGGCTCTGGGCTGGCACCTGGGGCACCTCTGCTTTCCATGCCTCAGCCAGGCGGCTCTGTGCTCACAGCAAGCAGGATCAGAGCTGGGCTGAGTCTCCCGGGGTGGTCGCAGCTGCACCTCCCGGTCCCTGCCCCATGGATTTGCTGGCACAGGTCTGGGGGGGTCCCGGGGGGCTGGCGCCTCTCCTGCCGCGCAGGGCTGGCCCTGGCCGGGAGCTGCCGGCGCTGGGTCGGACTCTGGCGGCCCTGGGGTGCTGCGGAGGGGCAGGCGGCTTCCAGCCTGCCAGCTCAGCTTGGCCTTGCATGCTCAGGCTGCTCTCTGCACCTCCCCTGCCTGCTGCTGCAGGCTGCAGCCCGGAGCAGCCCCGGCTCAGCCCAGGCTCAGCCCCGGCACAGCCCCGGCACAGCCCCGGTTCAGCCCCGGCTCAGCCCCGGTTCAGCCCCGGCTCAGCCCCGGTTCAGCCCCGGCTCAGCCCCAGAGCAGTGCCGGCTCAGCCCCGGTTCAGCCCCGGCTCAGCCCCGGTTCAGCCCCGGCTCAGCCCCAGAGCAGTGCTGGCTCAGCCCCGGTTCAGCCCCGGCTCAGCCCCGGTTCAGCCCCGGTTCAGCCCGGCTCAGCCCCAGAGCAGTGCCGGCTCAACCCTGGTTCAGCCCCGGCTCAGCCCCAGAGCAGTGCCGGCTCAGCCCCGGTTCAGCCCCGGCTCAGCCCCGGTTCAGCCCCGGCTCAGCCCCAGAGCAGTGCTGGCTCAGCCCCGGTTCAGCCCCGGCTCAGCCCCGGTTCAGCCCCGGTTCAGCCCGGCTCAGCCCCAGAGCAGTGCCGGCTCAACCCTGGTTCAGCCCCGGCTCAGCCCCAGAGCAGTGCCGGCTCAGCCCCGGCACAGCCCCGGCTCAGTCCTGGCTCAGCCCTGGCTCAGCCCCGGCTCAGTCCTGGCTCAGCCCCGGCTCAGCCCCGGCTCAGCCCCGGCACAGCCCCGGCTCAGTCCTGGCTCAGCCCTGGCTCAGCCCCGGCTCAGTCCTGGCTCAGCCCCGGTTCAGCCCCGGCTCAGCCCCGGCTCAGTCCTGGCTCAGCCCCGGCTCAGCCCCGGTTCATCCCTGGCTCAGCCCCGGCTCAGTCCTGGCTCAGTCCCGGCTCAGCCCCGGCTCAGCCCCGGCTCAGCCCCGGTTCATCCCTGGCTCAGCCCCGGCTCAGCCCCGGCTCAGTCCCGGCTCAACCCCGGCACAGCTTCGGCTTATCCCAGTGCCCCAGCCCGGAGCTCCTTTGGCTGGCCGCGGTTTGCTCTCCTGCCCTCCGCGGTCTGCAGTCTCAGCCCCGGGGAGCGCTGCAAACATCTTCTGCTCCCCTAAGCGCTCCCTGCAGCCAGCCAAAGGCTCTCCTGAGCCCTGCACAGCGCTGCCGCTGCCGGAGGTGGATTGAGGAGCCGCAGGTGATGCAGCTGCCGGCCCGGGGCTGTGCAGGTCCTGCGGCGCAGCGGCTGAGGCCTCTCTCTCTTGCAGCGCCCTCGGCGGTGTCCATCATGCACCAGGTCAGCCGCACCGTGGACAGCATCACCCTCTCCTGGTCCCAGCCTGACCAGCCCAACGGAGTCATCCTGGATTATGAGCTGCAGTACTATGAGAAGGTACTGGGGGGGCCTGGGCAAGGTTCAGCCACAGGTTTGGGGTACAGGAGGTGGTGCAAAGCTTCCTGCCAGGGCAGGACACTGCAGCTGGGGGGGCAGGAGCTGGCCTCCTGCCCTGCAGTGGCTGCCAGCCCCTGGGAGTCCAGAGGGGGGTCAGAGAATCATGGAATGTCATGGGTGGGAAGAGACCTTCAGCCATTTAGTCACCCAGTCCAGGCCCCTGCACCCAGCAGGGACAGCTGCAGCTGGGGCAGGCTGCTCAGAGCCCCAAACAACCTCACCTGGACTGGTGCCAGCCATGGGGCAGCTCCCAGCTCTCTGGGCAGCCTGGGCCAGGCTCTCCCACCCTCAGGGTCAAACATTTCTCCCTTCTCCCCAGCCTGAATCCCATCTTTGTGTTCAAACCATCCCCCCTTCTCCTGTCACATCAGCCCCTGCCCAGCAGTCTCTCCCCAGCTCTCTGCTGTGCCCTTGAAGCACTGCAAGGCCACCAGAAGGTCTCCCTGGAGCCTTCTCTTCCCCAGACTGAACAAGCCCACCTCTCCCAGCCTGGCCCCACAGCAGAGGTGCTCCAGCCCTCAGGTCAATGTTGTGGCTCTCCTTTGGATGTGCCCTGGCAGGTCCATGCCTCTGCTGAGGACCCCAGAGCCAGATGCAGTTCTCCAGGTGGGGTCTGGCCAGGTCTGCCTTGGCCATGCAGCTCCAGTGACACTGCAGGTGTGGACATCCTGCTGGTCTCTAGGGAGGAGTTTCTCCCTTCACCTCTCCAGCACCCCTGGCAGGTGGCCCCATTGCAGGGGGAGCTGGGGACCCAGGGCCTGGAGGCTAATTTCCTCCTTTCCCCTCCTGGGGCATCAGTGGGGAATGGAGCAGGCAGGGAGGTTCTGGTCCCCCCTGGCCCCTGCCAGCTGAGTCTGGGAGGCTGTGTGCAAGGCTCTCCCTCCTTTACCCTGAGGGTGACTTTGGTGTCTGTGTGCAGCAGCCTGAGCCTGGGGCTGGGGCAGGGAGGAGCTATCCACACTCCCATGGGGGCCCTGCTGCTCTGGGGAGCTGGGGGAGGCTGATCTGCAGGGGTCCCACGGCTCTGGCCCTTTCTTCCTTGAGGAGCATTCCCCTTCCATCTCCTCCCTGCCCATGCAAGGAGAGGGACTGCAAGGCAGGGCTGTGCCAGGCTGCCCCTGCCAGGCTGCCCCTGCCAGGCTGCCCATCCATGGGGCTGCAGTCCTGTGGCTGCTGACAGACCTGAGGCCAGGCTGGGGTTGGTCCCACGACCTGCCAAGCTCTGCCTGGCTGCTGAGCTCCATCCATGCCAGCCAGGGGAGGTGGGGAGCAGGAGGCTTCTCCTTCCAGGACTCTGCCCCCTTGCACAAGAGCTTAGAAAGCACACACTAAAGAATTGCCACCTGGCTAATTAAAAAGCTTTGTGATTAAATGGGACTGGAAATATTGTTCCCAGCAGTTGCAGGAGGAGATGATGAATCCCACCCCCCCTGCACCCCCCCCTGCCTGCCTCTGACCTATTTTCTCCTCACTGAGAGCCAGAGGGAGAATGAGGAGGAGGAGGGGGGTAGAGTTCTTTGTAAGCTGTTAAATAGGTCCTGACCTATATTGCATAAATCACAGGCATTTATCTGACCCTTGGAAGCGATCCCAGAATGCCTGCAAGATGGATGAGGAGGTAACCAGGCAGATCTGGGAAGCAGGAGGGGTCCTTCCCCAGGCACCTCCACACAGCAACCAGCTCCCAGGGAGCTCATTCTCCTCCTCTTCATCTCTCTCCCTCTTCCTCTCCTCCTCCCCTCTGTTTTCTGGGGAGGTTGGGAATCAAGGGAATGTTGTCTGAAGGGGAAGCTGCTGGTGGTGGCCACTCTTCACTGCCAGCCTCCAGGTGGGCATCTGCCTGCCCCAGGGGCAGAGCTGAGGGCGCAGCATCTCCCTGCTCCTGGGGACAAGTGGCCCAGGCCACACTCAGGCAGTGCTCCTCGTGGCAGCTGGCTCTGAGGTGCAGCTCTAGCCCTGGCACAAGCAGCCCCACGTGCTGAGGCACCCTGTGTCCTGGCACCCAGAATGAGGGACACAGGGGACACAGTCTCAAGCTGTGCCAGGGGAGGCTTAGGCTGGAGGTGAGGAGAAAGTTCTTCCCAGAGAGAGTTGTTGGCCCTTGGGATGTGCTGCCCAGGGAGGTGGTGGAGTCCCCATCCCTGGAGGGGTTCAAGAGGGGATTGGATGTGGCACTTGGAGCCATGGTTCAGCCATGAGGTCTGTGGAGACAGCTTGGACTCAGTTTGAGGTCTCTTCCAACCCAGACAGTGAATCCCAGACTGGATTGGGTGGGAAGAGACCTTTAGAGCTCACCCAGACCAGTGCCCTGCACTCAGCAGGGACAGCTGCAGCTGGGGCAGGCTGCTCAGAGCCCCAAACAGCCTCACCTGGACTGGTGCCAGCCATGGGGCAGCTCCCAGCTCTCTGGGCAGCCTGGGCCAGGCTCTCACCACCCCCAGTGTGAAACATTTCTTCCTTCCCTCCCTTCTGAATCTGTCTCTTAGAGTTCAAACCATCCCCCCTTGGCCTGGCACAGCCCAGGCCCTGCCAAAAACTCTGTCCCCAGCTTTCTGGTGCCTTCAGGTGCTGCAAGGCTGCTCTAAGGCCTCCCTGGAGCCTTCTCTCCTCCAGGCTGAATGGAGTGGAGTGGAGTGGAGTGGAGTGGAGTGGAGTGGAGTGGAGTGGAGTGGAGTGGAGTGGAGTGGAATAGAATGGAATGGAGTGGAATGGAATGGAATGGAATGGAATGGAATGGAATGGAATAGAATAGACTTAACCAGGTTGGAAGAGACCTCAGAGATCTCCAAGTCCAACCTCTCCCCCAGCCCCATCTGATCAACTCAACCATGGCCCCAAGGGCCTCATCCAGGCTCTTCCTAAACCCCTCCAGGGATGGGGACTCCACCACCTCCCTGGGCAGCACATTCCAACACCCCCAGCTCCCTCAGCCTGTGCCCACAGCAGAGCTGCTCCAACCCCCTGAGCATTTCCATGGCCTCCTCTGGACCCTCTCCATCAGCTCCAGGTCCTTCCTGTGTTGAGGTCTCCAGAGCTGGACCCAGCAGAGCAGAGCAGAGGGCAGAACAGAGGGCAGACCAAGGTTAGCTGAGGAGGTGTGAATGCTCTTCCCTTGCCACCTGGGAGGCAGAGAGAGCACAGTTAAGGGCACAGCTTCCTCAGGCAGGCAGAAATCCCTCCCCCAGGCTGCACAGCCCTTGTGAGCATGGCCACTGCAGGAGCAGGGCTGAGGTCCCCCCAGCAAATGGCTGTGAAGCAGCTGTGCTGTCAGTGCCCTGTGAGGGCTCTGAGGTTCATCCCAGCCCCTCAGCACTGCAGGGGTCAACATCTCCTGAGCTGCTTCCCTCCCAGCCTGGACTGGGGATGTCCAAGGCAGTGCTGAGTCCTGACCAGGCCAACAGGACACTCAGCTCTCTTCTTGGTCCTTGCTGTCTGTGTGCCTGTACCTGAGCTGTGCCTTGTCTCTGCTCTAGCTCCCAGCCCCCCCAGTGCTGCCCAGAGACCCTCAGTGCTGGGTCCAGGAGGATGAAGCTGGTGTTGAGGTGTTCAGAAGGGAAAGCTGTCCCTGGGCCCTGCTGCTGGTGGAGGTCTCTCAGGCACTGGCAGAGCTGCAGGATGCCACTGGCACTGCCAAGCCTCCCAGCCTGGCTGCCCCCTGGAGAAGCACATCCCCTCCCCTCTTCCCCTACCAGCTGGCCACACCAGCACTGCTTGCTCCAGAGCTCAGCACAAGAAGAGATCAGCTCCAGGAATGGACTCTTCCAGCTGCTCTGCAGCTCTGAGGCAAACCCTCTGCCCAAACCTGGGTCGTGAGAGTAAATCCACCTTGCCAGGGCCCTTGAGGTTCTGCTCCAGCCCAGCCCCTGGCTGAGCACCAGGCTCCCCCAGCAACAGGAGGGGAACATTGGTTCAGCCTGGTCTGCTGTGTGGAGCCCCACAGTGAGCCACTGTTCCTTGTGGGCCTCTCCTGCTGCTGGTGCCACAGCTTCTGGCTGTGCAGAAGGGCTGAGTGAAGGCACCAGAGCTGCTCCCAGAAGCAAATGAATGTGAAACCAAAGGCACCAGAGGGCTGGGGTAGGAAAGGAAGGAGGGAGCCAGCCCTTAAAGGCAAACATCATCATTCACTGGTGGGCAAGGCAAGCCCTGACCCCTCCTGTGGTCCAGCAGCTGAGCAGCCTGAGGACTCAGCCCCCTCTGGACAAAGCTGGGTGCAAGGCTCTCCATTGCCTTCTGCTCCACTGTTGGCTGCAGGTAGCCAAAGCAGCACAAGAAAGCAACAGCCTGGGAAACCTGCAGCTCCTCACAGCTGGGACCTCCTCCCTCATTGCTGCTGGCCTTCAGGAGCCACCACAGCAGAGTTTAGTTAGGAGGAGTGGAAGCTGTGCCCTTGCTGGGACTCTCAGTCTGATCTCATGGAAGTACAGGACAAGAAGCCCCTCTGTGCCCCCCCAGCAGAGTTCCACAGCTGGGGCTGGAGGGCAGCCCCTCGGGCACAGCCTCAGCCCCACCTGGGGGGGTTGCACTGACTGCCTCTGAATCCTTTCTGCCAGTCCCAGCCCACACCTTGTGAGGTTCTCCCAGCTTGCTGCTGGGGCTGTGTGGGGTGGGAGCCCTTGGGCTTGCTGAGCCCTTGGAGGTGCCTCGAAGTTAGCAGCTCTCAGCCCTTGCTTGTGAGCTCCTCAGGTTAGGAAGGAGGTTGAGCTGCTGGAAGGTGTCCAGAGAAGGGCAACAGAGCTGGGGAGGGGTCTGGAGCACAGCCCTGTGAGGAGAGGCTGAGGGAGCTGGGGTTGCTTAGCCTGGAGAAGAGGAGGCTCAGGGGAGACCTTCTTGCTCTCTGCAACTCCTTGAAGGGAGGTTGTAGCCAGGTGGGGGTTGGTCTCTTCTCCCAGGCAGCCAGCAGCAGAACAAGAGGACACAGTCTCAAGCTGTGCCAGGGGAGGTTCAGGCTGGAGGTGAGGAGAAAGTTCTTCCCAGCAAGAGAGATTGGCCCTTGGGATGTGCTGCCCAGGGAGGTGGTGGAGTCCCCATCCCTGGAGGTGTTTAGGAAGAGCCTGGATGAGGCCTCTGGTGCCATGGTTGAGTTGATCAGATGGTGCTGGGGGAGAGGTTGGACTTGGTGATCTCTGAGGTCTCTTCCAACCTGGTGAATTCTATTCTATTCTATTCTATTCTATTCTATTCTATTCTATTCTATTCTATTCTATTCTATTCTATTCTATTCTATTCCATTCCATTCCATTCCATTCCATTCCATTCCATTCCATTCCATTCCATTCCATTCCATTCCATTCCATTCCAACCTGGCAGCTGAGGTTTGCAGCTGGCAGCTGCTGCTGTGCTCCAGCCAGGGCAGCCTGCCCTGCCCATCAGAGGGCTCACAGCCAGGATGTGCACTCTCTCAACCCCACTGCAGACTTCTGGTGGCAAACCCAGAGCCTGTGGCTCCTCTTGCAGGGGCTCCTGCTCACAGCTTGGCTCTCCTGAGCTTGCTCTGCTGCTGCTCTTTGCAGGGCTGGCTGCTCTGTGCTGCCAGACTGTGGGGCTGCCAGGCTCTTGCCCACCTTGCCCTGCCCACACTCCCAGCCCTCTTTCACCCTCCTCTGGTGGCCTGCTTCTCCATGTCCCTAAGGGGACAGGCACTGTCTGCTCTCTGCCACAGTGGCTGGCACAAGGACATCCTCTGCCCACCCAGCAGTGCTTCTGGATGCTCAGCTGAGAGCATCACTGCTGAGGACAGGGCTGGCTCCATCCCCTGCACGAGTGCAGCACCATCTGTGCTGTGAGACCACTGCCTGCTCCAGTCCTCGGCTGGAAAAGCTGCAGACAAGGAGCAGGACAGCGATCTGGAAGCAGATTCCTTGTTCTGAGCATGCTCCTTGGTTCCCCAGCTCTGGAAACCCAGAGTGGGGCTCCTGGGGAAGCAGGCTCCAGACAGGGGCTGTGTGTAGCAGCAGTGCTCCTCCCCACACCCAAACCCCTGCTTTCAGGGGGGCTCTACCTGCAGCACAGGCAAAGGGAGATGGGGGGAGAGCACATGGAGAGAGGGAGAGCACATGGAGAGGGGGAGAGCACATGGAGAGGGGAAGAGCACATGGAGAGAGGGAGAGCACATGGAGAGAGGGAGAGCACATGGAGAGGGGAAGAGCACATGGAGAGGGGGAGAGCACATGGAGATGGGGAGAGCACCTGGAGAGGGGGGAGAGCACATGGAGAGAGGGAGAGCACCTGGAGAGGGGGAGAGCACCTGGAGAGAGGGAGAGCACATGGAGAGGGGAAGAGCACATGGAGATGGGGAGAGCACCTGGAGAGGGGGAGAGCACATGGAGATGGGGAGAGCACCTGGAGAGGGGGAGAGCACATGGAGAGAGGGAGAGCACCTGGAGAGGGGGAGAGCACCTGGAGAGAGGGAGAGCACATGGAGAGGGGAAGAGCACATGGAGAGGGGAAGAGCACATGGAGATGGGGAGAGCACCTGGAGAGGGGGAGAGCACATGGAGAGGGGGAGAGCACATGGAGATGGGGAGAGCACCTGGAGAGGGGGAGAGCACATGGAGAGGGGGAGAGCACATGGAGATGGGGAGAGCACATGGAGATGGGGAGAGCACCTGGAGAGGGGGAGAGCACATGGAGAGAGGGAGAGCACATGGAGATGGGGAGAGCACATGGAGAGGGGGAGAGCACATGGAGAGGGGGAGAGCACATGGAGATGGGGAGAGCACCTGGAGAGGGGGAGAGCACCTGGAGAGGGGGAGAGCACATGGAGAGGGGAAGAGCACATGGAGAGGGGGAGGGCACATGGAGAGAGGGAGAGCACATGGAGAGGGGAAGAGCACATGGAGAGGGGGAGGGCACATGGAGAGAGGGAGAGCACCTGGAGAGGGGGAGAGCACATGGAGAGGGGAAGAGCACATGGAGAGAGGGAGAGCACATGGAGAGGGGAAGAGCACATGGAGAGGGGGAGAGCACATGGACAGGGTGCTGAGGCTGGATCAGAAGGGAGTGAGGGAGGAGAGCAGTGCTAGGAGAGAGAGCACAGAAGAGAGGAGCAGTTCCCATCCCCACTGAGCTCAAGGCTTGGAAAAGTTTTGTAAGAGCTTCCTCAGAGCCTCTCCTGAGAGCTGGTGAGCAGCCCAGGCACCTCCCCGCTCTCACTGCAGGGTTTGTGTTTCGCTGGCAGGAGGCAGGCTCGGAGAGAGGAGCCTGTCTGCAGCCCCAGGGGCTCCCCGCGCCGGGCTCTCCCCGCAGGCTCCCCTGGAGCCCTGCACCTCCTCCTTCCAGGGCGGCAGCACCAGTCCTGGGCCGGCTGTGCTGCTGACCGCTCTGCCTTGCCTCGGCAGGGTCTGAGCGAGCTGAACTCCACAGCGGTGAAGAGCCCGACCAACACGGTGGCCGTGCAGAACCTCAAGGCCGGCACCATCTACGTGTTCCAGGTGCGGGCCCGCACGGTGGCCGGCTACGGGCGCTACAGCGGCAAGATGTACTTCCAGACCATGACCGAGGGTGAGTCGGCAGCGGCCCCTGCCTGCCGCTGCTCCCGCGGCGCCCTGCACTCTGCCCCCTCCTGCCCTGGCTTCTGGTGTGCGGCAAGCCCTGCTCCTGCTTGCTTGGGCGCCCTGCCCTGTCCTGAGGGCACGACCTCGGCCCCATCCCTGCCTCCCATCCCTGCCTCCCATCCCTGCCTCCCATCCCTGCCTCCCATCCCTGCCTCCCCATCCCTGCCTCCCCATCCCTGCCTCCCATCCCTGCCTCCCATCCCTGCCTCCCCATCCTTGCCTCCCATCCCTGCCTCCCATCCCTGCCTCCCATCCCTGCCTCCCCAGCCCTCTCTCCCCATCCCTCTCTCCCCATCCCTCTCTCCCCATCCCTGCCTCCCCATCCCTGCCTCCCATCCCTGCCTCCCATCCCTGCCTCCCCATCCCTGCCTCCCATCCCTGCCTCCCCATCCCTGCCTCCCATCCCTGCCTCCCATCCCTGCCTCCCACCCCTGCCTCCCCATCCCTGCTTCCCATCCCTGCGTCCCCATCCCTCTCTCCTCATCCCTACCTCCCCAGCCCTCTCTCCTCATCCCTACCTCCCCATCCCTCTCTCCCCATCCCTGCCTCCCACCCCTGCCTCCCCATCCCTGCCTCCCATCCCTGCCTCCCCAGCCCTCTCTCCCCATCCCTGCCTCCCCATCCCTGCCTCCCCATCCCTCTCTCCTCATCCCTGCCTCCCTATCCCTGCCTCCCCATCCCTCTCTCCTCATCCCTACCTCCCCATCCCTCTCTCCCCATCCCTGCCTCCCCATCCCTGCCTCCCATCCCTGCCTCCCCATCCCTGCTTCCCTATCCCTCTCTCCCCACCCCTGCTTCCCTATCCCTCTCTCCCCACCCCTGCCTCCCCATCCCTGCCTCCCCATCCCTCCCTCCCATCCCTGCCTCCCCATCCCTCTCTCCCCATCCCTGCTTCCCATCCCTGCCTCCCCATCCCTCTCTACCCATCCCTCTCTCCCCATCCCTCTCTCCCCATCCTGCCTCCCTTCCACCTTCTCCTCTCCTGTCTGGGCAGTTGTGCTTCCCCTGTGTCTCACTGCAGCTGGTCCCTGCTGTCTCTTTCCCACTTCCAGTTGTTTGAATCCTTCTACTTCAACCTTTGGTTCTCCTTTCCTGGGAATCTTTCTGGAGCTCTTCCCTTTCCCCTTGCCAGGACTCCTCTCAGCTGCTTGTCCCAGAGCACATGTCTCTAGTCTGAGATGTGGGTGAGGAGTGCCTGGCACTTCCCTCTGCCATCCCTGTGGGATTGTTCTATGTATCTGCTCTCTACAGCTACCTGAGGGGAGGTTGGAGCCAGCTGGGTGCTGGTCTCTGCTCCCAAGTGGTGAGAGGCAGTGGACTCAGGCTGCACCAGGGGAGGCTTAGGTTGGACATCAGGACAAATGCCTTTGCTGCAGGAGTGGTCAGGGACTGGCAGAGGCTGCCCAGGGAGGTGGTGGAGTCCCCAGCCCTGGAGGTGTTCCAGAAGAGGGTGACCATGGCACTGGGGCCAGGGCTTGGTGGCTGTGGTGGGGCTGGGCTGATGCTGGACTGGGTGATCCTAGAGGGCTTTCCAGCCTTGGTGCTTCTGTGATTCAGTGGTGGTGCAAGGGGTGGGAAGCTCAGCAGGGATCCTGGGCAGTGCAGAGCACCAGCTGGGAGGATCCTTCCCCTGCTTTCAACAACAAAGAAATCCCTGCAGCCGTGGTCTGTGAGCTCTGCTGACACAGGGAGCAGGGAGCTCAGAGGGGTCAGGGCAGGAGGGGGGAGGAGGGCAGTAGAAAACCTTGGAATCATTTAGGCTGGAAAAGCTCTTTGAGACCATGGAGTCCAACCATCACCCTGGCACTGCCCAGGCTGGTGCTGACCCATGGCCCTCACACCTCCTGCACACCTGCAGGGCCTCTGCTCCCAGGCAGCTTCCACCCTGCCCCCAGCCTGGAGCGTTCCTGGGCTTGTTGGGACCCAAGTGCAAGCCTTGGGCCTTGGCTTTGTTAAACCTCACTCATCCCACTGACCTTGCCCCGTGGAGCCAGCCTGGCCTGATCCCTCTGCAGAGCCTGCCTCAGGACAGTGTGGCCATGGCACTGTGGGGCACGGTTTGATGGCCATGCTGCTGTTGGGGTGACAGTTGGATCTTAGAGGTCTTTTCCAGCTGAAATGCTTCCAGGCCCAGGGAGCCTCAGCCAAGAGGCAGCTGCCCTGGCAGCAGTGCTGTGCCCTGGCTGTGCATGGCCAAGCCACTTGTGTTCATCCAGCCTGGCAGAGCTGGCACGCCGCGTGGGCACCCGATGGGCTGAGCAGGCAATCTCATCACCTAGGCCAGGTTCTGCCAAGCTTTCCTGGCATGGGGATGTGCCCACTCAGCTGGATTGAGAGGAAATGAGATGTGTGCTGTTCCTGTGCACAGCTGCTGCTGACAAATAAATGTCTATCAATAGCTGAGGGCTGGGGGTCAGGAGGGAGGGGACAAGGGCCAGGCTCTGCTCAGCTGCACCCTGTGAGAGGACAAGGGGCAGTGGATGGAGACTGCAGCACAGGAGGCTCCAGCTCAGCAGGAGGAGGAACTTCTGCACTGGGAGGGTCCCAGAGGCCTGGAGCAGGCTGCCCAGAGAGGTTGTGGAGTCTCCTCTGGAGCCTTTCCAGACCCATCTGGATGCATTCCAGTGCCACCTGCACTGGATTCTGTGCTCCTGCTCTGGCAGGGAGTTGGACTTGAGGATCCCTGGAGGTCCTTTCCAACTGCTAACATCCTCTGCTCTGTGGCCTGTGTCTTCATTTTCTACATTGGTGCTGCTAGGTGATGCAGGCCAAAGGCAGGTTTGTGGCCCTGAGGCTGAGGAGCAAAGCAGAGCTTGCATCCATGGCACTACCCACCCCAAAAGAGCTCCACTCAGCCTTCCTCCTGGGGCTCACCCCTGTCTGTCACAGGCAGCTGAGCCCCCTGGGCTCCCTCAGGGCACGGCCATGCCCCTCAGCAGGCACCAGGCACCTGTGGGCAGCGCTGGGGACCACCCTGGGTCCTTGCTGCGGCTGCTGGCAGCGCAGCCCCATCCCTGCTGCCCTGACGCCTTCCCTCTCCCTGCTGCTCTGACGCCTTCCCTCTCCCTGCTGCCCTGACACCTTCCCTCTCCCTGCTGCTCTGACACCTTCCCTCTCCCTGCTGCTCTGACACCTTCCCTCTCCCTGCTGCTCTGACACCTTCCCTCTCCCTGCTGCTCTGACACCTTCCCTCTCCCTGCTGCCCTGACGCCTTCCCTCTCCCTGCTGCTCTGACACCTTCCCTCTCCCTGCTGCTCTGACGCCTTCCCTCTCCCTGCTGCTCTGACACCTTCCCTCTCCCTGCTGCTCTGACACCTTCCCTCTCCCTGCTGCCCTGCCACCTTCTCTCTCCCTGCTGCTCTGACACCTTCCCTCTCTCTGCTGCTCTGACACCTTCCCTCTCCCTGCTGCTCTGATGCCTTCTCTCTCCCTGCTGCTCTGACACCTTCCCTCTCCCTGCTGCTCTGACGCCTTCCCTCTCCCTGCTGCTCTGATGCCTTCCCTCTCCCTGCTGCTCTGACACCTTCCCTCTCCCTGCTGCTCTGACACCTTCCCTCTCCCTGCTGCCCTGCCACCTTCTCTCTCCCTGCTGCTCTGACACCTTCCCTCTCTCTGCTGCTCTGACACCTTCCCTCTCCCTGCTGCTCTGATGCCTTCTCTCTCCCTGCTGCTCTGACACCTTCCCTCTCCCTGCTGCTCTGACACCTTCCCTCTCCCTGCTGCCCTGCCACCTTCTCTCTCCCTGCTGCTCTGACACCTTCCCTCTCTCTGCTGCTCTGACACCTTCCCTCTCCCTGCTGCTCTGATGCCTTCTCTCTCCCTGCTGCTCTGACACCTTCCCTCTCCCTGCTGCTCTGACGCCTTCCCTCTCCCTGCTGCTCTGATGCCTTCCCTCTCCCTGCTGCTCTGACACCTTCCCTCTCCCTGCTGCCCTGACACCTTCCCTCTCCCTGACACCTTCCCTCTCCCTGCTGCCCTGACACCTTCCCTCTCCCTGCTGCCCTGACACCTTCCCCATCCCTGCTGCTCTGACGCCTTCCCTCTCCCTGTGCGCAGCCGAGTACCAGACCAGCGTGCAGGAGAAGCTGCCGCTCATCATCGGCTCCTCGGCAGCCGGCCTGGTCTTCCTCATCGCCGTGGTCGTCATCGCCATCGTCTGCAACAGGTCGGGGCCGGGGCCGGGGCCGGGGCCGTGCGGGGGTGGGGAGCGGGGACTGAGGGCGGCAGCGGGAGGGGAGGATGGGGACAGGAAGGTGGAAGAGGAAAGAGGCGGCCCCGCGGTGGCTCCCCGAGCCCTGCCGGACACCCGGCGGTGCTCAGGACTCCCTTTCCTTCCAGAAGACGTGGCTTCGAGCGAGCCGACTCCGAGTACACCGACAAGCTGCAGCACTACACCAGCGGCCACAGTAGGTACCGCGCCCGGCCCCGCACCCGGCCCCCCTCCCGCTCCCCGCTCCCGCACCGGCTCCTGCTCCCGGCCCCGCTCCCAGCCCCGCTCCTGCTCCTGCTCCTGCTCCCGCTCCCGCTCCCGGCCCCGTTCCCACTCCCACTCCCCGCCTCCTGCTCCCGGCCCCCCTCCCGCTCCCGCTCCCGCCCCCGCTCCTGCTCCGGTCCCCGCTCCCGGCCTCGCTCCTGCTCCTGCTCCCGCTCCTGTTCCCGGCCCCGTTCCCACTCCCACTCCCCGCCTCCTGCTCCCGGCCCCCCTCCCGCTCCCGCTCCCGCTCCCGCTCCTGCTCCGGTCCCCGCTCCCGGCCCCACTCCTGCTCCCGGCCCCGCTCCCAGCCCCGCTCCTGCTCCTGCTCCTGCTCCCGCTCCTGTTCCCAGCCCCGTTCCCACTCCCACTCCCCCGCTCCTGCTCCCGGCCCCACTCCCGCTCCCACTCCCGCTCCCGCTCCTGCTCCCGGCCCCCGCTCCCGGCCCCGCTCCCCCTGCGGGTTGTGTCCCCTGCTCCCCTTCCTTGCTCCCCGCGGGCAGGGTCAGCTCACCGAGCCGCCCTCGCTGCTGTCCTGATCCCCCACCAGTCCCCTGGGACCTCCATCCCTGCCCTGCCTGCACTCCTTGCTCTCCAGACCTGCCTGCTGCAGGAGCTCCTGTGCATGCTCTGCAGACCCCTGGGGCAGCATCACCCCCCTGAAGCCTCAGTCCCTCCTGCAGTGCAGGCCCTGCCACCACACCTTGTCTTGCTGCTCTGACTGGCAGGCTTTGCCCAGCCTGTGGGTAGCTGTGAGCCCCCTTTGCCATCCTGCCCAGCTTGTGGGTAGCAGTGAGTCCCTCTTTGCCAACCTGCCCAGCCTGTGGGTAGCTGTGAGCCCCCTTTGCCCACCTGCCCAGCCTGTGGGTAGCAGTGAGCCCCCCTTTGCCCACCTGCCCAGCCTGTGGGTAGCAGTGAGCCCCCCTTTGCCCACCTGCCCAGCCTGTGGGTAGCAGTGAGCCCTCTTTGCCCACCTGCCCAGCCTGTGGGTAGGAGTGAGCCCTCTTTGCCCACCTGTACAGCCTGTGGGTAGCAGTGAGCCCCCTTTGCCCACCTGTACAGCCTGTGGGTAGCAGTGAGCCCCCTTTGCCAACCTGCCCAGCCTGTGGGTAGCAGTGAGTCCCCTTTGCCCACCTGCCCAGCCTGTGGGTAGCAGTGAGCCCTCTTTGCCCACCTGCCCAGCCTGTGGGTAGCAGTGAGCCCATTTGCCCACCCCAGTACGTGGGGTGCCCTCTCTGGCAGCCTCCCCCTTCCAACCTGCCTGTGTGCTGCAGGGCTCTCCTCCTTGTTCTTCCTTGCACCAGCCCCTGCCATGCCCTCAGGAATGCCCTCAGGAATGCCCTTCTCCTCCCTCACCTGCCTCAGGCAGGGCTACCTCTCAGGAGAGCAGGGACCTGGACTGTCCATCCTCCTTGTGCTGCCCCTGCAAGGCTCACAGACACCCCCACAGAGTCAGCACCAGGCACCTCAGCCTGCCTCAGCCATAGATATCCCTCTGGAGAGAACTCTGCCTCAGTTCATAGCCCAAGGCACCACCACCTCCTGTCCTGACTAGGGACTGGCCCAGCTCTCTCTGGAGGACAGGCTGAGGGACCTGGGGCTTTTTAGCCAGAAGAGGAGGCTGAGAGAGGCTCTTCACAGTGTTTATGAATGCTTAGAGGCTGGGTGGCAGGAGGCTGGGGCCAGGCTGGGGCCAGTGGTGCCCAGTGGCAGGACAAGATGTGATGGGCTCAGACTGAACATCAGAAGTTCCATTTGAACATGAGGAGGAGCTTCTTTAGTTTGAGGGTGGCAGAGCCCTGGAGCAGGCTGCCCAGAGAGGTGGTGGAGTTCCCATCTCTGGACAGTCAAACCCATCTGGACACTGTCCTGTGCAACCTGCTCTAAGTGAACCTTCTTTGACAGGGGGTTGGACTGGATGCTCTCCAGAGGTCCCTTCCAGCCCCTGAAATTCTGTCTGTGGGTGCTGAGCTCCCCATGCCTCTGGTGAGGTGGTGTGCTGGGGTGGAAGCAGTGGGGCAGTGCTGCAGTCCCTTGCAGAGCTGCAGTCCCTTGCAGTGCTGCAGTCCCTTGCAGTGCTGCAGTGTGGTGAGCAGGGTGGGACTCAGTGAGACGCTGGGACCTGAGCACCATCTCTGGAGGGCCAATGCTTCTCTTGCTTCTCCTCTGGGTGTGCTGAAGCCAAACCCTGCTGCAGAGGTTCCCTCTGGTCCCAGCTGCGGGTGCAGCCCTTCAGCAGCATGCAGCTGTGGCAGCCCTGTGCAGCAGGGCTCTGCATGTTGCTCCTCAGGCTGCTTGCCTGTGTCTGCTCCATGCCCCCCACGATGCAGCTTGCTGAGGTAACAACGACCCTCAGACAAAGGCTTCCCGTGGTGCCAGCTGCCAGTCCTTCCCTTGGCATCTGTCTGTCTGACTCTCTCCCTCTCCTCCATGCAGTGACTCCAGGGATGAAGATCTACATCGACCCTTTCACCTACGAGGATCCCAACGAGGCCGTCCGGGAGTTTGCGAAGGAGATCGACATCTCCTGTGTCAAAATCGAGCAGGTGATCGGTGCAGGTGGGTGACCCCAGCACCACCACCCCCCCTGCCACCACCTGAGCCTTGCCTGTGCCAGGGAGGCCTTACACCCAGCCAGCCTGCACTAGCTGGAGCCAGGCAGCCCAGGGCTGGAGGAGCAGGGGCTGGAGACAGGAGGCTCTCGTTGCATGTGGTCTCCTGCCCAGTGCTCCTCACCAGGGATGAGTCCAGGTGGAGGTCTTGGCTGTGGAGTGAGGGAGGAGGCACAGATCAGAGGGTGGGTGGGCAGCTCAGGGCCATGCAGGGTGGGCATGGGGGAGCCCCTTGGGGAGAAAGGCTTCTCTGGGCCACTGAGCTGGCCTGGGCCACTGAGCTGGCTGCCTGTTTGCCTCTGTTGCAGGGGAGTTTGGGGAGGTGTGCAGTGGGCATCTCAAGCTGCCTGGCAAAAGAGAGATCTTCGTGGCCATCAAGACCCTGAAGTCAGGCTACACTGAGAAGCAGAGGAGAGACTTCCTGAGTGAGGCCAGCATCATGGGGCAGTTCGACCACCCCAACGTCATCCACCTGGAGGGGGTGGTGACCAAGAGCTCCCCAGTCATGATCATCACTGAGTTCATGGAGAATGGCTCCCTGGACTCCTTCCTGCGGGTATGAGCTCCAGAGCTTGGGGTGGGCAAGAGGAGGACAGAGGGGAGATTTCCCTTCCCTGTGCCACCAGGGCAGTGCCCTTCACTGCCCAGCATCCCCTGCCTCTGGGGCAGCTGCTGCGTGGGCCAGGGGTCTGTCTCTCAGGTGGAGGTGGCACCAAGGCTGTCCTGTGTCAGATGTCTGCCTCCTCACAGCTAGTGAGGGGCTGTGCCCACGGGAGCACATCCAAACAGGGCACTCTGGGGTAGCTTGAGACAGGAGGGCCTCAGCTCCAGCTAAACATTTGCAGTCCTGAGTCTGACCTGTGCTGAAGGCTCACAGCCTGCTGGCTAGGAGCAGATTGCCCCTTCTCAGCCCTCTTGTGCCAGGGGTGCCAGACCTGTCCCTTTTGCATGGCAGCAGCCATGGTGGTGATGTCCCCGGGGGGTATGAGGGCAGCTCCCACCCTGTGAGCTCTCTGCTCCCAACACTCCTGTTGGAGAGGAGCCTGGGAGCCAGAGCAGTGTGCTGGCAGGGAATGCACTGCAGTGCAGCAGTGTGCTGGCAGGGAATGCAGTGCACAGTGCAGCAGTGTGCTGGCAGGGGCTGCAGTGAAGAGCAGCAGTGTGCTGGCAGGAGCTGCAGTGCACAGAGCAGCAGTGTGCTGGCAGGGAATGCACTGCAGTGCAGCAGTGTGCTGGCAGGGGCTGCAGTGCACAGAGCAGCAGTGTGCTGGCAGGGGCTGCAGTGCACAGAGCAGCAGTGTGCTGGCAGGGAATGCACTGCAGTGCAGCAGTGTGCTGGCAGGGGCTGCAGTGCACAGAGCAGCAGTGTGCTGGCAGGGGCTGCAGTGCACAGAGCAGCAGTGTGCTGGCAGGGAATGCACTGCACAGCAGCAGTGTGCTGGCAGGGGCTGCAGTGCACAGAGCAGCAGTGTGCTGGCAGGGAATGCAGTGCACAGAGCAGCAGTGTGCTGGCAGGGGCTGCAGTGCAGAGCAGCAGTGTGCTGGCAGGGGCTGCAGTGCAGAGCAGCAGTGTGCTGGCAGGGAATGCACTGCACAGAGCAGCAGTGTGCTGGCAGGGGCTGCAGTGCACAGAGCAGCAGTGTGCTGGCAGGGAATGCAGTGCACAGAGCAGCAGTGTGCTGGCAGGGAATGCAGTGTGCAGTGCAGCAGTGTGCTGGCAGGGAATGCACTGCACAGAGCAGCAGTGTGCTGGCAGGGAATGCAGTGTGCAGTGCAGCAGTGTGCTGGCAGGGGCTGCAGGGCAGAGCAGCAGTGTGCTGGCAGGGGCTGCAGTGCAGAGCAGCAGTGTGCTGGCAGGGAATGCACTGCACAGAGCAGCAGTGTGCTGGCAGGGAATGCACTGCACAGAGCAGCAGTGTGCTGGCAGGGAATGCAGTGCACAGAGCAGCAGTGTGCTGGCAGGGAATGCAGTGTGCAGTGCAGCAGTGTGCTGGCAGGGAATGCACTGCACAGAGCAGCAGTGTGCTGGCAGGGAATGCAGTGTGCAGTGCAGCAGTGTGCTGGCAGGGGCTGCAGGGCAGAGCAGCAGTGTGCTGGCAGGGAATGCAGTGTGCAGTGCAGCAGTGTGCTGGCAGGAGCTGCAGGGCAGAGCAGCAGTGTGCTGGCAGGGAATGCACTGCAGTGCAGCAGTGTGCTGGCAGGGAATGCAGTGTGCAGTGCAGCAGTGTGCTGGCAGGGGCTGCAGGGCAGGAGGGGTGAGGCCGGGGGGGCGCTGGCAGGAGCTGCAGGGCAGGAGGGGTGAGGCCAGGGAGGCGCTGGCAGGGGCTGCAGGGCAGGAGGGGTGAGGCCGGGGGGCGCTGGCTGGCTGTCACCAGGCTGTGCAGGGCATGCAGAGCAGCTCCTGGCAGGGCTGTGCCGCCGCGGGCAGCCGCAGGGGCAGGCTGCTGGCTGGGGCCGGGGCCGGGGCCGGGGCCGGGGCAGGGGCTGGGGCCGGGGCCGGGGCAGGGGCAGGGCAGCCCAGGGGCTCTCCCCTGAGGGGCTCTGTGTCTCCCCAGCAAAACGACGGGCAGTTCACGGTGATCCAGCTGGTGGGCATGCTGCGGGGCATCGCCGCTGGCAGCTGCCAGGGCTGGGACAGGGTCTGGGGCCGGGGCCGGGGCCGGGGCAGGGCAGCCCGGGGGCTCTGCCCTGAGGGGCTCTGTGTCTCCCCAGCAAAACGACGGGCAGTTCACGGTGATCCAGCTGGTGGGCATGCTGCGGGGCATCGCCGCCGGCATGAAGTACCTGGCGGACATGAACTACGTGCACCGGGACCTGGCCGCCAGGAACATCCTGGTGAACAGCAACCTGGTCTGCAAGGTCTCCGACTTCGGCCTCTCTCGCTTCCTGGAGGACGACACCTCGGACCCCACCTACACCAGCGCCCTGGTACGGCCCCTGCCGCGGGGAGGGCTGGCTGTGGGGGGAGGGAGGGGCAGAGGGGGGAAGGGGGAGAGCCCCTTGGCCTGGGGTGAGCCATGGGAGCAAGGTGTTGGGTGGGAAAGGGTAACAAAGTGAAGCAAGGCAGAACTCCTCTGGTGAGCTCCTGTCATCCTCCACTGGAGCAGGTTGCCCACAGCCCTCTCCAGCCTCCCCTTCAGTAGCTCCAGGGATGGAGCCCAACCACCTCCCTGGGCAACCTGCTGCAGTGTTCCAGCAGCCTCCTGCTGCAGAACTTCTTCCTCACATCCAAGCTCAATCTGCTCTGCTCTGCTTTGAAGCCATTGTCCCTGGGGCTGGCCCTGCAGGCCTTTGCCAACAGTCCCTCTGCAGCCTTCTTGCAGCCCCTTCAGGTCCTGGGAGGTTGCTCTGAGGTCTCCCTGGAGCCTTCTCTTCTCCAGGCTGAACACCCCCAGCTCCCTCAGCCTGTGCCCACAGGGGAGGTTCTGCAGCCCTCTGATCATTTTCATGGCCTCCTCTGTACTGTTCCCATCAGCTCCAGGTTCTTCTTGTGCTGGGGGCTCCAGACCTGGAGGCAGTGCTGCAGGTGGGCTCTGAGCAGAGCAGAGCAGAGGGCAGAATCCCCTCCCTTGACCTTCTGACCACACTGCCTTGGGTGCAGCCCAGCAGCTGGGTGGCTTTTTGGGCTGCCAGTGCCCATTGCTGCCAAGCTCCTCATCCACCAGCACCCCCAAGTCCTTCTCTGCAGGGCTGCTCCCAATCATTAAGATATCCTTTTCCAGCAGGGTGGTCAGACCCCAGGGGAGCTGGGAAGTGAGGAGAGCTCCTGGGGGGATCCTCCAGATACCCTCAGTCTGTAATGCCTCCTCCAGGACCTCTTGTTTAGCCATTTCTCAAAGCCCTGCTGGGCAGGAGCTCTGCTGGGGAGGGCAAAGCTGCTGTGTGTGGAATGCTCCTCCTGTGGAAAGCAAAATGTTCTGTCTGAGGCTTGTGGCTGGGAGCAGGTTAAGGAATGTTATCATCTGTTCATTACTGCAGCATGTGCAGAGTCTGAGGCCTCTGAGCTCCTGGGAGGCTCTTAGTAAGCCCTGGCAGTTACTCACTGACAAAACCTAATGTTCCCTAATCCCCTCCCAGCCACAAAATGCAGACAGTTTAGCTTGTTTTTCAGCAGAGGTTGAAGATTTTCCCCTTGGAAGGTCTCTTGGGTTGGGAATGGCTCAAGTCCAAAGGCTCTTGTGGGGGCTGTGAGGGCTGCTAGGGCTTAAGCAGAGGATTGCAGTTCCTGTGGCCCCAAGCATAACTCCTCTGCAGGAGTCCTCCTGGCTGCTCCACAGCTGCTGTTGCTCAGCAGGTTGATGGAGACCCAAGTGCCCAGCCAGGCTATCCCCTTCCCCATGCTGTGCTAGAGGAGGCTTCAGCTCTGCATCAGCAAGCCTGGAGTCACAGAGTGGTTTGGGCTGGGAGGTTCCTGTTGAGCCTTAGGAGCATCACAGATTGGCTTCAGTTGGAAGGGACCCTAAGGAACATAGAAGCATAGAATCAGTAAGGTTGGAAAGGACCTCAGAGCTCAGCAAGTCCAAGCTGTCACCCAGCACCTCCTGACAACTAACCCATGGCTCCAAGTGCCACATCCAATCCCCTCCTGAACACCTCCAGGGATGGGGACTCCACCACCTCCCTGGGCAGCACATCCCCAGGGCCAATCTCTCTGTCTGGGAAGAACTTTCTCCTCACCTCCAGCCTGAACCTCCCCTGGCACAGCTTGAGACTGTGTCCTCTTGTTCTGGTGCTGACTGCCTGGGAGAAGAGCCCAACCCCCACCTGGCTCCAACCTCCCTGCAGGGAGTTGCAGAGAGCAAGAAGGTCTCCCCTGAGCCTCCTCTTCTCCAGGCTAAGCAACCCCAGCTCCCTCAGCCTCTCCTCCCAGGGCTGTGCTCCAGACCCCTCCCCAGCTTTGTTGCCCTTCTCTGGACACCTTCAGGTCTCTCAATGTCCCTCTTGAGCTGAGGGGCCCAGAGCTGGACACAGGGCTCTCTGTCTGCCTGCAGGGGGGGAAGATCCCCATCCGCTGGACCGCCCCCGAGGCCATCCAGTACCGCAAGTTCACCTCGGCCAGCGACGTCTGGAGCTACGGCATCGTCATGTGGGAGGTGATGTCCTACGGAGAGAGGCCCTACTGGGACATGACCAACCAGGACGTGAGTGCTTGAGGGACCAGCAGCCCAACGCTGCAGCTGGCAGCATGCCTGCAGCTACAGCCAGCCTGGGCCATCCCCACTGCCTTCCTGCCCTGGGAGGTGCGACCGAGGCCAACACCCCTGGAAGAGGTCATGGAGATAACTTCTGTCTGCTGCCTGGGTCCCACTCTGCTGCCCTGGCAGGGGTCAGGCACTCAAGAGCAGCCCCTGCAGCAGCACAGGGCTCATGGAGCCACTCTGGCTGGAAGGGACCTCCAAAGCTCATGCAGTCCAATTGCTCTGCACTCAGCAGGGACATCCTCCACTGGAGCAGGTTGCCCACAGCCCTGTGCAGCCTCACCTTGAGCATCTCCAGGGATGAGGCCTCAACCACCCTGTGGGCAGCCTGCTCCAGTGCTCAACCATCCTCATTGAAATTATATCCTAATAGCCAGTCTCAGTCTGCTCTAAATTGAAGGCACTGCTCCTGCTCCTGTCCCTGCAGGCCTTTGCCAACAGTCCCCCTGCAGCCTTGGTACTGGAAGGTTGCTCTGGAGCCTTCTCTTCTCCAGGCTGAACACTCCCAGCTCCCTCAGCCTGGCCCCAGAGCAGAGCTGCTCCAAGCCCCTGAGCACTATCATGGCCTCCTCTGGAGCCTCCCCAGCAGCTCCAGGTCCTTCTTGTGCTGTGGGCCCCAGAGCTGGATGCAGTGCTGCAGGTGGGGGCTGAGCAGAGCAGAGCAGAGGGGCAGAATCCCCTCCCTGTGCTGCTGCTCTCCCTGCTCTGGCTGCAGCTCAGCACAGGGCTGGCTCTGGGCTGCCAGGGACCACTGCTGGCTCCTGGGGAGTCTGTCACCACCTGGCACCCCCAAGGCCTTCTCCTGCAGGGTGCCCTGGAGCCATTCTGAGACATCTCAGCCAGGTGGCAGTGACCTCCTGACTTGTGCCACCCCCCTCCCTCGCTCCCCTCCCCTGCACCTCTTCCCTCCCTGGCTTCTCCTGCCGCCAGCCCGGTGCTGTGCCAGCCCCAGTTCAGCTGTGGGGTGGCAGAGCCCTGGCTGCCTCCTGGGCACAGCTCGCTGCCTGCTGCCTGTCCCCAGCCTCCTCCTCCCGCTCTGCCGCCGCGGGGCACGGCAGCAGAAGCTGTCACCACTTAACTGCAGCTGCTGCCCCCTTCCCCTGGGCACGTGGGGGCCGCTTGGTGCCGCTTAGCCTCCTGACCCCGAGGTGTGAGCTCCCGGGAGGCTGCAGGGCTGCGTGCGGGCAGCGAGGCGGCGCCGGCCGGGCAGGAAACCACCGAGGCCCTGCTGGAGACAAGTGCTGGGGGCCTGCCCTGCCCCCCCTGCATCCCCCCCCCCACAGCTGCCCCCAGCAGAGCTGCACAGGGACAGCTTTGCACCTCTGGGCACAGTGAGAGAAGCACAGAATGGGTTAGGGTGGAAGGGAGCTCAAAGCTCAGCCAGTCCCAACCCCTGCCATGGGCAGGGACACCTCCCACCAGCCCAGGCTGCTCAGGGCCTCATCCAGCCTGGCCCTCAACACCTTCAGGCAGGGGACAGCCACAGCCTCCCTGGGCAGCCTGTGCCAGAGTCTCTCCACCCTCAGTCTCAACAATTTCTTCCTCATCTCCCAGCTCAAAGCCATTGTTCCTCATCCTGGCACTCCCAGCCCCTGTCCAGAGTCCCTCCCCAGCTCTCCTGGAGCCCTTCAGGAACTGGAAATCTGCTCTGAGGTCTCCCTGGAGCCTTCTCCAGGCTGAGCAGCCCCAGCTCTCCCAGCCTGTCCCCACAGGGGAAGTCCTCTCCAGCCTCTGATCATCTCTGTGGCCTCCCCTGGACTCTCTCCAGCAGCTCCAGGTCCTTCCTGTGCTGTCCCCAGAGCTGGAGGCAGTGCTGCAGGTGGGGGCTGAGCAGAGCAGAGGGGCAGGAGCAGAACAGAGAAGCACATCTCTGTCAGGGTAGCAGGGGTGGTCTCCCCTTAGCTGAGGAGGCTGGTGGGCATGGCTGCCTGTCAGCTGGGCAGGGCTGGCATCACCTCACAGCACACTGAGACGTGCAGGGGGCTGGGGGCTGGGGGGCAGTGTGTGGTGGGGGCTGAGGTGCAGGCCCCACTGCGGGCTGGGTGGCCATGCCTGTCCCCCTCAGGCTCCAGCAGAAGGGACATGAGGAAGGCTTTGGTGCCTGTGCACTCAGCTGTCCTTGCCCCCCCTGCAGGTGATCAATGCCATCGAGCAGGACTACAGGCTGCCCCCCCCCATGGACTGCCCCAACGCCCTGCACCAGCTGATGCTCGACTGCTGGCAGAAGGATCGCAACCACCGGCCCAAGTTTGGGCAGATTGTCAACACCCTGGACAAAATGATCAGGAACCCCAACAGCCTGAAAGCCATGGCCCCCCTCTCCTCTGGGTATGCACTGCTGCCTTCCTCCTCTCCTTTGCCTTTGTGGTGGGTTGAAGCTAGCCTCCCCCCCCGCCAGCATTCAGCTGCCAGCCCAGAAGCTGCATCCAGCAGCAGAGCTCCAGCCTGCAGTGCAGTGCAGTGGAGCTGAGCTGCAATATGTGCAGGGGATTACAATCAGTGGGCAGCACAAGAACCTCCCTGGCCAAGGACCAGGGCAAGCTACCAGCTGCTCCCTCCCTGCCTCCCCCTGGACCAAAGGGCCAAGAGAGAGGAGCAGAGAAGTTAGCCTTAGCCAAAGCAATGGAGCCAAGGTGAGGCAGGAGCAAGTGAGGAACTCTGCAGGGCACAGAAGTGAGGAGAGAGAAATGGTTTGGGGAACTCAATCTTCTGGTAGCTCTCTCTGCACTGGGGTGGTGCAGGGTGAGCTTTGGTTTCCTTGTGACACCCAGCAGTGATTTATTTACCTTGCACTGCTTTGTGCTCAGGATCTGTGAACAGATGTGGGAGGCACAGCCTAAAGCCAGCACAGCCTAAAGCCACCACAGCCTAAAGCCACCACAGCCTAAAGCCACCACAGCCTAAAGCCACCACAGCCTGCAGATCTGCTGCCTCCTGCAGGGTCCTGCTGGGCACCATCCCTGCACCTCTCTCTCTCTCTCTGGGAGCTGCTCCAGAGGCAGTGTCTTGGTTTAAAGAGCAGGCAGGGGTGGTTTGACCCCCCCTGAGAGGAGGACCATGAAAGGCTGTGTTGGACTGGAGAGCAGCACAGGGCAGCACAGAGCAGAGGAATCCTTCACACCTGATACACAGCCCCAGGAGCACACAGGATGCATGGAGCCCTCCCAGAACCCTTTCCCCAACCAGGCTAAACCCCAAGCCCCACTGCTCCTTTTCCCCCACTGCCTCCCTTCCACTAGGCCTAAACAGAGCAAAGTTGGACAGGACAAGGTAGGGCTCTGGAGGCCACAGACAGGCCTGAGATACTGCCCTGTGAGACCAGCCAAGAGCTCCTGCAGGAGAGCAGAGAGGAGGGAGCAAAGTGAGCCTGCAGGCAGTGCTGGAGGGATGCAGGCATTAAGGGAATGAAATACAGAGGATTGCACTTCCCAGGGTGCAGCTTCTGGGCTCTCCTGGAAGACTTCTCTGTGATTTAAGACCTCCCAGTGCCTTAAACCCAGGCCAAGGCAGCTTGGCCTTTGTGGTTTGGAGTTCTGCTCCTCTTCTTGGACAGGTTGGGGCTGGTGAGCAGCTGCATGAGTCTGCTGTGCACAGCAGCTTGGTTTCATGCTGGGGCTGTGCTTGCCTTGGAAGGCAAGTCTGGCATGCAGCAGAGACAGCTGAAGCCCTGCCAGGCAGTGCAGCATCTCTGAGCTGGGCTGGGGCACAGCAGCTGGCAGCCAGCACCCTCCCAGGGGGAGAATCTCCTTCCCCCCTGCAGCCAGGACGGCAGAGCTGCCTCCCAGCACCACGGAGGCTGCTGGCCCCCCCGAGGGGAAGGCTGAGGCAGGAGGCCCTCTCTGGTGCTCTCCACAGGCCTGCCCCGGGCTGGGTGGGTGCTGTGCAGGGTGGTGCTCAGCAGGGTGCAGTGCAGGGCTGGATGGGTGCTGGGTGTGGGTGGTGCTCAGCAGGGTGCAGCACAGGGCTGGATGGGTGCTGGGTGTGGGTGGTGCTCAGCAGGGTGCAGCACAGGGCTGGATGGGTGCTGGGTGTGGGTGGTGCTCAGCAGGGTGCAGCGCAGGGCTGGATGGGTGCTGGGTGTGGGTGGTGCTCAGCAGGGTGCAGCACAGGGCTGGGTGGGTGCTGGGTGTGGGTGGTGCTCAGCAGGGTGCAGCGCAGGGCTGGGTGGGTGCTGTGCAGGGTGGTGCTCAGCAGGGTGCAGTGCAGGGCTGGATGGGTGCTGGGTGTGGGTGGTGCTCAGCAGGGTGCAGCACAGGGCTGGCTGGGTGCTGGGTGTGGGTGGGGCTCAGCAGGGTGCAGTGCAGGGCTGGATGGGTGCTGGGTGTGGGTGGTGCTCAGCAGGGTGCAGCACAGGGCTGGGTGGGTGCTGTGCAGGGTGGTGCTCAGCAGGGTGCAGTGCAGGGCTGGATGGGTGCTGGGTGTGGGTGGTGCTCAGCAGGGTGCAGCACAGGGCTGGCTGGGTGCTGGGTGTGGGTGGTGCTCAGCAGGGTGCAGCACAGGGCTGGATGGGTGCTGGGTGTGGGTGGTGCTCAGCAGGGTGCAGCACAGGGCTGGCTGGGTGCTGTGCAGGGTGGTGCTCAGCAGGGTGCAGTGCAGGGCTGGATGGGTGCTGTGCAGGGTGGTGCTCAGCAGGGTGCAGTGCAGGGCTGGATGGGTGCTGGGTGTGGGTGGTGCTCAGCAGGGTGCAGCACAGGGCTGGCTGGGTGCTGGCTGGGTGCTGGCTGGGTGCAGCGCGGTCCTGGCTGGGTGGTGCTCAGCAGGGTGCAGTGCAGGGCTGGGTGGGTGTTGGATAGGTGCTGGCTGGGTGCTGGGTGGGCGCTGGCTGGGTGCAGCGTGGTCCTGGGTGGTTACTGCTCAGCAGGGTGCAGTGCAGGGCTGGGTGGGTGCTGGCTGGGTGCTGGGTGGGCGCTGGCTGGGTGCAGCGCGGTCCTGGCTGGGTGGTGCTCAGCAGGGTGCAGTGCAGGGCTGGGTGGGCGCTGGGTGGGTGCAGCGCGGTCCTGGGTGGTTGCTGCTCAGCAGGGTGCAGTGCAGGGCTGGGTGGGTGCTGGGTGGGTGCTGGCTGGGTGCTGGGTGGGCGCTGGCTGGGTGCAGCGCGGTCCTGGCTGGGTGCTGCCGGGGCGGGGGTCAGAAGCCTCCCTGCGGGCGGTGCTGAGCGCTGCGGCCGCTGCCTTGCAGGATGAGCCTCCCCCTGCTGGACCGCACCGTGCCGGACTACAGCAGCTTCAACAGCGTGGAGGAGTGGCTGGAGGCCATCAAGATGAGCCAGTACAAGGAGAGCTTCGCCAGCGCCGGCTTCACCTCCTTCGACATCGTCTCCCAGATGACCGTAGAGTAAGTGCCCGGCCTGAGGCTCCCACAGCACTGCAGCCTCAGCTGCCTCAGCAGCCTCAGCTGCCACAGCAGCCACAGCAGCCTCAGCTGCCTCACTTGCCACAGTTGCCACAGCAGCCTCAGTTGCCACAGCTGCCTCAGCTGCCTCATTTCACAGTCTCACAGTATCACTTAGGTTGGAAAGGACCTCGAGGATCATCGAGTCCAACCTATCAACACAGACCCCATGACTGGACCATGGCACCAAGTGCCACATCCAATCCCCTCTTGAACGCCTCCAGGGACGGTGACTCCACCACCTCCCTGGGCAGCACATCCCAATGACGAACGACTCGCTGGGTGAAGAACTTCCTCCTCACCTCAAGTCTAAACCTCCCCTGGCACAGCTTGAGACTGTGTCCTCTTGTTCTGGTGCTGGTTACCTGGGAGAAGAGGCCAACCCCCTCCTGGCTACAACCTCCCTTCAGGTAGCTGTAGAGGGCAATGAGGTCACCCCTGAGCCTCCTCTTCTCCAGGCTAAGCAACCCCAGCTCCCTCAGCCTCTCCTCACAGGGCTGTGTTCAAGGCCTCTCCCCAGCTTTGTTGCACTTCTCTGGACACCTTCAAGTCTCTCAATGTCCTTCTTAAACTGAGGAGCCCAGAACTGGACACAGGACTCAAGGTGTGGCCTAACCAAAGCAGAGTACAGGGGCACTATGACCTCCCTGCTCCTGCTGGCCACACTATTCCTAATGCAGGCCAGGATGCCATTGGCCCTCCTGGCCACCTGGGCACACTGCTGGCTCATGTTCAGGCAGCTGTCAATCAGCACCCCCAGGTCCCTCTCTGTTTGGCAGCTCTCAGCCACTCCGACCCCAGCCTGTAGCTCTGCATGGGATTGCTGTAGCCAAAGTGCAGCCCCTGGCACTTGGACTTGTTGAATGCCACAGTTGCCACAGTTGCCACAACAGCCTCAGTTGCCTCAGCTGCCTCACTTGCCTCACTTGCCACAGTTGCCACTGTTGCCACAGTTGCCTCACTTGCCCCAGTTGCCTCACTTGCCTCACTTGCCACAGTTGCCACTGTTGCCACAGTTGCCTCACTTGCCACAGTTGCCTTACTTGCCACACTTGCCACAGTTGCCACAGTTGCCTCACTTGCCTTGGCCTCAGCAGAGCCTCAGCTGCTCCTTGGTGAGTTTGCCTTAGCTGTGCTTGCTGCAGCCTGACCTGGGTGGGATCTGTTCCTTCCAGACCCACTCTTGGTCACAGGATCACAGAATCACTGAGGCTGGGAAGGACCTCTGGGACCATCCAGTGCAGGCTGTGACCTAACCCCACCACAGCAGCTGCACCCTGCCACCTGCTGCCACATCCAAGCTGTTCTCAAAGACCTCCGGGGGTGGCCACTCCACCACCTCCCTGGGCAGTCCATCCCAGTGCCCAATCAGCCTTTCCCTGAGGAATTGCTTCCTGATCTCCAACCTGAACCTCCCCTGGTGCAGCTTCAGGCCATGCCCTCTTGTCCTGGCACAAGCTGCCTGGAGCATGGCCTGACCCCCACCACAGCTTCCTTTTAGGTGCTTATTTAGGTGAAGCTGGGGGTGGGGAGATTGAGGCTGGAGGTGAGGAGGAAGTTCTTCCCCATGAGAGTGGTGAAGCCCTGGAATGGGTTGTCCAGGGAGATGGACCTGGAGCCACCCAGCCCTGGAGGTGTTTGCAGCCAGGCTGGCTGAGGCTGTGGCCAGGCTGCTGTAGTGTGGGGTGTCCCTGCCCATGGCAGGGGGTTGGAACTGGCTGAGCCTTGTGGTCCCTTCCCACCCTGACTGGTTCTATGATACTATGATACTTGTGGAGAGGGATGAGGTCCCCTCCAAGTCTCTTCTCCAGGCTCAATGCAGTTGCTGCACAGCTGCTGTGCTCTGCAGGCCCTGCCTTGGCTCCAGAGCCCTGGCTGCTGCTGCTCTGCAGGGTTCATGCCCCCAGTGTCACACAGCCTGTCCCCACTGTGCAAATGGAACCCCCCAGAGGCATCTCCAAGCCCCAGCGTGGGGCAGCTGGAGGTGCCAGGCCAGCAGCAAACAGCTCTGCAGGCACTCAGAGCACCCTTAGGCTCTGCAGTCCTCATGGGGGTGTGGAGCAGCAAACAGCTCTGCACAGGAGAGGCCTCCAGCTGGTTCCCAGCTGGTTCCCAGCTGGTTCTGAGTTGTCCTCCATCCACATCCCTCAGTGGCAAAGGGAATCCTAGCAAGTTGCTCAGGGAGAGCAGGCAGCTGAAGTCCCTTGGTGGTGGAGCTGTGGTGCCTCTGCTGGAAGGTTTGTGGTGAGCTGCAGTGGGCTGTAGAAACCCTGCCCAGGAAAGCAGCAGGCACTGAGGCCCCTGCAAGTGCTCCCAAGTCTGCTCCTGGTGAGCAGCAGGGCCTGGGGCCTTGCTGGGGAAAGTGCTGGGGAGTCAGCCTCTGCTCACACAGCCAGGCCCTCTCTGGCCTTGCCCTGCCTAGGCTGGCACCAGCACCCTGCACCACAGCCCAGCTGGCACACTCCTGGCACACTCCTGGCACACTATTGACACATTATTGGCTTGCTCTTTCTTTATCACAGAGTCACAGAGTGTGAGGGGCTGGAAGGGACCTGGAAAGCTCATCCAGTCCAAGCCCTGCCAGAGCAGGGTCACCCAGAGCAGGGTCACCCAGAGCAGGGTCACCCAGAGCAGGGTCACCCAGAGCAGCTCACACAGGAACTCAGCCAGGAGGGTTTGAATATCTCCAGAGGAGACTCCACAGCCCCCCTGGGCAGCCTGCTCCAGGCTCTCTCACCCTCCCAGGGAATAAATTCTCCCTCCTGTGTCCATGGCACTTCCTCTGCCTCAGCTTCCACCACTGCCCCTTGGCTGGCATTGGGCAGCCCCCAGCAGAGCCTGGCTCCAGCCTCTGGGCACTGCCCCTGCACAGCTTCATCCCCAGCAAGGAGCTCACCCTCAGGCTCCTCCTCTGCAAGCTCCAGAGCCCTCAGCTCCCGCAGGCTCTCCTCATGAGGAAGATCTTCCACAGCCTGCAGCAGCTCTGTGGCTCTGTGCTGGACTCCCTCAAGCAGTTCCCTGAGCTCCTTCTTGAGCTGAGGGCCCAGACCTGGACACAAGATTCCAGCTGTGGCCTCAGCAGGGCAGAGCAGAGGGGGAGGAGAACCTCTCTGACCTACTCAGCACAGCCCTTCTGATCCAGCCCAGGCTGCCCTTGGCCTTCTTGGCCACCAGAGCTCATTGCTGGCTCATGGTCAACCTCCCACCCACCAGGACCCCCAGGTCCTCTTCCCCTTCCCTGCTCTGCAGCAGCTCAGGAGCCTAATGGCTGTGAAAAGCAGAGCAGGGCAGAACCTGGGAGTGCTGCAGCGCAGCAGAGATGAGAGGCAGCAAAGGATGCTGAGATGAAAGCAGAAGGAGCAGGAGCCCTCGTCTGCACAGGCAGAGTGGCATCCACGCTGCTGAGGGGGGAGCACATCCTGCTCCTGTCTGCAGGGATGGGGAAAGTGGGTTAGTGTGTCACAGGGAGGGAGGCCAGGCCTGAGGAGGAGAAGGCTTCCAGGGCAGCAGAGCTGAGGCAGATTCCCTTCCGAGCAGGAAGCAGAGCCCTGGGCTCTGGCTGCACACTGCCTGCTGAGGCTCCAGCAGCCTCAGGCTGCTCTGGGCAGGCAGCAAATGCAGAGGAGGAGGATCAGAGCCACAGAGAGGAGGAGCAGAGCTTCCAGCAGGTCTGCAGCTCTTTGTTGCATCGATGCAATGAATCTGTGGAGGCTTCAGCTCCCTGCACAGCACAGCCTGGGGGGGTCCTGCCCATGGGGCTGGGGGAAAATGCCACAGAGTCCTGGGATGGGTTGGGGTGGAAGGGAGCTCAAAGCTCAGCCAGTCCCAACCCCCTGTCATGCCCAGGGACCCCTCCCACCAGCCCAGGCTGCTCAGGGCCTCATCCAGCCTGGCCCTGAACACCTCCAGGCAGGGGACAGCCACAGCCTCCCTGGGCAGCCTGTGCCAGGCTCTCCCCAGCCTCACTCTCAACAATTTCTTCCTCACCTCCACTCTCAGTCTCCTCTCTCCCAGCTCAAATCCACTGTCCTCATCCTGGCACTCCCAGCCTTTGTCCAAAGTCCCTCCCCAGCTCTCCTGGAGCCCTTCAGGTCCTGGAAGGCTGCTCTGAGGTCTTCCCAGCCTGTCTTTTTAGGATAGGTTCTGCAGCCTCTGATCATCTTGGTGGCCTCCCCTGGACCCTCTCCATGTCCCTCTTGTGCTTCACCTTAACACCAGCATGAGAAACTAATCCCAAGAGCCTGTGAATGTGGGGCCTGAGGTGGTGGGACAGGGACATGAAGGCAGGAGCAGAGCTGCATGCCACAGGGCAGGGGAAGGTCTGAGATGATGCAGAGAGTTTCAGCCTGGTGGGCACTGAGGCTTGGCTTAACCAGAAATGGATGAAGGGATTGGCAATTGGGAGCTGAGGCTTTGGCCTCAGCATCTTCTCTAGGTCAGGACATCTGCAGCAGGCTGCTCAGAGCCTCTTCCAGCCCAGCCTGGAAGGACTTCAGTGGGGGAAGTTCTCATCCAGCCTGGTCTGAAACACTTCCAGGGAGGAGGCAGCCACAGCCTCCCTGGGTCTCCCCTCCCCCATAGCAAAGCCCTTCTCCCTCCTGCCCAGCCCCCCTCTCCCCTGCTGCAGTGTGAGATGCCTGCTGGTACTGATGCGCTCTTTGTTTCTGCTCCTCCCCAAGGGACATCCTGCGAGTTGGGGTCACCCTGGCAGGCCACCAGAAGAAGATTCTGAACAGCATCCAGGTGATGAGAGCACAGATGAACCAAATCCAGTCTGTGGAGGTTTGATAGCTGCCAGTCCTCCTGCTCCTCTTCGTGGAGGCCCTGCTCCCCTTCGCCCCTCTCTGTCCCAGCTCCAGCTCTTGAGTGCTCTGCACGGACCAGAGGCAGGCAGCTGCCCCCAGGGCCAGGGCAGCAGGAGGGAGCACCCTGCCACCAGTGATGGGAGGTCACCAAGAGCTTCTGGAATCTAAGCAATGGAAAAAGGGAACAAAAAAAGACAACTGTTTTTTTTTGGGGGGGGAAAGAAAAACCACCCAGCCACCAAACCACACCAAACCAAACCTCTGGAACATTCCTCAGCAGTAACAAAGCAATCTGTGTCCTCGGGAAGGGCTCCCAGGCCAAAGGGAGTCTGCCCAGGGAGAGGGAGGAGCAGCTCCATCCCCTTCCTCCTGCACAAGGCTGCTGCAGCTGGGCCCAGGCACCTCCGGGGCGAGGAGGCTTTGCCAAGAGGAGGACTGCAAGGCAAGGTCATGGGAAGCACTTCCCCTCCCCGCGGGGGGAGGGGGGCTCCGGGAGCCTCCTGCAGCCGGCAGTCCTGCCCCGAAGCCCCGGGGGGGAAGAGAAAGAGAGAGAGAGAGAGAGAGCTGCAGCTCTTCGGTGCTGTGGACCCAAGTGCATCTCTCCACTGCTGGACCCAGGCAGAAGCTGAAGACTTCTTCCTCTTCTTGGTTGTTTTTTTTTTTTCTAGGAAAAACAAAAAAAAAAAACACAACGCAAAGAACACAAAACAAAACAAAGCAGAACACAAAGCAAGCAAAACGCAAAGCAAAGAAAGCAAAACGCAAAAGAATGCAAAACGCAAAGGAAAGCAAAGCAGAACAAACTGCGGCTGCAGGAGGCTGTTTGCAGCACCTGAGGAGGGTCCTGCAGCCCTCGGGGGGTGGGACTGGGGCGGAACCGGTCCTGCTTTCTCCACCCCTTCTTTGCTCCTCTGGCCGGAGAGGGTCTGTGAGCCGCAGCCCTCTGCGGGCAGCCCGCGGCGGTAGCGCTGCCCCCGGCGGAGCCTGCCCCGGGCGGACCCTGCCCCGGGAGGACCCTGCCCAGGACAGACCCTTCCCCAGGCGGCCCCTGCCCCGGACAGACCCTGCCCAGTGCAGACCCTGCCCCGGACAGACCCTGCCCAGGACAGACCCTTCCCCAGGCGGCCCCTGCCCCGGACAGACCCTGCCCCGGGACGGACCCTGCCCAGTGCAGACCCTGCCCCGGGCAGACCCTGCCCCGGACGGACCCTGCCCAGTGCAGACCCTGCCCCGGACAGACCCTGCCCCGGACGGACCCTTCCCCAGGCGGCCCCTGCCCCGGACAGACCCTGCCCCGGGACGGACCCTGCCCCGGGCAGACCCTGCCCCGGACGGACCCTGCCCCGGGCAGACCCTGCCCCGGACAGACCCTGCCCCGGGACGGACCCTGCCCCGGGCAGACCCTGCCCCGGACGGACCCTGCCCCGGGCAGACCCTGCCCCGGACGGACCCTGCCCAGTGCAGACCCTGCCCCGGACAGACCCTGCCCCGGGACGGACCCTGCCCCGGGCGGACCCTGCCCCGGACAGACCCTGCCCCGGGACGGACCCTGCCCCGGGCGGACCCTGCCCCAGGCGGCCCCTGCCCCGGACAGACCCTGCCCCGGGACGGACCCTGCCCCGGACGGACCCTGCCCCGGACAGACCCTGCCCCGGGACGGACCCTGCCCCGGGCGGACCCTGCCCCAGGCGGCCCCTGCCCCGGACGGACCCTGCCCCGGGCAGACCCTGCCCCGGGCGGACCCTGCCCCGGACAGACCCTGCCCCGGGCGGACCCTGCCCAGTGCAGACCCTGCCCCGGACGGACCCTGCCCCGGACGGACCCTGCCCCGGACAGACCCTGCCCCGGGACGGACCCTGCCCCGGACGGACCCTGCCCCGGACGGACCCTGCCCCGGACAGACCCTGCCCCGGGCGGACCCTGCCCAGTGCAGACCCTGCCCCGGACAGACCCTGCCCCGAGCGGACCCTGCCCCGGGCGGACCCTGCCCCGGACAGACCCTGCCCCGGGCGGACCCTGCCCAGTGCAGACCCTGCCCCGGACGGACCCTGCCCCGGACAGACCCTGCCCCGGACGGACCCTGCCCCGGACAGACCCTGCCCCGGGACGGACCCTGCTCCGGGACGGACCCTGCCCCGGACAGACCCTGCCCAGGGCTCCCCGCGGTGCCCTCCCCAGCTGCCAGCAGCCTGTGCCCGGCAGAGCTCCCCCCGTGCAGTGTGTGGTAGTTTGGGGTGACAGATGCTGGGGGGGTCCCTTCCCTCCTTCCTGGGGTGCCAATGGGGGGAGGGGAGGGGGTGGGAGGGAGAGAGCTGTCCCTTGTCCCTTGTCCCTTCTTTTGTTGCCACCGGTTGGGTGAGCTTGGGGTCGGAGGTGGTGGGGGTGGGGGCTGGGTGTGATTCTTGGGAGGGGTTGGGAGGTTCTCTTGGGGTTGGTTGGTTTTTGGTTTGGTTGTTTTTTTGGGGGGGGGCTTTTTTTTTTTTTTAATGAAGAAAAAACAACAAAACAAAACAAACCCACAAAAAAATGAGGTCTCCAAGCATCCTATCAGTCAAGAACTTAAATCCCTTCCCTCTGGAAGGGGAAGTTTGCAGCTCACTGACAACATGCCAGGAGAAAAAGAGAAACAAAAAAAGAAACCTTTTTATATGCACATTTCCTCCTGTTTGCTTCTTTCTTCTGGGGCAGCCTAACCTGACTTGACCTGGCCTGGCCTGGCCTGACCTGGCCTGGCAGATGCTGCTGGTGCTGGGTTCCAGGCGCTGGCCAGGGTGCTGTGGCCTCCTGCTCGAGTCAGGGCTGCTGGAGCAGGGCTGAGCAGCAGCAGCACAGAGGCTCTGTGGTGCTTTGGGGGGTGGTTGGGGTTTGTGTCATGGGGTTGGGTTTGTTATCGCTCAGAGGGGAGGGAGAGGACAGGGGAGGGGGAGAGGGCTGTGGGGGGGAGCTGTCAGAGCCCGTGGGAAGTGTCTGATGGCTCAGGAAGGTGCCAGGCTGGTGCCACAGAAGGGCAGGGTGGGCCTGAGAAGGAGTGCAGGGTGTGGGGCTCCTCGGGCTCTGAGCTGTGGCAGCTGCCAGGATGTGGCTGGCTCAGGGCAGGGACCAAGCTCTGGGTGCCCTCTGTGCCCTCCCTGGATGTGGTCTCTTTGCTTGGTGGTGCCCTGGGGGCTGTGAGGAAGCTTCAGGTTCAGCCTTGAGGACAGCTCTGGGAGAGCAGAGGCCAAAGCTCCCAGTTAGTAGCCCAGCTCTCCAGGGGCAGGCTGCTGTGGCTGAGGCTGAGTGGTCAAGCAGTGGGTTTGTCAATGACTCAATTAACTGCTGCAGCTACTGCCCAGCTCTTGTGGTGTGTAAGAGGCAGCAGGCAAGCACAGCCAGCACAGGCCAGCAGAGGCAAGCACAGGCCAGCACAGGCCAGCACAGGCTGGCAGAGGCAAGCACAGGCCAGCAGAGGCAAGCACAGGCCAGCACAGGCAGGCAGAGGCAATAACAGGCAAGCACAGGTCACCACAGGCAAACAGAGGCCAGCAGAGGCAAGCACAGTGTAGTGGTTTGAGCCTTAACTGGGAGTTAAGAGCCCAGATGGGGGAAAGGCTGAGAATCTCTCCCCCACTCCCCCACTCCTCCCTCCAAACAGAGAGGGGGGAAAAAAAGGGTAAGGAGCAAATCCACTAAACAACAATCTGGAGTCAGCTTGGGAGTAGAGAGGCCAGGAATTTTCTTTAAACAATATATATATAACAATAAGAAGAAAGGTTGACAAGGGCAAGGAACAAGGATGGATGGGAGGGGGACAGAAAAGGATAATACAAAACCAGTCTCTCTCTGAGGAGGCACAGAGGCAGCAGGGAGAAGGATCAGGTCCGACCATGTGGCTGAGGAGCAGGAGGGCAGCTGCAGTAGCTCTCATCCAGCAGGGGCAGGAGCCAAAAGGAGATCCAACAGCTCTGATGTCCTGCTTTTTATACCCTGGCTGGGCAGGGAGCGGGGAGTGGAACAGACTCAGCTTCCCAGGTGGAAACGCCCTGCAGGGAGAGCAAAGCACCCGCAAGCCCTCCCCCCTACTTTGGGTTTTGTTTTCAGTAAAGGGCGTTAATCCACCACAATCCACCCCTCTGCTCCACTGCCGCTCTCCTGCCACAGCCCCTTCATGCAATCTTGACACGAGGTATTTGAATCCCTGGTGCAAGTCCCTTGTTATCCCAGCTCGCTCTCTCCCAGGGCAGTCTCTCTCTCTCTCCGGTGATGGTCACTGTAGGTGGTGCTTGAACTGGGCAGGCATGTGGGGAAGAATCAGGAATCAGTCTGTCTTTGAAAGGGAAAGAGAAAAATCAGGAACAGTCCGTTGCCGGAGGGACATCAGGAGCAGTCCGTTGCTGTAGGGACATCAGGAGCAGTCCGTTGCTGTAGGGACATCAGGAGCAGTCCGTTGCTGTAGGAAATCAGGAACAGTCCGTTGCTGTAGGGAATCAGGAACAGTCCGTTGCCGGAGGGACATCAGGAGCAGTCCGTTGCTGTAGGGACATCAGGAGCAGTCCGTTGCTGTAGGGACATCAGGAACAGTCCGTTGCTATAGGGACATCAGGAACAGTCCGTTGCTGTAGGGAATCAGGAACAGTCTGTTGCTGTAGGGAATCAGGAACAGTCCGTTGCTGTAGGGACATCAGGAACAGTCCGTTGCTGTAGGGAATCAGGAACAGTCCGTTGCTATAGGGACATCAGGAGCAGTCTGTTGCCGTAGGGAAGCAGGA
This sequence comes from Melanerpes formicivorus, assembly GCF_026170545.1. NCBI lineage: Eukaryota > Metazoa > Chordata > Aves > Piciformes > Picidae > Melanerpes > Melanerpes formicivorus. The sequence continues at coordinate 2,907,437 of NW_027142419.1, read as the reverse complement.
ACAGTCCGTTACTGTAGGGACATCAGGAGCAGTCCGTTGCTGTAAGGACATCAGGAGCAGTCCATTGCCATAGGGACATCAGGAACAGGTGCAGCTGAGCTGATGCAGGAGCTCTCTGGGCTGGTGTGCAGTGGGTACGTTGAGTCCTGGATGCTGGGCTGCTATTAAGCTAGGAGGGAGAAACTTAGAGCAACTTATATAACTATTCACACAATGACTATAAATACATTGATGAGTGTTGCCTCCTCTGAGTCCATCCCCTCTCAGCCAGAGTCACATTCCTTGTGGGATACACTGAATGTCCCCAGTTTCTAACATAACCCAGTAGGTGTGACCAGGACCCTCAGCCGAGACCACCCCTCGGGTTGGTTTGCCCCCACCAGCAGCAGGGAAAACCCACACTGACTTCCCCAGCAGGTTCTTCTCAGCAATCACAGGAACTCCATCTCCATCCACTGTTTCCAGCAGGTGGGACTGGGCAGCACCAGCTCTGTTCACAGCTCCTCTGCTGTTCACTAACCAAGTGGCTTGAGCTAGGTGCTTCTCCCAGTTCCTGAAGGTTCCACCCCCCATGGCTTTTAGGGTGGTCTTTAGCAAGCCATTGTAGCGCTCGACCTTCCCTGCAGCTGGTGCATGGTATGGGATGTGGTAAATCCACTCAATCCTATGTTCCTTTGCCCAGTCCCTTAGGAGATGGTTCCTGAAGTGGGTTCCATTGTCTGATTCAATCCTCCCGGGGGTGCCGTGTCTCCACAGGATATGTCTCTCTAGGCCCAGGATGGTGTTGCGAGCAGTGGCATGAGGAACTGGGTAGGTCTCCAGCCACCCTGTACTTGCCTCCACCATGGTCAGTACGTACTGCTTGCCGCTGTGAGACCGAGGAAGGGTGATGGAGTCGATCTGCCAGGCCTCTCCCTACTTATATTTCAACCATCTCCCCGTATACCACAGAGGCTTCATGTGCTTGGCCTGCTTGATGGCAGCACAGATGTCACACTTATGGATGACCTGTGAGATGGCCTCCATAGAGATGTCCACGGATCTGTCCCGAGCCCACCGGTATGTGGCATCTCTCCCTTGGTGGCCAGAAGTGTCATGGGCCCAGCGAGATAAGAACAGCTCGCCCTTGTGTTCCCTGTCCAAGTCTATTTGGGAGATCTTAGCAGCCAGGTCTGCTTGGTGGTTGTGCTTGTGCTCCTCTGTGGCTCTGCTCTTGGGGATGTGTGCATCGATGTGCCGTACCTTGGTTGGCAGCCTGTCCAGGCAGGCGGCGATGTCTTGCCACAGCTCAGCGGCCCAAACAGGCTTCCCTTTTCTCTGCCACCCGTTCCTCCTCCTTTCCTTCAGCCACCCCCACAAGGCATTGGCTACCATCCAGGAGTCAGTGTAGAGGTACAGCACTGGCCAGTTCTCTCGTTCTGCTATATCCAGGGCCAGCTGGACAGCTTTTACCTCTGCGTACTGACTGGATTCACCTTCTCCATCCCTTGCTTCTGCCACTTGCCTTGTTGGGCTCCAGACAGCTGCCTTCCATCTCCACTTGCTTCCTACAAGCCGGCAGGACCCATCTGTAAATAGAGCATAGCCCTTCTCGTTGTCAGGGAGATCGTTATATGGGGGAGCCTCCTCAGCACGGGTCACTGTCTGCTCTGGTGGCATTCCCAAGTCAGCACCCTCTGGCCAGTTGGTGATCACTTCCATTATGCCAGGGTGTTCGAAGTTCCCCATCCGAGCTCGCTGAGTTATCAGGGCCATCCACTTACTCCAGGTAGCATCTGTGGCATGATGTGGGGTTGAGCCTCTCCCTTTGAACATCCAGGTCAGGACTGGAAGTCTCGGAGCTAGAAATAGAGGTGACTCAGTCCCAATTACCTCAGAGGCAGCCCGGACGCCCTCATAGGCAGCTAGGATTTCCTTCTCTGTCGCGGTGTAGTTGGCCTCAGAGCCTTTGTACCCCTTACTCCAGAAACCTAGGGGCCTGCCCCTGGTTTCACCAGGAGCCTTCTGCCACAAGCTCCACGTAGGACCATTCTCACCGGCCACAGTGTACAGCACATTCTTGATCTCTGGCCCAGTTCGAACAGGTCCCAGAGCCATAGCATGGACCACCTCTCATTTGATCTGGTCAAACGCCACCTGCTGCTCAGGTCCCCACACAAAATCATTTTTCTTCCATGTTACATGGAGGAGAGGCTTCACAATTTGACTGTACCCGGGAATGTGCATTTTCCAGAAGCCCACAAGCCCCAAAATGACTGTGTCTCTTTCTTGTTCGTGGGCTGCACCATAGTGGCTACCCTGTTCACCACCTCCTGAGGGATGTGGCGACAGCCATCCTGCCATTGAACACCCAGGAACTGGATCTCCCTGGCAGGCCCTTTCACCTTGCTTCTCTTGATGGCAAAGCCAGCCTCCAGCAGGATGTCGATTATCCTCTGGTAAACTTCCTCTGCTGTCTCACCCCATACAATGATGTCATCAATGAACTGCAGATGCTCAGGGGCTCCACCTTTCTCCAAGGCAGTCTGGATCACCTCATGGCAGATGGTTGGGCTATGGACCCAGCCCTGAGGCAACCGATTCCATTGATACTGTACTCCCCTCCAGGTGAAAGCAAACTGTGGCCTGCATTTTTCTGCAATGGGGATGGAGAGAAAGGCATTAGCAATGTCAGTTGTGGCATACCACTTGGCCGCCTTCGATTCCAGCTCGTACTGGAGCTCCAGCATGTCCGGCACGGCAGCGCTGATCGGAGGAGTCACTTCATTCAGGCCACGGTAGTCCACGGTCAGTCTCCATTCCCCATTTGCCTTCCGCACTGGCCATATGGGGCTGTTGAAGGGGGAGTGAGCCTTGCTGATCACCCTCTGGCTCTCCAGTCGTCGAATCAGTTGTTGTATGGGGTGCAGAGAGTCTCTGTTGGTCCTGTATTGCCTGCGATGTACTATGCGAGAGGCAATAGGTAACTTCAAATCCTGCACCTTATGGCTGCCCACTATGGAGGGGTCATCCGAAAGCTCGGGCATGGTGGACAGCTGTTCTTTGCCTGCAGTCTCCACAGCTGCCACCCCAAACGCCCACTTGTGCCCCCTAGGGTCCTTGAAGCATCCCTCCCGCAGAAAGTCAATGCCAAGAATGCAAGGTGCATCTGGACCAGTCACTATGTCGTGCTTTCCCCATCCATTCCCGGTCAGGCTTATCTCAGCTTGCAGTACAGTCAAGTCTTGTGAGCCTCCTGTGACTCCCTGAATGCTTATGGGCTCAGCCCCTTTGTACCTCGATGGTATCAGGGTGCATTGGGCCCCTGTGTCCACCAGAGCTGGGTACTTCAGGGCTTCTGAAGTGCCAGGCCATTTCACGTACACATCCCAGGACACTCTGTTGTCCCTGGCCTCCACCTGGCTGGAGGTAGGGCACCTCTAATGCTGGCAGCGATGTCCACACTTGTCACACGGTCCTCTGTTACTAGGGGAAGGGTCTCTTGAGCGAGAGGGACCACTCCAGGAAACTGGGGCAGCTCTTCTCCTGGATGAGTTATCCCCGTGGTGCCCACCTTGCAGTTCCTGCACCCTGTTCCAGAGGGCAGAGGTGGGTTGGCCGTGCCAGGTGTCCATGTCCTCTCCATGGTCACAGAGGAACCTTCACAGAGACCCCCTTGACATCCCCTGATTGGCTTGGGGTGATCTCCTAGGGGAAGGTCGCCTGCTCCTGATTGCTGAAACCTGGACCCATTCTGAAGGAGAAGGGGGAAAGGAGGCATGGCTTCCCTTTTTCAGCTCAGACATGGAGGTCTTGATCTCTTTGACAATTTCTTTAGCCATAGTTTCTATGACTGAGATCAGGGGTTTCTGATTTACGCTGTCCTTATATTCCCTTAAATCACTGGCAAACTCACAGACATTTTTAGGACTTCCTTCCTGTCCAGCCAAGAGTATCCCTCCTAATGTGTGAGCATATTTCTGCGGAGCACCCTGGGTGAGGCTGTCTCGTGGGCACCTCATCTGGGTCCAAAGGGAGCTGGCCATCCCCATAGATTATTTCCATCATGGCCATCTGCCTCAGATACCGAATGCCCTGTTCCATAGTTGTCCATCTAACTGGGGCCCAGGGCAGGTCATGTCTTGAGTGGTACCAGCTCTTGATGGCATTGAGGATCCAAGCCCAGAGAGTGTGTATTCCATCAAGTTTGGCTAACTCTTTGTCCAGACCAGCATCATGAGTCAGGGAGCCTAAAAGCTTTGCCTCCCTCTTATCCAGGTCCACTGTGTCCACCCCCTCATCCCAGCATCTCAGGGCCCAGTTTAGTACTGACTCTCCCTCTTTCCTTGCGTAGTCCAGACGAGTTTGCCTTAGTTCCTTTCTGGGCAGCGATGTAACAGTTATTTCCTGGTCTGAGTCATCTTCATCCACCGCTGGGTTCTGTGAGGTGCTGGGGCCTGCTGAGGTTCCTTCCTCACCATCTGTGCTTGGCGATGATTTTTGACTTCTTTTCCTGCGTGTGGGGACCGGTGATAGAGAGACTGCATTGGCAGGAGCATCAGGGGTCAACTGTGGAGCTGCTGGTGGTGGGGCAAACCCTTGTGCCTGGGGCTCAGGCTGAGATCTGGTACACTCATTACAACCCGACCCCTCCCTCTTTGTGTTTACAGAGTGCTTACAATGCCCACAGCAGACACGCCCCCAGTCCTTAAAGAGTGCAAAGCAGTGTGTTATCCCCCTCCAAACAGCTCTTAATGGGTTAGCTTGTCCCCCACACAACACTGTCACAGCAAATGCCACTATAAGGATTGCATTTAAGCATATTGCAATGTAAAGCAATTCTCCATCACAGGCTCTTTTATCTACACCATTGGTTTCACAGCCTGCTTCAGGAAAATTTCCTGTGCTAGAAAAGTTACCACTTGTGGCCTTCCAGCATCTGAAGGGGGCCTACAGGAAGGCTGGGGAGGGACTGCTCAGGATCTCAGGTAGTGATAGGACTAGGGGGAATGAAATGAAGCTGGAGGTGGGGAGATTCAGGCTGGAGGGGAGGAGGAAGTTCTTCCCCATGAGAGTGGTGAAGCCCTGGAATGGGTTGTCCAGGGAGGAGGTTGAGGCCCCAGCCCTGGAGGTGTTTGCAGCCAGGCTGGCTGAGGCTGTGGCCAGGCTGATCTAGTGTGGGGTGTCCCTGCCCATGGCAGGGGGGTTGGAACTGGCTGAGCCTTGTGGTCCTTTCCAACCCTGACTGATACTATGATACTACTATGATACCACTGACAGTGAAATGCAATGAATTCAAGAGATACATGCCCAGCTTCATTGGTAAAGTTTTTATCCACTTGATCAGCATCTCTATCATTAACCACACCACAGGGTAAATTATTAATTTGTAGATGTGGGTCCAAAAGATCCAGCCAAACACCCATGCAAAGGCTTGGACCATCAGGTTCTTTGAAATTGCCACTTCTACTTCCAGTCCCTTTGTCAGAGAAAGCATTGCCTTCCCAGTGCCAGATTAATTTCCAAGCCCCACGTTGGGCGCCAAAAATTGTAGTGGTTTGAGCCTTAACTGGGAGTTAAGAGCCTAGATAGGGGAAAGGCTGAGAATCTCTTCCCCACTCCAAACAGAGAGGGGGAAAAAAAGGGTAAGGAGCAAATCCACTAAACAACAATCTGGAAGTCGGCTTGGGAGTGGAGAGGTGAAGAATTTTCTTTAAACAATATATATATATATAACAATAAGAGGAAAGGTTGACAAGGGCAAGGAACAAGGATGGATGGGAGTGGGACAGAAAAGAATAACACAAAACCAGTCTCTCTCTGAGGAGGCACAGAGGCAGCAGGGAGAAGGATCAGGTCCCATGGCTGAGGAGCAGGAGGGCAGCTGCAGTAGCTCTCATCCAGCAGAGGCAGGAGCCAAAAGGAGATCCAACAGCTCTGATGTCCTGCTTTTTATAGCCTAGCTGGGCAGGGAGGGGGGAGTGGAACAGACTCAGCTTCCCAGGGGAAGAGCTCCCTGCAGGGAGAGTAAAGTACCTGCAAGCCCTCCCCCCTGCTTTGGGTTTTGTTTTCAGAAAGGGCATTAACCCACCACACACAGGCCAGCAGAGGCAAGCAGAGGCAAGCACAGGCCAGCAGAGGCAAGCACAGGCAAGCACAGGCCAACACAGGCCAGCACAGGCAAGCACAAGCCAGCACAGGCCAGCACAGGTCACCACAGGTCACCACAGGCAAGCAGAGGCAAGCAGAGGCAAGCACAGGCCAGCACAGGCAAGCACAGGCAAGCACAGGCAAGCACAGGCCAACACAGGCCAGCACAGGCAAGCACAAGCCAGCACAGGCCAGCACAGGTCACCACAGGTCACCACAGGCAAGCAGAGGCAAGCAGAGGCAAGCAGAGGACAGCACAGGTAACCACAGGTCACCACAGGCCAGCACAGGCCAGCAGAAGCAAGCAGAGGCAAGCACAGGCCAGCACAGGTCACCACTGGTCACCACAGGTCACCGCAGGCCAGCACAGGTAGCACTGGTCACCACAGGTCACCACATGCCAGCACAGGCCAGCACTGGTCACCATAGGTCATCACAGGTCACCACAGGCCAGCACAGGCAGCACTGGTCACCACAGGTCACCACAGGCCAGCACAGGCCAGCACTGGTCATCACAGGTCACCACAGGCCAGCACAGGTCAGCACTGGTCATCACAGGTCACCACATGCCAGCACAGGCCAGCACTGGTCACCATAGGTCATCACAGGTCACCACAGGTCACCACAGGCCAGCACAGGCCAGCACTGGTCATCACAGGTCACCACAGGCCAGCACAGGTCAGCACTGGTCATCACAGGTCACCACATGCCAGCACAGGCCAGCACTGGTCACCATAGGTCATCACAGGTCACCACAGGCCAGCACAGGCAGCACTGGTCACCACAGGTCACCACAGGCCAGCACAGCTGGGCTTGGTCTCCCTGTCCAGCACCACCTTGGAGCCTTGCACAGATGCCTTCCTCTGGCATATTCCCACCCCCTCTGCCCACAGCTGCTGCTCACAGGCCCTTCCCTGCCCTCCCTAGGGTCCCCCACTGGGTTCCAGCAGCGTGGGGTGCTGAGGGCATCTTCCCTGGGAGCTGGGCTGCTCTGCTCTCCAGCAGCTGAGTCCAGGGGGAAGTGTGCCTGCTGTGGTTGAAGCTCCCAAGCAGCCCAGACTTCTGTGGCCAGACCTCAGCTCCCTGGGCTGCTGGTCAGTGTGAGGCCAGAGCAGGGCTGAGCATGGAGCTCTCAGCAGTGGCAGCAGAGCAGTCCCTGCAAGTGAGAGGCAGCTCCCCTGCTTAGCTCTTGCACTGCCCCAGCCTGTAGTGCACAGCTTCAGCAGCAGGAGCCTCAGCTGGAGGAGTTCTGCCTCCAGCCCCTGCCCCTCTGAGAGCTCCAGTGCAGGGCTGTGTTTTCCTTCCCTGGTCCTGCAGCCCAGAGTGAGCTCTGCTCGTGAGCAGCAGCAGCAGGTCTGTGCCACAGCACCACAGTGGCCACAGTGCTCCAGCTCTGCCAGCAGTGCCACTGCCTGGGAGGCAGAGAGGGATGCAGTGAGGGCACTGCAGGACTGCCAAGCAGGGGCTGCCTGGCCAGGGCCAGCCCTGTCCTGTACCCTGAGCACAGAGCCAAGGGAGGCTTGGGAAAAGCTCTGCTCCTGCTCGGGAATTGGACTCAGCTCTGAAGCAGCAGCAGGCAAGGCACAGGCTCAGTGCAGCAAGTGTGCAGAGAGCAGGCAACAGAGGAGCCCCCAGGAGCCCCCAGGAGCCCTCAGGAGCCCCCTGCCTGCAGGCTGTGCCCTGGCAGTGAGGAGCAGAGGAGCCCCCAGGAGCCCCCAGGAGCCCCCAGAAGCCCCCTGCCTGCAGGCTGTGCCCTGGAAGCCCCCAGGAGCCCCCAGAAGCCCCCTGCCTGCAGGCTGTGCCCTGGAAGCCCCCAGGAAACCCCAGGAGCCCCCAGGAGCCCCCTGCCTGCAGCCTGTGCCCTGGCAGTGAGGAGCAGAGGAGCCCTCAGGAGCCCTCAGGAGCCCCCAGGAGCCCCCTGCCTGCAGCCTGTGCCCTGGCAGTGAGGAGCAGAGGAGCCATCAGGAGCCCCCAGGAGCCCCCAGGAGCCCCCTGCCTGCAGCCTGTGCCCTGGCAGTGAGGAGCAGAGGAGCCCTCAGGAGCCCTCAGGAGCCCCCAGGAGCCCCCTGCCTGCAGCCTGTGCCCTGGAAGCCCCCAGGAGCCCCCAGGAGCCCCTGCAGCACATCTCCCTCTCCAGGGACGCTGAGGCTGCTGTGGTCCGGCCAGGAGCGGCTGCCAGCCGCTGCCAGGGACACGCTTGGTGGCAGCCCGGGGTGAGGGCAGCCTGGTGCTGTGCCAGGCTCTCTGCTCCTGCACAAGGGAGCTCTGCAGAGAGCTGCCTGCCCGGGACACAGCACAAATGCCTGCGGAGCAGCCGTGTGGAAGGAGCAGGCGGCGGCCAGGGCTTCCTCCTGTGCCGCCAGACCATCCCTGACCGCTCTCTGCCATCCCTCCCGGGCCAGGCAGCAGCCCTGCACAGCCACTCCCGGAGCAGGCAGGGCCTGGAAGGGCTCTTGGGCTCCTCTGCCTCCGGGGCCCTCACTGCACTGCACCTCCTGGCTGCTGCGTGCTGCGCTCAGCCGCCTGCCCGACCCAAGCCGCTGTGACGGACGGCCCCGTGCCAGGCTGGGTGCCACGGCTCCCCCAGCCCTGGCAGCTGTCTGCAGGACAGGGAAAGCACATCCTTGCCTCTTCTGACCAGCCCCATGGGCTGCTGGTGCTGGCAGTGACACTGCCCAGCAGCTGGCACCGGCCATGGCTGGGCAGGACTGAAGGAGACCTGGACCCTGGAGCACTGCATCCCCCCAGCTCAGCTGGGAGCGTGAGGAACCAAGCTCCTGTGAAGTACTTGGGCTGTGAACAGCTCTGGAGCCTGCTCCAGAGGAGGGCAGAGTCCCTGAAGTGGCTTTCACAGACTGATTTGGTGGCTGCTGGAGGCACTGCTCTCACATTCGAGTCAGTGGGGAGAGGCAGAGGCCCCCTGCTGGCCCCAGCTCCATGACTGCTGCCCCCAGCTCCATGACTGCTGCCCCCAGCTCCATGACTGCTGCCCCTGGCTCCATGACTGCTGCCCCTGGCTCCATGACTGACTGCTGCCCCTGGCTCCATGACTGCTGCCCCTGGCTCCATGACTGACTGCTGCCCCTGGCTCCATGACTGCTGCCCCTGGCTCCATGACTGCTGCCCCCGGCTCTGTGACTGCTGCCCCTGGCTCCGTGACTGCTGCCCCCAGCTCCATGACTGCTGCCCCTGGCTCCCTGACTGACTGCTGCCCCTGGCTCCGTGACTGCTGCCCCCGGCTCCGTGACTGCTGCCCCTGGCTCCATGACTGCTGCCCCTGGCTCCGTGACTGCTGCCCCTGGCTCCATGACTGCTGCCCCCAGCTCCATGACTGCTGCCCCTGGCTCCCTGACTGACTGCTGCCCCTGGCTCCATGACTGCTGCCCCTGGCTCCATGACAGCTGCCGCTGGCTCCGTGACTGCTGCCCCTGGCTCCATGACTGCTGCCCCTGGCTCCCTGACTGACTGCTGCCCCTGACTCCATGACTGCTGCCCCTGGCTCTGTGACTGACTGCTGCCCCTGGCTCCATGACTGCTGCCCCTGACTCCATGACTGCTGCCCCTGACTCCATGACTGCTGCCCCTGGCTCTGTGACTGACTGCTGCCCCTGGCTCCATGACTGCTGCCCCTGACTCCATGACTGCTGCCCCTGGCTCCGTGACTGACTGCTGCCCCTGGCTCCATGACTGCTGCCCCTGACTCCATGACTGCTGCCCCCAGCTCCATGACTGCTGCCCCTGACTCCGTGACTGCTGCCCCTGGCTCCATGACTGCTGCCCCTGGCTCCGTGACTGCTGCCCCTGGCTCCGTGACTGCTGCCCCCAGCTCCATGACTGCTGCCCCTGACTCCGTGACTGCTGCCCCTGGCTCCATGACTGCTGCCCCTGACTCCGTGACTGCTGCCCCCAGCTCCATGACTGCTGCCCCTGGCTCCATGACAGCTGCCGCTGGCTCCGTGACTGCTGCCCCTGGCTCCATGACTGCTGCCCCTGGCTCCCTGACTGACTGCTGCCCCTGGCTCCATGACTGCTGCCCCTGACTCCGTGACTGCTGCCCCCAGCTCCATGACTGCTGCCCCTGGCTCCATGACAGCTGCCGCTGGCTCCGTGACTGCTGCCCCTGGCTCCATGACTGCTGCCCCTGGCTCCCTGACTGACTGCTGCCCCTGACTCCATGACTGCTGCCCCTGGCTCTGTGACTGACTGCTGCCCCTGGCTCCATGACTGCTGTCCCTGACTCCATGACTGCTGCCCCTGACTCCATGACTGCTGCCCCTGGCTCTGTGACTGACTGCTGCCCCTGGCTCCATGACTGCTGCCCCTGACTCCATGACTGCTGCCCCTGGCTCCGTGACTGACTGCTGCCCCTGGCTCCATGACTGCTGCCCCTGACTCCATGACTGCTGCCCCCAGCTCCATGACTGCTGCCCCTGACTCCGTGACTGCTGCCCCTGGCTCCATGACTGCTGCCCCTGGCTCCGTGACTGCTGCCCCTGGCTCCGTGACTGCTGCCCCCAGCTCCATGACTGCTGCCCCTGACTCCGTGACTGCTGCCCCTGGCTCCATGACTGCTGCCCCTGGCTCCGTGACTGCTGCCCCTGGCTCCATGACTGCTGCCCCTGGCTCCGTGACTGCTGCCCCTGGCTCCATGACTGCTGCCCCTGGCTCCGTGACTGCTGCCCCTGGCTCCATGACTGCTGCCCCCAGCTCCATGACTGCTGCCCCTGACTCCGTGACTGCTGCCCCTGGCTCCATGACTGCTGCCCCTGACTCCGTGACTGCTGCCCCTGGCTCCATGACTGCTGCCCCCGGCTCCGTGACTGCTGCCCCCAGCTCCATGACTGCTGCCCCCAGCTCCGTGACTGCTGCCCCCAGCTCCATGACTGCTGCCCCTGGCTCCATGACTGCTGCCCCCGGCTCCATGACTGCTGCCCCCGGCTCCATGGCTGCTGCCCCTGGCTCCGTGACTGCTGCCCCTGGCTCCGTGACTGCTGCTGGGCAGCTGTGGGGATGGAGCAGAAGTTGTCACCAGGAGGCTGGCAGGAAGCTTCTTTGGATTGTTGCATTTCCCCTCCACCTTCCAGGCTACCTCCCAGCCCTCCCAGCCCTCTGCTTCCCACTGCCAGCTGCTGCTGAGGCTCAGCCATGTGTGGTGAGGGCAGCTGGGGAGAGCTGGGCAGGGTGCTGGGCTGGCAGTACAGCCTGGGCAGTGAGAGGGTCAAGGCCTGCAGAGCATCAGGGGGCAGGGAGGAGAAAGCAGAGCAGGTGTGGCTGGGAGCAAGGGGAAGCCTCCCTGGTGGAGCACTTCCAGCTGCTGCTGCCAGCAGCCCTCTGCCCAGAGGCAGCAGCACAGGGGGGTGCCAGGCAACTTGCAAGATGCAGCACTGCCAGCAGGAGCCTCTTGCCCTTGCCACCTGTGGGGGCACAGAAACAGGGCACTGTGACCCCCACCACCCTCCCTGAGCTACCTGCCCCCTCCCCAGCCAAACCTCAGCATTGCCTCTCGTGAAGCTGAGGGGGATTGGTGGTTACCAGCAGCTGGGGGGCTGCCTGCTGCAGTGTGGCAGCCCCTGCTCAGGGCTTGCAGGGGGTGCAGGAGCTGTGGCTGTCTCAGGGTTTGCTGGCTCTGCAGGGTTGCAGTTCAGATGCAGAGTTCTACCCCCCAGCCCCATGCCAGATGCTACAGACCAGAGTCATCCTGCTGCTGTGGCTGGAGCAGAGTCCCTCAGTGTCAGCAAGAGGAGACCCAGGCAGAAGGAAGCATTCCAGGCAGGGAGTGCTGCACCTCCATGCAGCTCTGGCTTGCAAGGTCTGGCAGGAAGGGGCTGCTGGGCAGCCACAGCAGCAGGATCCTGCTCCCTGCACTGGACACTGAAGCAGTGCCCAGCACAGGGACTCCTGGCCTGTGGAGCTGAGGAGAGAGGATGCTTGGTCGCTGCTGGGTGCTGGCTGTGCCAGGGATGCTTCCCCACAGCCCTTGTGGCTGTGCTGGGAGCTGGGTTGAAGGAAGCCTCCTTCCCTTTGCCATCAGGCAGGCTGCAGGGGGCTGGGGAGAGCAGCTCAGGGGGTCTGAGCAGCTGAGGAAACTTCTGGCTGCATCTTCCAGGCTGATTTGTACAAAACCTGCAGCCAGGGCTGGAGCTGCACTGAGGCTCTGCCCCTGGGGCCCTCTGCTGATGGAGGCAGTGTGTGGCTGCCCCCAGTGCCTGGCAGCAGCCCTGCTGTTGGCTGTGGCTCAGTGCAGGCTCTTTGGTGAATGCATTTCAGTTCCCTTCCTGCATGCTGCCTGGGGGCTGATTTTCTGCAGGGCTTTTCCCAGCTTTCAGAAGAGAGGCTCTGCAGAGGGACCTGGAGAGGCTGGGCAGAGGGGCAGAGGCCAAGGACAGGAGATTGAACACATCCAAGTGCCAGGGGCTGCACATTGGCCACAGCAACCCCAGGCAGTGCTGCAGGCTGGGGGCAGAGTGGCTGAGAGCAGCCAGGCAGAGAGGGACCTGGGGGTGCTGGTTGATGGTAGGCTGAACATGAGCCTGCAGTGTGCCCAGGGGGCCAGGAGGGCCAATGGTATCCTGGCCTGCATCAGGAAGAGTGTGGCCAGCAGGAGCAGGGAGCTCATCCTGCCCTGTGCTCAGCACTGCTTAGGCCACACCTTGAGTCCTGTGTCCAGTTCTGGGCTCCTCAGGTCAGGAAAGAGGTTGAGCTGCTGGAAGGTGTCCAGAGAAGGGCAAGAAAGCTGGGGAGGGGTCTGGAGCACAGCCCTGTGAGGAGAGGCTGAGGGAGCTGGGGTTGCTTAGCCTGGAGAAGAGGAGGCTCAGGGGAGACCTTCTTGCTCTCTGCAACTCCCTGCAGGGAGGTTGGAGCCAGGTGGGGGTTGGTCTCTTCTCCCAGGCAGCCAGCCCCAGAACAAGAGGACACAGTCTCAAGCTGTGCCAGGGGAGGTTTAGGCTGGAGGTTAGGAAGAAGCTCTACAGAGAGCCCATTGGAATGTGCTGCCTGGGGAGGTGGTGGAGTCACCATCACTGGAGGTGTTCAGGAGGAGACGATGGGGTGCTTGGGTGCATGGGTTAGTTGATTAGGTGGTGCTGGGTGATAGGTTGGACTTGGTGATCTTGAAGGTCTCTTCCAACCTGGTCTGGTCTATTCTATTCTATTCTATTCTATTCTATTCTATTCTATTCTATTCTATTCTATTCTATTCTATTCCATTCCATTCCATTCCATTCCATTCCATTCCATTCCATTCCATTCTGTTCCACACTTGCACAAGTCCTCCCCAGGCAGGGCTCAGCATTTCCTGCTGCAGGGCTGTGTGAGGGAGCAGCTAACACAGCACCAGGGCTGCATTCTGCCCTTCAAGGCATCCCACCAGGCATCTCCTTTGCTGTGTTCCCTGTTGCAAGCTCTTGGTGACCTGCTTGCAGCTGCAGCACCAATGCTGCCTCACAGCAGTTAATGAAACCACCTGAGCCCAGAGCTGCATGGTCTGAGCTGTGCAGCCAGCAGAGCCACTCTGCCCTGGAGCCCTGGCTGGGGCCTGGAGCCCTGCTCCCAGCTGCTTCTTGTGTGGCTTCCACCACCCTCCAGCTCAGAGCAATTCTGCCCCTGCCTGAGCCCAGGGGTTCTCCCTCCCGTGTGGCTGATTCAGACTTGGCCTTGCTGAGAGCTGCTGGAGGCCTCCTGCTGTGCATAATCCTTCCTCTTCTCTCCCCTCTTGGCTTTGTCTTCAGGCCTCTCCAGGATGACTTTGCCTCTTGTTGAGTGTTAATCCCCTCCCAAAGGCGGGACACAGCCCGGGGCTGTGTTTGCTTTCCTCCTCTGGTGCAGCTCTCCCAGAAACTCCCTGCCAGCCTTTCCTGGGGTTTTCCTCCTTGCTCTCCCTCTGAGGCTGCTGCCAGCAGCTCCACTGACAAATGTCAGCTGCAGAAACTTGGCACTGGAGGCGAGCAGCCCTCTGCTCACAGCTCAGTGTTTGCCTCACTCTGCATTCTCAGCTCTCCCAGCATTGATTCAGCAGTTTTCTCTTTCCCCTGTGCAGTTCTGCAAGACAGCCCTCAGCAGGCTGTGCCTGGTGGGGGGCAGCAGCAGCCCCAGCCTGCAGCAGCCTCTGATCACTCAGTGTCTCACCCCAGCCTGCAGCAGCCTCTGATCACTCAGTGTCTCACCCCAGCCATACACTGAAGACATTCACAGGGTCACAGATCAGAGGATGCCAGGGGTTGGAAGTGACCTCTAGAGATCCTCCAGTCCAGGTCCCTGCCAGAGCAGGAGCAGAGAACCCAGCACAGGGCACACAGAACACATCCAGGCAGAGCTGGGAAGGCTCCAGAGGAGGCTCCACAACCTCTCTGGGCAGCCTGCTCCAGGCCTCTGGGACCCTCACAGATCCTCCTCATGCTCAGCTGGAGCCTCCTGTACTGCAGTTTCCATCCATTGCCCCTTGGCCTATCCCAGGGCACAGTGAGCAGAGCCTGGCCCTGTCCCCTCCCTCCTCACCCCCAGCCCTCAGCTATTGATAGCCATTGATCAGATCCCTCTCAGCCTTCTCCTCTCCAGCCTGAACAGCCCCAGGGCTCTCAGCCTCTCCTCCCCAGGCAGTGCTGCAGTCCCTTCAGCAGCCTTGGAGCCTCCCTTGGACTCTCTGCAGCAGATCCCTGTCCCTCCTGAGCTGGGCAGCCCAGAGCTGGATGCAATCTTGCAGGGGAGGTCTCAGCAGGGCAGAGCAGAGGGGGAGGAGAACCTCCCTGGCTCTGCTGCCACTCTCTGCTGAATGCCCCCAGGACTCCCTTGGCTTCTTGGCCCCCAGGGCTCATTGCTGTCCCATGCAGAGCTTGCTGCCCCCCAGCACCCCCAGCGCCCCTGGCTGCCACTCCTGCAAACAGCTCTGAAGGCTTCACCCTGGGTGCCTCACTTCTTCCTTCCCCCCCAGGAGCTCTGTTTTGCCCTCATGAGAGCAAACCCCCAGGAGGTTTGGTTGGTTCCTGGCACTGCTTTCATTCCACTTCAGTTCAGGAGCTCTTGCCTCAGCTGTAGCTTCCACTTCTGCCTCCAAGGTGAGGCCTCAGCTCCTGCACAGATGTGGTGCTCTGTCCTTTGGTGATTCCTCCTCAGTCTGGGAGGAGAGGATGGAACTTGCTGGAGCCTTTAACAGGCAGACAGCTGCCTTAGCAAAAGCTCCTGGAAGAGTTCCAGAAGGGCCAGGGGGGAGCAGGTTTCAGCTGAGGTTTCAGCTGCCAGGCTGAGCATCCTCTCCCCCAGGCTTCCTTTCCCCTGCACTTGCAGCTCACTGAGTTCAGTCTGAGGTGCAGGAGCTGCTTTGTGAGTGTGAGAGGTGGAGGCTGACCAAAGCAGCAGCCCTCAGAGGCACTGTGGGCACCAGAAGATGTGGCAGCTCCTCCCCTTGCTTGGCCCTGCCTGGTGGAGAATAAATGTGAAGTCTGACTGCCAGCAAGCAGCCTGCAGACAAGGATGTCATGAGCCAGCAGACCTCTGTCTGCCTTCTCACAGCCTGGCCTCTGCTCTCCTCAGGAGTGAAGGCACAGACAGACCTGGGCCCAGGAACAGCCAGGAACAGCCAGGAGACTTTGGGTGGTATCAGAGACACTCTGAGTCTGATAAGCACAGCCAAGAGGGCCAGGGAGGGGATTCTGCCCCTCTGCTCCACTCTGCTGAGACCTCCCCTGCAGCTCTGGGGCCAGCTCTGGAGCCTCTGTGCCAGGAAGGCTCTGGAGGGGCTGGAAGGTGTCCAGAGCAGGGCCAGGAGGAGGAGCAGAGGGCTGGAGCTGCTCTGCTGTGAGCACAGCCTGAGGGAGTTGGGGTTGTGCAGGCTGGAGAGGAGAAGGCTCCCAGGAGACCTCATTGTGGCCTTCCAGGATCTGCAGGGGGCTGCAGGAAAGCTGGGGAGGGACTTTGGAGGGTGTCAGGGAGGGATAGGACTGGGGGGGATGGAGCAGAACTAGAAGTGGGGAGATTGAGATTGGCTGTGAGGAAGAAGTTGTTGCCTAGGAGGGTGGTGAGAGCCTGGCCCAGGCTGCCCAGGGAGGTGGTGGAAGCCTCCTGCCTGGAGGTGTTTGCAGCCAGGCTGGAGGTGGCTGTGAGCAACCTGCTGTGGTGTGAGGTGTCCCTGCCCATGGCAGGGGGTTGGGACTGGATGATCCTTGAGCTCCCTTCCAGCCCTGGCAGCTCTGTGGCTCTGTGGTTCCTGCTCTGGCAGAGGGAACCCACAGTGACCCCAGGTTCCAAGCCACTGGGCCAGGGGAGCTGTGAGCAAGGAGGGGCAGCAGCACTCCCTCCCAGGCAGAGCCCTGGGGCAGGGCAAGCAGAAGGTTGCTGGGTTGAGGGTTGGAGCTTTGAGGTCTCTTCCAAGCAGACGTTTGCTGTGAGGCTGTGGCCAGCACAAAGCACAGTGGGGGAAGGGCTCCTTGCTGCAGCTCCTTGGTGCCAAGCATGGGAGGGGTTCCAAGGGTGACAGAGCTGCTGTAGAACCTGCATGTGCCCCCCTCAAGGCAAGAAGGAGCTCCTCCAGCTCTCCTGGGGCACCCTGCAGCACTCCCTCTGGGCCATCATCTGCTTGGGACTGAGACCTTCCACCGCTCCTGGAGGCCCAAAGGCTTCACTGAGCATCGTGGACTTCCCATTCTGTGTGGAGCCAGAGGGCCTCCTGTGGCAGAGGAAAGCACTTTGCTTCTGCTCCCAGCTCCCTGTGTGACCCCAGGCACCCCCAGGGCTCAGAGCCTCCCATGGTGCCTCCCACAGCTGCAGTGGCCCCAGCAGGGAGGCTGCCCTGGTGACACATCCTGCTGAGGATGTGGAAGCTCCTGGGGAAGGATCCTGTCCTCAGACCTTCTGCTGTGGCTCAGAGGAGGCTGTTGGGATAATGAGAGGTCCCTTTCCTTCTCTCCTGGACCCTTTCCTTCCTTTCTGGTCCCCTTCCTTCTTTTCTTGTCCCTTTCCTTCTTTCCTGTCCTTACCTTCTTTCCTGTCCTTTCCTTCTTTTCTGGTCCCTTTCCTTCCTTTCTGGTCCCCTTCCTTCTTTCCTTGTCCCTTTCCTTCTTTCCTGTCCCCTTCCTTCTTGTCCCCTTCCTTCTTTCCTGTCCTTTCCTTCTTTCCTGGTCCCTTCCTTCTTTCCTGTCCTTTCCTTCTTTCCTGGTCCCTTTCCTTCCTTTCTGGTCCCCTTCCTTCTTTCCTTGTCCCTTTCCTTCTTTCCTGTCCCCTTCCTTCTTGTCCCCTTCCTTCTTTCCTGGTCCCCTTCCTTCTTTCCTGTCCTTTCCTTCTTTCCTGGTCCCTTCCTTCTTTCCTGGTCCCCTTCTTTCCTGTCCTTTCCTTCTTTCCTGGTCCCTTTCCTTCCTTTCTGGTCCCCTTCCTTCTTTTCTTGTCCCTTTCCTTCTTTCCTGTCCTTACCTTCTTTCCTGTCCTTTCCTTCTTTCCTGGTCCCTTCCTTCTTTCCTGGTCCCCTTCTTTCCTGTCCTTTCCTTCTTTCCTGGTCCCTTTCCTTCCTTTCTGGTCCCCTTCCTTCTTTCCTTGTCCCTTTCCTTCTTTCCTGTCCTTTCCTTCTTTCCTGGTCCCTTTCCTTCCTTTCTGGTCTCCTTCCTTCTTTTCTGTCCCCTTCCTTCTTTCCTGGTCCCTTTCCTTCTTTCCTGGTCCCTTCTTTCCTGGTCCCTTTCCTTCTTTCCTGGTCCCTTCTTTCCTGGTCCCTTTCCTTCCTTTCTGGTCCCTTCTTTCCTGTCCCCTTCCTTCTTTCCTGGTCCCCTTCTTTCTTTCCTGGTCCATTTCCTTCTTTCCTGATCCCTTTCCTTCCTTCCTTCCCATGGTTTGGTTTCTGCTGCCCCTCTGCCTCAGGGCTGGGTCCAGCCCTAGCTGAGCTCTCACTGCTGGTTTCCTGGGTACCTAAGCATGAGTCCCAAGGGACCCACAGGAGCTGCCCCAAGGGCTGGAAGTGCACAGGAGGAGGCAGGGATGAGCTCTCAGTGCCATGGAGTGGTGCAGGGCTGGGCTGGGGGCATGCAGTGAAGTACCAAAGGCAGCCCAGGGAAGGTGCTGGGGGCTCCAGAAGACACAGGCAGGTGCTGTGTGCAGGGTCCACTGGTGAGTGAGGACCCAGCTCTGAAGTTGTTTGTGCCCTGGGAACAGCTCAGAGCCAGACAAAGCCCTTCTGTGGCTCAGGTGCCCTTGATGGCTGGGCTAGAAAGCTCCTTGGCAGGGGCAGGGACTCATTCCCTCTGCAGAGCCACCCAGGGGTGTGGGAGGGCCTGGCTGGAGCTGAAGGGGTCCCTGGCTGTGTCCTGCTGGTGCCCTGCAGACCCTGGGAGCTGTAGGAGACAGGACACTGTGTTTGGTGTCTTCCTGCTTCTTCCTTGCCCCTCTGGGCTCTGATCTCCAGCAGGCACTGGAGGGGAGAGGAGCAGTGGGTTGCTCTCTGATGCTCTTTTTGTGCCTCTAACAATCCCAGGAGCTTTGGCACCCAGTGAGTCACAGCTGCTCCTGTAGGACAGCCCAGCCCTCCTGGGAGGAGTCCAAGGTGCAGGGCTGTGGGTTTCCCCTGACCATCCCAGCTTCTGGTGACCACTGTGCCTGTGCCCACCACACCTGAGCGACTGCCAGGCTGAGAAGCAAGGTCCTAGAGGTGAGCCAGGGCTGTGCACACAGCTGAGGGCACAGCAGTGAAGCCTGGCAGCCAGGAGCAGGCAGGGCTCAGCTCCTGCTGCAGCAGCTGAGTTCAGAGCACAGAGCACTGTGCTGCCTCTGGAGTCAGACCTTGCTCAGGTTGCAGAGGTGTGGAGCCTCCAGCCTGCAGAGGTGTGGAGCCTCCAGCCTGGAGAGGTGTGGAGTCTCCAGCCTGGAGAGGTGTGGAGCCTCCAGCCTGCAGAGGTGTGGAGCCTCCAGCCTGGAGAGGTGTGGAGCCTCCAGCCTGCAGAGGTGTGGAGCCTCCAGCCTGGAGAGGTGTGGAGTCTCCAGCCTGCAGAGGTGTGGAGCCTCCAGCCTGGAGAGGTGTGGAGTCTCCAGCCTGCAGAGGTGTGGAGCCTCCAGCCTGGAGAGGTGTGGAGTCTCCAGCCTGGAGAGGTGTGGAGCCTCCAGCCTGCAGAGGTGTGGAGCCTCCAGCCTGCAGAGGTGTGGAGCCTCCAGCCTGGAGAGGTGTGGAGTCTCCAGCCTGGAGAGGTGTGGAGCCTCCAGCCTGCAGAGATGTGGAGCCTCCAGCCTGCAGAGGTGTGGAGTCTCCAGCCTGCAGAGGTGTGGAGTCTCCAGCCTGCAGAGGTGTGGAGCCTCCAGCCTGGAGAGGTGTGGAGTCTCCAGCCTGGAGAGGTGTGGAGTCTCCAGCCTGCAGAGGTGTGGAGCCTCCAGTTGCAGAGGTGTGGAGCCTCCAGCCTGCAGAGGTGTGGAGTCTCCAGCCTGCAGAGGTGTGGAGCCTCCAGCCTGGTGTTGTGTGGAGCCTCCAGCCTGGAGAGGTGTGGAGTCTCCAGCCTGGAGAGGTGTGGAGCCTCCAGCCTGCAGAGGTGTGGAGCCTCCAGCCTGGTGTTGTGTGGAGCCTCCAGCCTGGAGAGGTGTGGAGCCTCCAGCCTGGAGAGGTTTGGAGCCTCCAGCCTGCAGAGGTGTGGAGCCTCCAGCCTGGAGAGGTGTGGAGCCTCCAGCCTGCACTGAAAGGTCTGGGGGGGAGGAGATCCTGCTGAGCTCTGCCCTTGGCATGGCTTTGGAAGGAGCTGGCACTATGGGATGGGGAAGTGCTGTGTGCCCTCCAGCTGCCCAGAGTGTCCCCAGTTGATGCTGCATCCTCCCATGGCCCCCAGCTCCCCCCAGACATCCCTCAGCTGTACTCCAGGGGCCTCCCCAGCCCAGCCCAGCCCAGCCCTGCCCTTCCTCTTCCTCCCCAGGCTGCAGCCTGTGTGCAGGGAGAGCCTTCCCCTGGCAGTGTTTGTGTGCCTGGGTGGCTGTTAGCTGTGGGTGGGGAGAGGGTGTGCAAGGCCTTGCCAGGCAGGGCTGTGTCTTCCCTTCAGCCCAGGGCTTGCCCTGCCTTTGTCAGAGCTCTCCTGGGGTTACTGAGGGGAAAATACAAATAAATTCAGGAGATCACAGTCTCACAGTCTCACACAGTATAACTTAGGTTGGAAAGGACCTCGAGGATCATCGAGTCCAACCTATCAACACAGACCTCATGGCTAGACCATGGCACCAAGTGCCACGTCCAATCTCCCCTTGAACACCTCCAGGGTCGATGACTCCACCACCTCCCTGGGCAGCACATCCCAATGATGAATGACTCTCTCAGTGAAGAACTTTCTCCTCACCTCGAGTCTAAACCTCCCCTGGCACAGCTTGAGACTGTGTCCTCTTGTTCTGCTGCTGGCTGCCTGGGAGAAGAGACCAATCCCCTCCCAGCTACAACCACCCCTCAGGTAGTTGCAGAGGGCAATGAGGTCTCCCCTGAGCCTCCTCTTCTCCAGGCTAAGCAACCCCAGCTCCCTCAGCCTCTCCTCACAGGGCTGTGCTCCAGACCCCTCCCCAGCTCTGTTGCCCTTCTCTGGACACCTTCAAGTCTCTCAATGTCCTTCTTGAACTGAGGAGCCCAGAACTGGACACAGGACTCCAGGTGTGGCCTGAGCAGTGCTGAGCACAGGGCAGGATGAGCTCCCTGCTCCTGCTGGCCACACTCTTCCTGATGCAGGCCAGGATGCCCTTGGCCCTCTTGGCCCCCTGGGCACACTCCTGCCTCATGTTCAGGCAGCTGTCAATCAGCACCCCCAGGTCCCTCTCTGCCTGGCTGCTCTCAGCCACTCTGCCCCCAGCCTGTAGCTCTGCCTGGGGTTGCTGTGGCCAAAGTGTAGCCCCTGGCACTTGGACTTGTTGAATGCCATCCTGTTGGCCTCTGCCCATCTGTCCAGCCTGGCAAGGTCCCTCTGCAGAGCCCTTCTGCCCTCTCACTGACCAACATCTGCTCCCAGCTTGGTCTCAGCTGCAAATTTACTGCTGACTGACTCAATGCCCTCCTCCAGATCATCAATGAAGATGTTAAAGAGCACAGGGCCCAGCACTGCTCCCTGGGGCACAGCACTGGTGCCTGGCTGCCAGCTGGCTGTGGCACCATTCACCACCACTCTCTGGGCTCAGCCTCCAGCCAGTTCCTAACCCAGCTCAGAGAGCTGCTGTCCCAGCCAGGGGCTGACAGCTTGGCCAGGAGTTTGCTGTGGGGGATGGTGGCAAAGGCCTTGCTGCAGCCCAGGCAGAGCTCATCCACAGCCTGCCCCACAGCCACCAGGCAGTCCCCTGGGCATGGGAGGAGATCAGGTTGGTCAGGCAGGACCTGCCCTTCCTAACTCCATGCTGGCTGGGCCTGAGCCCTTGGCCATCCTTCAGGTGCAGTTATTGCCCCCAGGATAATCTGCTCCATCACTTTCCCTGGCACTGAGCTCAGGCTGCCAGGCCTGGAGCTTCCAGGTTCCTCCATCCGACCCTTCCTGTGGATGGGGACCACCTTGGCCAGTTTCAGTCCTCTGGGACCCCCCCTGCCATGGGCAGGGACACCTCACACTGCAGCAGGTTGCTCACAGCCACCTCCAGCTGCCCCTGGAGCTGCAGGCTGTGTTAGCAGCCAGGATTTCTCTCCTGCCAGCAGCTGCATCCCGGTGCCTGCTCTGAATACTTCATCTCTGCTCACCTGTGGCTCTCCCCTGCTGCTCCATGGATTATTCATCTGTGGTTTCATCTCCAGATTCCTTTCATTTACAGCTGAGAGCAGTGATTCCTGTGTTGTTTGCCCAGTGCCTGCTCTCTCTGCTGTGTTTGTGTCTCTCACTGCCTCCCAGCCTGCATGCAATTTTAATTTCCCCTTGCTTAGCTCAGGCTCTGCTTTCTCCCCTGGCACAGCACAGCTTTGCTCAGCACAGCAGCTCTGATCTCTGCCCCCCCTTGCAATTTCCTCTGGCTCTGGCTGCCTCTGCCAGCTTCCTGCCTTAGCTGCTGTCAGCCTGAGCTTTACACAAAAAGCCACTTTGGGCCATTTTGGAAGGTGCCAGCATCAGAAATGTGTCAAAGCTGATCTCCAGAGACCATGCTTGAGCCCCAGGCTTCAGCTCTGCTTTCCTTGGCTGCTCCTGCCCTGCACACTCCTGCACAGAGCTTGCATGGAGGCTCTCACAGCAACACAGAGCTGTCAGGCTTGGAAGGGAGCTCAAGGCTCAGCCAGCTCCAACCCCTGCCATGGGCAGGGACACCTCACACCACAGCAGGTTGCTCACAGCCACCTCCAGCCTGGCTGCAAACACCTCCAGGGATGAGGCTTCCACCACCTCCCTGGGCAGCCTGTGCCAGGCTCTCACCACCCTCATGGGCAACAACTTCTTCCTCACAGCCAATCTCAATCTCCCCACTTCTAGTTCTGCTCCATCCCCCCCAGGCCTATCCCTCCCTGACACCCTCCAAAGTCCCTCCCCAGCTTTCTTGTATCTCCCTTCAGCTACTTGAAGGCCACAAGAAGGTTTCCTTAGAGCCTTCTCCTCTCCAGACTGCACAACCCCAACTCTCTCAGGCTGCAGAGGGACTGCTGGCAAAGGCCTGCAGGGCCAGCCCCAGGGACAATGGCTTCAGAGCAGAGCAGAGCAGCTTGAGCTTGGATGTGAGGAAGAAGTTCTGCAGCAGGAGGCTGCTGGAACACTGCAGCAGGTTGCCCAGGGAGGTGGTTGGGCTCCATCCCTGGAGCTATTGAAGGGGAGGCTGGAGAGGGCTGTGGGCAACCTGCTCCAGTGGAGGATGTCCCTGCTGAGTGCAGGGGGTGGAGTGGCTGAGCTGTGGAGCTCCCTCCCAGCCCACAGCACTCTGTGGCTCTATGAGAGCTGCTGAGGTCTGCTGTGGAGAGCAGGTGAAGAGCTGCCCTGGCTAACAGCTCCCTGCATCTCTGACCCCTGCCTGGGGCTGGCTCTTCTTGCTTGGAGCCTTCCTTCTCTCATCTCCAATTGTTCAGAGGCTCCTAGAATCACAGAGTGGTAGGAGCTGGATGTCCCTGCTGAGTGCTGGGGTTGGACTGGGTGAGCTGTGCAGGTCCCTTCCAGCCCAGAGCATTCTGTGAGCCTATGGAGCTTCGACTTCCTCTGCCCCAGACCTCCAGCAGGAGCTGGAGACCTTTCCTCAGAGAGACTGGAGGTGTTTGCAGCCAGGCTGGATGAGGCTCTGGCCAGGCTGATCCAGTGTGCGGTGTCCCTGCCCATGGCAGGGGGGTTGGAACTGGCTGATCCTTGAGGTCCCTTCCAACCCTGACTGATTCTATGACACTGCAGTGCAGAGCTGCAGTGCTGCATTCACCTCCTTGCTTCCCAGCTCTCCCTGACAATTTGCCCTCAATTGGAATCATTTAGTTCTTTTAAATGAACTTTCAGCCTTTCTGGCACAGTTCCCAGCACTGGAGTGTGGTTTTTTTCCCCCTGGTGTTATCCAACTCCTCCTCTGCCATCCCTGGTGCCTCTCCACCTCAACAAGGCTCTGAGCTGTGTGGGTTTGCATTTTGCTCTTTTCCCTTCCCTCAGGGCCAGGGTTTGTGGAACATCTTCCTCTGCCAACAAGGTGCTTCTGGGAGACCCTTGCTGAAGCAATCCCTCACAGCACAAAGCCACAGCACAGCCTGGGGGCAGCCCCAGGCCAACAAACCCACCAGCACCAAACTGCTCTGCTTGGGATGGGATGATGAAAATCAGTTAAAAACAAACCCCTGAAAAGCTGGGGGCAGGAATTGATCTGCTGGAGGGCAGAGAGGCTCTGCAGAGGGACCTGGACAGGCTGGGCAGATGGGCAGAGGCCAAGGGCAGGAGATTGAACACATCCAAGTGCCAGGGGCTGCACATTGGCCACAGCAACCCCAGGCAGTGCTACAGGCTGGGGGCAGAGTGGCTGAGAGCAGCCAGGCAGAGAGGGACCTGGGGGTGCTGGTTGATGGTAGGCTGAACATGAGCCTGCAGTGTGCCCAGGTGGCCAGGAGGGCCAAGGGCATCCTGGCCTGCAGCAGGAAGAGTGTGGCCAGCAGGAGCAGGGAGCTCATCCTGCCCTGTGCTCAGCACTGCTCAGGCCACACCTTGAGTCCTGTGTCCAGTTCTGGGCTCCTCAGGTTAGGAAAGAGGTTGAGCTGCTGGAAGGTGTCCAGAGAAGGGCAAGAAAGCTGGGGAGGGGTCTGGAGCACAGCCCTGTGAGGAGAGGCTGAGGGAGCTGGGGTTGCTTAGCCTGGAGAAGAGGAGGCTCAGGGGAGACCTTCTTGCTCTCTGCAACTCCCTGAAGGGAGGTTGGAGCCAGGTGGGGGTTGGTCTCTTCTCCCAGGCAGGCAGCACCAGAACAAGAGGACACAGTCTCAAGCTGTGCCAGGGGAGGTTTAGGCTGGAGGTTATGAGGAAGTTCTGCACAGAGAGAGATTGGCCCTTGGGATGTGCTGCCCAGGGAGGTGGTGGAGTCCCCATCCCTGGAGGTGTTCAGGAGGAGACTTGATGGGGTGCTTGGTGCCATGGGTTAGTTGGTTGGGTGGTGTTGGATGATAGGTTGCACTTGGTGATCTTGAAGGTCTCTTCCAACCTGGTCTATTCTATTCTATTCTATTCTATTCTATTCTATTCTATTCTATTCTATTCTATTCTATTCTATTCTGTTCTATAAAAGCAAAAGGCAGTCTGAGACCTCTGAAGTGCCAGGATGGGAGAGCCCAGCTCAGGGGAGGCTGTGGGCTCAGTGAATCAGCTCAGGCCCCGGCAGGAGGTGGCACATGGAGGCTGGCTGCTGCATTATTCATGAGAGGTGATGGAGCAGGGAGTGCTCTGAGCCTGGGGAGATCTGCAGAGAGGGAAATACATTCACTGCCAGGATTCCTGCAGCCAGAGCTGAATAACCAGGAGGTTCATTTACCAGCAAAGAGGGCAGGGTGCTCTCAGGTCACAGGGAAGGATTTGTGTGGTGGTTTGCTGCTTTCACCAAACAAAACCAAACCACACAGACAAAATCCTTGAGGCATTTAACCAGCCTGGGAGGGACACTTTTGGCTTCCTCTGGTTCCACCAAGTCTCTAAGTTCATAGGATGTCAGGGGTGGGAAGGGACCTCCAGAGGGCATCCAGTCCAACCCCCTGCCAGAGCAGGGTCCCCCAGGGCAGGGCACACAGAGCACATCCAGGGGGGGTTTGGAATGGCTCCAGGGATGGAGACTCCACCACCTCTCTGGGCAGCTGCTCCAGGGCTCAGCACCTTCAGTTACAGAAGCTCCTCCTCCTGTTCAGAGGAACTTCTGATGTTCAGTCTGTGCCCACTGCCCCTTGTGCTGTCCCTGGGCACCACTGAGCCAAGCCTGGCCCCATCCTCCTGCCCCCCAGCCTTGAAGTATTGATCAGCATTGATCAGATCACACAATCACAGAAGGTTAGGGCTTAGGAGGGACCTGGAAAGCTCATCCAGTCCCAGCCCCTGCCAGAGCAGGGTCCCCCAGGGCAGGGTACACAGAAACACAGCCAGGTGGGGTTTGAATAGCTCCAGAGAGGGAAACTCCACCTCAGGCAGGTCCTCCCTCAGGCTGCTCTTCCCTACCCCAAATCTCCCAGGCCTTCCTCACCAAAGAGAAGTTGCAGGCCCCCAATCTCCTCTCAGCTTAACAGATGCAGATGTTTGCAGCTGTCACCAGAGCCACCTGAGGGTGTCACAAGCAGCCAGGCTGACTGTTCCAGCAGCCTCTGTGCAAGGGTCTGAAGCCAAATGTTTGGCCTCTCTGATGGGAAATGCTTTCCAAAGAGAGCAGCACTGTGTGCTCACTGCCATTACAGCTCACAGATGGCCTTGGGTTGGAAGGGACCCTCCAAGGACATCTTGTCCAACTGGGCTGCAGCAAGGCCTTTGCCACCATCCCCCACAGCAAACTCCTGGCCAAGCTGTCAGCCCCTGGCTGGGACAGCAGCTCTCTGAGCTGGGTTAGGAACTGGCTGGAGGCTGAGCCCAGAGAGTGGTGGTGAATGGTGCCACAGCCAGCTGGCAGCCAGGCACCAGTGCTGTGCCCCAGGGAGCAGTGCTGGGCCCTGTGCTCTTTAACATCTTCATTGATGATCTGGAGGAGGGGATGGAGTCAGTCATCAGCAAATGTGCAGCTGACACCAAGCTGGGAGCAGATGTTGGTCAGTCAGAGGGCAGAAGGGCTCTGCAGAGGGACCTTGCCAGGCTGGACAGATGGGCAGAGTCCAACAGGATGGCATTCAACAAGTCCAAGTGCCAGGGGCTGCACTTTGGCCACAACAACCCCAGGCAGAGCTACAGGCTGGGGGCAGAGTGGCTGAGAGCAGCCAGGCAGAGAGGGACCTGGGGGTGCTGATTGACAGCTGCCTGAACAGGAGCCAGCAGTGTGCCCAGGGGGCCAAGAAGGCCAAGGCCATCCTGGCCTGCATCAGGAACAGTGTGGCCAGCAGGAGCAGGGAGCTCATCCTGCCCTGTGCTCAGCACTGCTCAGGCCACACCTGGAGTCCTGTGTCCAGTTCTGGGCCACTCAGCTCAAGAAGGACATTGAGAGACTTGAAGGTGTCCAGAGAAGGGCAACAGAGCTGGGGAGGGGTCTGGAGCACAGCCCTGTGAGGAGAGGCTGAGGGAACTGGGGTTGCTTAGCCTGGAGAAGAGGAGGCTCAGGGGAGACCTTCTTGCTCTCTGCAACTCCCTGCAGGGAGGTTGTAGCCAGGTGAGGGTTGGTCTCTTCTCCCAGTCAGCC
Organism: Melanerpes formicivorus; assembly: GCF_026170545.1. Taxonomy (NCBI): domain Eukaryota; kingdom Metazoa; phylum Chordata; class Aves; order Piciformes; family Picidae; genus Melanerpes; species Melanerpes formicivorus. The sequence goes on along the minus strand of NW_027142419.1, from coordinate 2,880,617 downwards.
AGCACCAGAACAAGAGGACACAGTCACAAGCTGTGCCAGGGGAGGTTCAGGCTGGAGGTGAGGAGAAAGTTCTTCCCAAAGAGAGAGATTTGCCACTGGGATGTGCTGCCCAGGGAGGTGGTGGAGTCCCCATCCCTGGAGGTGTTTAGGAAGAGCCTGGATGAGGCCCTTGGAGCCATGGTTGAGTTGCTCAGATGGTGCTGGGGGAGAGGTTGGACTGGATGAGCTCTGAGGTCTTTCCCAACCTGGTTGATTCTGTACTCTGCTTCCAGTAGGTTTTTCCATCCAGCATGTGTTGGGAGAAGCACTGCAGGGAGGCAGCTCCCCAGCCCCTCGGGTCAGGGCAGCCTCAGCCATTCTCACTGCTCAGTGGCCTGGATTGAGGATTTTTGTTTTGTGTGCTGTTGCATTTTTTTTTCTCCCCCTTTTCTTTCCCAATTAACTTCCCCTTCCCTGGGTGGGGATTTCACACCCCTCGTGTTAAGCAGATTGCTGCCTGGATTGTTATGAGCTTTGGCAGGCCAAAGCAGGCAGTGAAGCAAGGAAAATCCAGGGCCGGGGCGCGGGGGCGCCCGGGACTTCAGGCTGCCCTCCCGACGGCCCAGGCCTGGGAGAAGTCCTTTTGATGAGCACAGGCAACCATTTGGCTGCAAGTGATAATTAAATATTGTTGTGTGCCCCCCACCCCCCACCATCCCCACCCCCCCTTCCAGCACCTCCTGGCACCAGGGCTTGGGTTTGGGTTGTTTATGCCTCGGTGATGGCTTCTGAATGCCTCGCTGGCCTTGACGGATATTGCACTTGATGGTTTTCCTTATGTCCCTTTGGTGGTGCAAATGTGAGAAAGGGCAATGAACTTTCAATGACTCTCTTGGATAACCATAAAAAAATGAAGAGGAAGGAGGAGAGAGAGAGAGAGAGACCTTTATTCCCCCCCCCCTTGGGTTCAAAAGTTCAGCGCGTCAGGAGGAATCATCTTCCGGGCGCCGCGGCGCGAGGGGCGCGAGGGACGGGGGGCAGGTTTTATCTCCCAGCCAAAAAAGAAGAAGGAAGAGAGAAAGATAATTGCTCTGGGATGCAAAGGTCTGGGAATTGTCACCAACCCTGCCCTGCAAACCACCACGGTGAGGAATGCTTTGCGGTGGTTCCTGCGAGCCCGGCGCGGAGGCTCTGCCACGCTGCCGGCGGCGGAGGACGAGGACAAAGAGCTCTGGGCGCCTCGGGGTCCCTTCAGCCTCTGCTTCGCTGGGCTTGGGGAAGTCAAGGAGACAAGGTCTTCACTGGAGGGCTGGGGAGGAAGCATGGAGAAAGAGGACAGTGGAAAACCTCCAATGGTTTCATCCCTCTCCATGAGTTCTTGCTCTTGGGCCTCTCCAAGTGCAATGTTTCTCTAGAGTTCATTCCTCTGGAGGTGCTGAAAGTCAGTGAAGTCTAAAAGCAAAAGGTCTTGGCAAGAAAAGGGCCCAAAAGAACCTACCCAGCTCCTGTGCACAGGGAAGCAAGCATGGAGAAAGAGGAAAGGGAAAACCCCCAAAAGTTTCATCCCTCTCCACATGTTCTTGCTGAGCTCAGCTCTTGAGCCACTCCAGGTGCAGTGTTGCTCTAAAGTCCATTCCTCTGGAGCAGATGAAATCAATGAAGTCTAAAAGTAAAAGGTCTTGGCAAGAAAAGGGCCCAAAAGAACCTACCCAGCTCCTGTGCACAGGGAAGCAAGCATGGAGAAAGAGGAAAGGGAAAACCCCAAAGGTTTGATCCTTCTTCACAAGTTCTTGCTCTTGGGCCTCTCCAAGGGCGATGTTCCTCCAAAGTCCCTTCCTCTGTCAATGAAGTCCCTTCCTGAAGTCAATGAAGTCTAAAAGCAAAGGTCTTGGCATGAGAAGTCCATTCTGGGAAAGGACTGCACATGGGGAAGGAAGCAGGAGAAAGAGGAAGGGGAAAAACCCAACAGTTTCTTCCCTCTCCACAAGTTCCTGCTCAGCTCAGTTCTTGAGCCTCTCCAGGTGCAATGTTTCTCCCAAGTCCATTTGGAGCAGCTGAAATGAATGAAGTCTAAAAGCAAAAGGTCTTGGCAAGAAAAGGGCCAAAAAAGAACCTACCCAGCTCCTGTGCACAGGGAAGCAAGCATGGAGAAAGAGGAAAGGGAAAACCCCCAATGGTTTGATCCTTCTCCACAAGTTCTTGCTTTTGGGCCTCTCCAAGTGCAATGTTCCTCCAAAGTCCATTCCCCTGGAGGTGCTGAATGTCAATGAAGCCTAAAAGCAAAGGTCTTGGCATGAAAAGTCCATTCTGGGAAAGGACTGCACATGGGGAAGGAAGCAGGAGAAAGAGGAAAGTGGAAAATCCCAATGGTTTCATCCCTCTCCATGAGTTCTTGCTGAGCTCAGCTCTTGAGCCACTCCAGGTGCAGTGTTGCTCTAAAGTCCATTCCTCTGGAGCAGATGAAATCAATGAAGTCTAAATGTAAAAGGTCTTGGCAAGAAAAGGGCCAAAAAGAACCTACCCAGCTCCTGTGCACAGGGAAGCAAGCATGGAGAAAGAGGAAAGGGAAAACCCCCAATGGTTTGATCCTTCTCCACAAGTTCTTGCTTTTGGGCTTCTCCAAGTGCAATGTTCCTCCAAAGTCCATTCCCCTGGAGGTGCTGAAATCAATGAAGTCTAAAAGTAAAAGGTCTTGGCAAGAAAAGGGCCAAAAAAGAACCTACCCAGCTCCTGTGCACAGGGAAGCAAGCATGGAGAAAGAGGAAAGGGAAAACCCCCAATGGTTTGATCCTTCTCCACAAGTTCTTGCTCTTGAGCCTCTCCAAGGGCAATGTTCCTCCAAAGTCCCTCCCTCTGTCAATGAAGTCCATTACTGAAGTCAATGAAGCCTAAAAGCAAAGGTCTTGGCATGAGAAGTCCATTCTGGGAAAGGACTGCACATGGGGAAGAAAGCAGAAGAAAGAGGAAAGGGAAAACCCCCAAAAGTTTCATCCCTCTCCACAAGTTCTTGCTGAGCTCAGCTCTTGAGCCTCTCCAGGTGCAGTGTTGCTCTAAAGTCCATTCCCCTGGAGGTGCTGAAATCAATGAAGTCTAAAATCAAAAGGTCTTGGCAAAAAAAGGGCCCAAAAGAACCTATCCAGCTCCTGTGCACAGGGAAGCGAGCATGGAGAAAGAGGAAAAGGAAAACCCCAAAGGTTTGATCCTTCTTCACATGTTCTTGCTTTTGGGCCTCTCCAAGGGCAATGTTCCTCCAAAGTCCCTTCCTCTGTCAATGAAGTCCCTTCCTGAAGTCAATGAAGCCTAAAAGCAAAGGTCTTGGCATGAGAAGTCCATTCTGGGAAAGGACTGCACATGGGGAAGGAAGCAGGAGAAAGAGGAAGGGGAAAAACCCAACAGTTTCTTCCCTCTCCACAAGTTCCTGCTCAGCTCAGTTCTTGAGCCTCTCCAGGTGCAATGTTTCTCCCAAGTCCATTTGGAGCAGCTGAAATGAATGAAGTCTAAAAGCAAAAGGTCTTGGCAAGAAAAAGGCCAAAAAAGAACCTACCCAGCTCCTGTGCACAGGGAAGCAAGCATGGAGAAAGAGGAAAGGGAAAACCCCAAAGGTTTGATCCTTCTTCACAAGTTCTTGCTTTTGGGCTTCTCCAAGTGCAATGTTCCTCCAAAGTCCATTCCCCTGGAGGTGCTGAAATCAATGAAGTCAAAAAGCAAAGGTCTTGGCATGAAAAGTCCATTCTAGGAAAGGACTGCACATGGGGAAGGAAGCAGGAGAAAGAGGAAAGTGGAAAATCCCCAAAAGTTTCATCCCTCTCCACAAGTTCTTGCTGAGCTCAGCTCTTGAGCCTCTCCAGGTGCAGTGTTGCTCTAAAGTCCATTCCCTGGAGCAGCTGAAACCAATGAAGTCTAAAAGTAAAAGGTCTTGGCAAGAAAAGGGCCCAAAAGAACCTAACCAGCTCCTCAGTTTCAGAAGGACATTGAGAGACTTGAAGATGTCCAGAGAAGGGCAAGAAAGCTGGGGAGGGGTCTGGAGCACAGCCCTGTGAGGAGAGGCTGAGGGAGCTGGGGTTGCTTAGCCTGGAGAGGAGGCTCAGGGGAGACCTTCTTGCTCTCTCCAACTCCCTGAAGGGAGGTTGGAGCCAGGTGGGGGTTGGACTCTTCTCCCAGTCAGCCAGCAGCAGAACAAGAGGACACAGTCTCAAGTTGTGCCAGGGGAGGTTGAGGCTGGAGGTGAGGAGAAAGTTCTTCCCAGCAAGAGAGATTGGCCACTGGGATGTGCTGCCCAGGGAGGTGGTGGAGTCCCCATCCCTGGAGGTGTTCAAGAGGGGATTGGATGTGGCACTTGGAGCCATGGTTGAGCTGTCAGGAGGTGTTAGGGATTAGGTCATAGGTTGGACCTGATGATCTCTGAGGTCTTTTCCAACCTTATTGAGTCTGTGATTCTACTCTATGAAAGATCTTGGCAACAAAAGGGTCATTGCTCCTTCTGGCCAAAGAATCCTAAGCAGCTTCTGTGCATGGGGAAGGTCTTGGCAAGAAAAGTCCATTCTGGGAAAGGATCATCATGCATAGAGAAACAAATCCCCCCACCCCCCACCCCCCACCCCCACCCCCAACCTTACTGTGGTGAATCGAAGCCACCAGGCCTGAGCCACTGTCACCGCTGCCACCTGCATCCCTGTGCTGTCCCTGGGGGTGGAGAAGCCACTGAGCAAACACAGCAAGGAGGTGACAGTGGCAGCAAACAGGGACAGGCAGGAGGAGGGGGTGGCTGGGTCAATGCTGGGGGGGTCCAAGGGGTGTGAAATCAGCGCTGGTTGGCACCCAACCCTCATCCTGAGAGCGTGAGGTTGTCCCCTCACGGATGGCTCAGCTCTGCATTGAGCTGCACCCAGCAGGAAGACTTCATTTGGCTTTTTGAATAGGAAAAGAGGGATTTAAGTTCTGCCCCTGCAGAAGCCAGTGGTGGGGCAGAGGTGCTCCTCTCATTGCACCCAGGTCTTCTCCTGGCTTGAGGTCCCTGCAGTGGCTGACAGCAGGACTGAGCACAGGACAGGAGCATCCTGCAGAGCTCTCCCTGACATTCACATCCTGCTGTGTGGAGTCTCCTTCTCTGGAGGCTTTCAAGAACCATCTGGACATGAACAAGAGGACACAGTCTCAAGCTGTGCCAGGGGAGGTTCAGGCTGGATGTTAGGAAGAAGTTCTTCACAGAGTGCCATGGGAATGTGCTGGTGCTGGGTGCCTGGGAGAAGAGCCCAACCCCCACCTGGCTCCAACCTCCCTGCAGGGAGTTGCAGAGAGCAAGAAGGTCTCCCCTGAGCCTCCTCTTCTCCAGGCTAAGCAACCCAGCTCCCTCAGCCTCTCCTCACAGGGCTGTGCTCCAGACCCCTCCCCAGCTTTCTTGCCCTTCTCTGGACACCTTCCAGCAGCTCAACCTCTTTCCTAACCTGAGGAGCCCCAGAACTGGACACAGGACTCCAGGTGTGGCCTAAGCAGTGCTGAGCACAGGGGCAGGATGAGCTCCCTGCTCCTGCTGGCCACACTGTTCCTGATGCAGGCCAGGATGCCCTTGGCTGTCTTGGCCACCTGGGCACACTGCTGGCTCATGTTCAGATTAGTATTACCCAGCACCCCAGGTCCCTCTCTTCCTGGCTGCTCTCAGCCACTCTGCCCCCAGCCTGTAGCACTGCCTGGGGTTGTTGTGGCCAAAGTGCAGAACCCTGCACTTAGCCTTATTAAATCTCATCCCATTGGCTTCTCCTCACCCATCCAGCCTGGCAAGGTTGCTCTGCCGGGCCTCCTGCCCTCCAACAGATCAACTCCTGCTCCTAACTTGGTGTCATCTGCAGACTTACTGAGGATGGACTCAATCCCCTCCTCCAGATCATCAATAAGATCTCTCTCCTCTGCTTCTGACCTTGCTGCCTTAGCTTCTTGGGTTTGGTTTAGAAACAGAGAGACTGAGATAATAACTTGTTAGCTAATAACAGCCCTCTGGACCTTTTCCTTCCACATTCTGTGCAGTGTGCTCATGCGCTCCTTGGGGTGAACTTCCAGACTCTGTGTAGTGTAAGCCTGCCACACTGTGCAACCAAAATCTGTGGCTAATGCAACCTGCTGAAGAGTCTGAACTAGCTTAGAGACAGCCACCTGCCCCTGTTGGAAAGCCACAGACCCTGCTGGAGGGCATTGTGGCTGTGAGGCTGAGCATCTGCCAAGAGCTGGCTCCCAGTGCAGATAAGGCAATCCCATGGCCTGGGCAATGTCAGGAGGCTGGGGGAAGCAGCTTAAGGGCAAGTAGTTTCCTCTCTGGTTCGTGCTGCTGAGGACAAAGGTTACTTAGTGTGGCCAGGTTTGGCCACAGAGACTTGGGTTGGGTTACCCAGGGGAAGGGGGACTTGGAGGAGGATCTAACAGCAGCTGCAGCTACTGCAGGGCAGTTACCGAGGATGGAGATTTGATTCTGAGTGGTGTTGGGCAGTGCAGCAAGGGGGCAAGCGAGCTGCGGTGGCTGGGGAGGTGCTGCAGTGGCTGGGGAGGTGCTGCAGGTTGGGCAGCAGCAGAGGTGTTGCAGGTTGGGCAGCCAGCAGAGGTGCTGCAGGTTGGGCAGCAGCAGAGGTTGCTGCAGGTTGGACAGCAGCAGAGGTGCTGCAGGGTTGGGCAGCAGCAGAGGTGTTGCAGGTTGGGCAGCAGCAGAGGTTTGCAGGTTGGACAGCAGCAGAGGTGCTGCAGGTTGGACAGCAGCAGAGGTGCTGCAGGTTGGACAGCAGCAGAGGTCTGCAGGTTGGACAGCAGCAGAGGTGTTGCAGGTTGGGCAGCAGCAGAGGTCTGCAGGTTGGGCAGCAGCAGAGGTGCTGCAGGTTGGACAGCAGCAGAGGTGCTGCAGGGTTGGACAGCAGCAGAGGTCTGCAGGTTGGGCAGCAGCAGAGGTGCTGCAGGTTGGGCAGCAGCAGAGGTCTGCAGGTTGGGCAGCAGCAGAGGTGTTGCAGGTTGGGCAGCAGCAGAGGTGCTGCAGGTTGGGCAGCAGCAGAGGTGTTGCAGGTTGGGCAGCAGCAGAGGTGTTGCAGGTTGGGCAGCAGCAGAGGTCTGCAGGTTGGGCAGCAGCAGAGGTGCTGCAGGTTGGACAGCAGCAGAGGTGTTGCAGGTTGGGCAGCAGCAGAGGTCTGCAGGTTGGGCAGCAGCAGAGGTGCTGCAGGTTGGACAGCAGCAGAGGTGCTGCAGGTTGGGCAGCAGCAAAGGTCTGCAGGTTGGGCAGCAGCAGAGGTGTTGCAGGTTGTACAGCAGCAGAGGTGTTGCAGGTTGGGCAGCAGCAGAGGTCTGCAGGTTGGGCAGCAGCAGAGGTGCTGCAGGTTGGACAGCAGCAGAGGTCTGCAGGTTGGCAGCAGCAGAGGTGTTGCAGGTTGTACAGCAGCAGAGGTGTTGCAGGTTGGGCAGCAGCAGAGGTGCTGCAGGTTGGGCAGCAGCAGAGGTGCTGCAGGTTGGACAGCAGCAGAGGTGCTGCAGGGTTGGACAGCAGCAAAGGTCTGCAGGTTGGGCAGCAGCAGAGGTGTTGCAGGTTGTACAGCAGCAGAGGTGTTGCAGGTTGGGCAGCAGCAGAGGTGCTGCAGGTTGGACAGCAGCAGAGGTGCTGCAGGTTGGACAGCAGCAGAGGTCTGCAGGTTGGGCAGCAGCAGAGGTGTTGCAGGTTGGGCAGCAGCAGAGGTGTTGCAGGTTGGACAGCAGCAGAGGTCTGCAGGTTGGGCAGCAGCAGAGGTGCTGCAGGTTTGGGCAGCAGCAGAGGTGTTGCAGGTTGGGCAGCAGCAGAGGTGTTGCAGGTTGGACAGCAGCAGAGGTGTTGCAGGTTGGGCAGCAGCAGAGGTCTGCAGGTTGGGCAGCAGCAGAGGTGCTGCAGGTTGGACAGCAGCAGAGGTGCTGCAGGTTGGGCAGCAGCAGAGGTGCTGCAGGTTGGACAGCAGCAAAGGTCTGCAGGTTGGGCAGCAGCAGAGGTCTGCAGGGTTGGGCAGCAGCAGAGGTGCTGCAGGTTGGGCAGCAGCAGAGGTGCTGCAGGTTGGACAGCAGCAGAGGTGCTGCAGTTGGACAGCAGCAAAGGTCTGCAGGTTGGGCAGCAGCAGAGGTTGTGCAGGTTGTACAGCAGCAGAGGTGCTGCAGGTTGGACAGCAGCAGAGGTGCTGCAGGTTGGACAGCAGCAGAGGTGCTGCAGGTTGGACAGCAGCAGAGGTCTGCAGGTTGGGCAGCAGCAGAGGTGTTGCAGGTTGGGCAGCAGCAGAGGTGTTGCAGGTTGGACAGCAGCAGAGGTCTGCAGGTTGGGCAGCAGCAGAGGTGCTGTTGGTGACAGCTCTCTCCTCTGCTTTGTGACAGCTCTCTCCTCTGCTTTGTGACAGCTCTCTCCTCTGCACTGCAGCTGCAGACCCAGACCACCCCTGTGGCAGCCAGAGGCTTTTGTTTGAGCAGAAAAAGCTTCCCTCAATTACTCCTGGGTCAGGGGAGGAAGCCCTGGGTGTGACAAAGCATCTCCTTGGCCCCCACCCTCTCTTGCAGCTGACTCCCATTTTGTTGACCACCTCTTTGTCCCTGAGCATCCAACAATGCCACATTTGTGCTTCATTTACCTTCTGATCACAGCTTGTGTTTTGCACTCCTCGTTCCAGCTCCCCAGATGCAGCCCTGCTCAGATCCCCAGGCCTGGTGCTGCCTCTGACCTTTCTGTCTCTGCAGCCTGTGACCCTTTCTCCAGCCAGACCTCTAACATCCTGGCAGTGGACTCCAGACCAGGGCTGTGCAAGCCTTGGCCTCTGCCCTAGGCATCAGCTGCCTGCAGTGTCAGCCACGTTCCTGTCACAAGGCTTCTGACTGGGAAGCCAAGAGGATGGGAGCTGCTTGTCCCTGCTGGCTGCAGAGGAGCAGGCAGAGGGATTGCCCCCAGACAACAGAGCTTCCAGGTCATGTAGCACCAGAGGCAGCAGCACTGGTTCAGGGGACACCACAGCAACACAAACGTGGTGGGGACTGCAGCTCAGCTCTGGACAGCTCACAGCTCTGCCTGAACAGATCAAGAACCTCTCTGCATCCTCTCCAGTGTGCAGAGCAGGTCCCTGCAGCCTTCTCTGTGCTTCATCTCTTTGCCATGTTCCTTAGACAGCCCTCACAACCCTTCCTGTGCTCCAGGTTGACCTGGGTTCTGGCACAGGCTGGGGGTGAAGCCTGGGCAGGCAGCTGTGCCTCTGGGCAGTGCTCCTCAGCTGCCTTCATGGCTCCCTCAAATACAATTCCTGTGCAGGACTCCAGAGGCTGGTCCATAGCTGCTGGTGCCAAGGTGTTGAGGATTGAAGAGGTGGAATGTAGGATGTTCCTTCTGTGTTCTCTGCTGCTGCATCTCCTGAGAAGTGCTGGAACATCTGACTTCTGCAAGGGCTCTGCTGGGTTAGGAACTGGCTGGAGGCTGAGCCCAGAGAGTGGTGGTGAATGGTGCCACAGCCAGCTGGCAGCCAGGCACCAGTGCTGTGCCCCAGGGATCAGTTCTGGGCCCTGTGCTCTTTAACATCTTCACTGATGATCTGGAGGAGGGCATTGAGTCAGTCATCAGTAGTAAATGTGCAGCTGACACCAAGCTGAGGGCAGGAGTTGATCTGTTAGAGGGTTGGAGAGCTCTGCAGAGGGACCTGGACCAGCTGGGCAGATGGGCAGAGGCCAAGGGCAGGAGATTGAACACATCCAACGTGTCAGGTGCTGCACATTGGCCACAGCAACCTGGGGAGGTTCAGGCTGGAGGTGAGGAGAAAGTTCTTCCCAGCAAGAGAGATTGGCCCTTGGGGATGTGCTGCCCAGGGAGGTGGTGGAGTCCCCATCCCTGGAGGTGTTCAAGAGGGGATTGGATGTGGCACTTGGAGCCATGGTTTAGTCATGAGGTCTGTGGTGACAGCTTGGACTTGGTGACCTCTGAGATCTTTTCCAATCTTATTGATTCTATGATTCCATGACTCTGCCCACCTAAGTGGATGTTATCCCCTCCTTGACTCCATTAATGGATGAGGCAGGCCTGAGGAGAGCTCAAGCACAGGATGCCAGCCCTGGCCTCACCACAGTTAGCTGCCAACACTCAGACTGAATGCAGGCTCAGTGGTGCCTCTGGGACACCTGCACCCCACTGGCCTGCTCCACCTTGGTGTGCCTTGGGCAAGAGGATCACTTCTGGCTGGGCACAATGCCTTGGTGCTTCTCCAGTGAGATCCATGCCAGCTGCATCCTTCCAGGTGAGACAGCTCCTGCCCACATCTCCTCACACCCATCCTGGCAGAATCTCGTGCCCCAGCTCTTGGCTGTGCCATAAAATCTTCTTCTTCATCCAAGCAGCAGTCAGGAACACTTCCTGCTTCACCTCCATGGGAACAGCTGGACGTGGGAAAATCAGAGCATGGGAAAAACAGATAGGGAACTCCCTGGGAAAACTGGAGAGGGAGAAGGAGACTTTGGATTTCATAGAATCAACAACTCCCTGAAGGGAGGTTGGAGCCAGGTGGGGGTTGGTCTCTTCTCCCAAGCAAGCAGCACCAGAACAAGAGGACACAGTCTCAGGCTGTGCCAGGGGAGGGTTGAGGCTGGAGGTGAGGAGAAAGTTCTTCACTGAGAGAGGAATTGGCCCTTGGGATGTGCTGCCCAGGGAGGTGGTGGAGTCCCCATCCCTGGAGGTGTTCAGGAGGGGATTGGATGCGGCCCTTGGAGCCATGGGTTAGTTAGTCAGGAGGTGTTGGGTGACAGCTTGGACTTGATGATCTTTGAAGTCTTTTCAAACCTTATTGATTCTATAATTTTATGATAGATTCATAGAATCAAAAAGGTTGGAACTGTGAGGGTCATAGAACTTCCACAGAGCTGGCAGGGCTGGAAGGGGAGCTCAAGGCTCAGCCAGCTCCAACCCCCTGCCATGGCCAGGTACACCTCACACCACAGCAGGTTACTCACAGCCACCTCCAGCCTGGCTGCAAACACCTCCAGGGATGAGGCTTCCACCACCTCCCTGGGCAGCCTGTGCCAGTGAGGTGACTGCTTCTCTGGGGTGCTTTGTGTGGAGGCTGAGGGAGGCATCTCCTGAGTGGATCAAGGGGAATGAGCAGACCATTGCCTGCCTGGATCCCTGGCAGACAGGGACCGGGTTTTGCTGGGAAGGAGGCTGAGCTGCCGTGGGCTCGGCTCTGGCTCAGCAGAGCAGCAGATTGCCTCTGTTTGGAAAGTGCTAAAGTCACTCCCAGCGCTGGCTGAGAAGCCTGCACCGTGGTGGTGCTGAGCAGAGCCCCAGCTCGGGAGTGCTGCTGGCTGCAAGCTGAGCCAGCTCCTCGGGGCTGGGAGCGCCAGGTGGGGAGGCAACGTTTGCATTTCAAGAAGGTGACTGTGCCAAGGGACTGCCTGGGCCAAAAACCCCAACCCCAAGCTGTTGTGGTTGCTGCCTCCAGCACTCAGCCCCGGCAGCTTTAGACCAACCTTTGCTGCTTGCCGCTCTGCCTCGGCTCAGTGTTTGGCTTGGGTAACGCTCCGTGACTGATGAGGACCTCAGTAAAACACAAATTGATTTGCTTGGCTCTCGTGGTCACCTCTGGACTGTAATTACTCAGGCAGGAAAAATTAATTAGCGTGGTGTGGGCCGAGCGCTGCTCTGCAGGCGCTGCTGAATCCTAATTGGAGAGCTCCAGGGGAAGGAGCTGATTCACACCGCGGCACCGGCCGGGGGGAGGCCTTCAGGCACAGGGGGTGGAGAGGTGAAGGGGGCTGAAGGTCAGCAGGAGAGATGTTTTCTGTTCCAGCAGCAGCAGCTGCACCTTCTTTCCCCTCCTCAGCTGTGCTAATGAGCCCCTTAAAACCTGCTTCTCCCTCTCAAACCCAAGCAGGCTGCGTTTACAGTCTCACCGTCTCACCAAGGTTGGAAGAGACCTCAAAGGTCACCAAGTCCAAGCTGTCACCACAGACCTCATGACTGAACCATGGCACCAAGAGCCACATCCAATCCCCTCTTGAACACCTCCAGGGATGGGGACTCCACCACCTCCCTGGGCAGCACATCCAAGGGCCAGTCTCTTTCTGTGAGGTATTTCTTCCTAACACCCAGCCTAAACCTCCCCTGGCACAGCTTGAGACTGTGTCCTCTTGTTCTGGGGCTGGGGGCCTGGAGAAGAGCCCAACCCCCACCTGGCTCCAACCTCCCTGCAGGGAGTTGGAGAGAGCAAGAAGGTCTCCCCTGAGCCTCCTCTTCTCCAGGCTAAGCAACCCCAGCTCCCTCAGCCTCTCCTCACAGGGCTGTGCTCCAGACCCCTCCCCAGCTCTGTTGCCCTTCTCTGGACACCTTCCAGCAGCTCAACCTCTTTCCTAACCTGAGGAGCCCAGAACTGGACACAGGACTCAAGGTGTGGCCTCAGCAGTGCTGAGCACAGGGCAGGATGAGCTCCCTGCTCCTGCTGGCCACACTGTTCCTGCTGCAGGCCAGGATGCCCTTGGCCTTCTTGGCCTCCTGGGCACACTGCTGGCTCCTGTTCAGGCAGCTGTCAATCAGCACCCCCAGGTCCCTCTCGGTTTGGCAGCTTTCAGCCACGGCAGTGCCTGGACACAGCTTTTGGCAGCCTGCACTAGAGACAGAATTGCCCCCAGAGGCAGTTCCTCCCTCGACACCCACCAGGGAGGATGCTCTGCTGGTTTGCCCTGTGCAGTGCTGCCAGCTCACACTGCTGGACTGGGGGCTGTGCAGAGACGAGAACCTCCCCTGTGGGGTGTGGGGGTTTGAAATTCCCCCCCCCAACATTATGTTGCCAGCCCAGCTGGGAGCAGATGAAAGCTGCATTGACAAGCAGGACTACAAGCCTAACCTCCAGGGGAGTGCAATGGATCTGTGCAAAACATCCAGGAGCTGCAACACACCCAGGAGCTACAACATTTACAGGGATCTGAAAGCAGTAAACAGCACAAGAACCTTCCCCAGGGGTCAGAGTCAGAGACCAGGGGAAGCTACCAGCTGCTCCCTCCCTGCCTACCCAGAGCCCCCTGTGCGAAAGGGAGAAGGGAAGGGAGAAAGGAGCAGAGAAAGTTAGTTAGACCCAACCAAAACAAGGCAGCCAAGGCCAGGCAGAGGCAAGTTAGGATCTGCCAGGGATGGGGAAGGGAAGGGAAGGGAAGGGAAGGGAAGGGAAGGGAAGGGGAAGGGAAGGGAAGGGAAGGGAAGGGAAGGGAAGGGAAGGGTAAGGGAAGGGAAGGGAAGGGAAGGGAAGGGAAGGGAAGGGAAGGGGAAGGGGAGGGGGAGGGGAGGGGAGGGGAGGGGAGGGGAGGGGAGGGGGAGGGGGAGGGGGGAGGAGAGGGGAGGAGAGGAGAGGAGAGGAGAGGAGAGGAGAGGTTTGGAGAGGAGAGGAGAGGAGAGGAGAGGTTCGGTTCGGAGAGGAGAGGTTCGGAGAGGAGAGGTTCGGAGAGGAGAGGAGAGGTTCGGAGAGGAGAGGAGAGGAGAGGAGAGGAGAGGAGAGGAGAGGAGAGGAGAGGAGAGGAGAGGAGAGGAGAGGAGAGGAGAGGTGAGG